>NC_090928.1:820122173-820425204 GCF_040938575.1 Ambystoma mexicanum | reverse complement strand
CCCTTCCATGTGTAGGTAATTGATGTGTGATGCACTCAGCCATGCTACATTTTGTGGCCATCGTTTGGGTGATCAGATGGTAATGAAATCAATAGTCAGTGTTGCCTTTGGGTATGTGATGATAGTGCTGTTGGTGCAACTTTTCAGGTTGGTATTGACACTGCAGAATGGGTCCTGTGTGTGTATGTTCGGTTATGTGATGCAGGCTTACCTTGCATGGATCATCTTCCCCACATCCATGTCTGCCAAGCCACATCTGGATGCTGGACACATTGTATGGTCCACTGCATACCTCCTGGGTTCCCTGATACATGGTGAGAGCTGCATGTTTGCTTATCTTATGGCTAACATTACTTTGGCAGAACGGCATTGGCCTGTCTGGCAGGGTATGATGGCATGATTTGAATGGTTTCACCAAAATCACATACTGGTTCTTTTATTGTGGTGTCCTTGCATTAATGACATGGCTGGGTACATGTTGGTCTGCAGGTGTTTGATTGTAGAGGTGCATGTTGAGCTGGTTGCATGACCTTGGTCGCTTAGGTGGTGTGTATTGTTACTTGTGGACCAATGTAGGGATGGTGTGTGGAGTTTCTTCTGCCAGAGTTCACGTGTGAATTTTCATGCTAGGTGTTTGATCAATGTCCCTTGCCATGTTCATCTAATGCCATTCTCAGTTATTAATGATGAACAATTAATAATGGCTCTATTTCTATTTGGAGATTCCGCCTAGACTTTGGGGCCAGGCAGGAGGGGGAAGATCTCTGTCAGTTGTTCTTTGGCTGGGTGGGAAGATTTCGAGGGTTTGTCAGCTGATCTCATGCTGAGGCAGTGCTTTTGGGCTTTCATCGTGCCTTCTATATATGCAGGTCCTTTGCCGCGGCTGCCTTTGGTGATTTTCCAGGGAGTTTTTTTCCGTTAATTGGCACACTGGTGACCGGTATGGTGATGTGTGGTGTGTGGATATATGTTTATTGTGCCCATGTCGTTGCAGGGTGTGTGTGGCACATTTTGATGCCTTGCTATCTTAGTACATAGTGAAGCAGCACACATCGTTCTTTGGTGAACATAATGGCTGTTGATTGCTGGAATCATGGTCGACAGTTGTGTGGTTGTAGTGTGGAAAAGGGATTGGCTTTTGTAGCGTTTATCTGTTGCTTGCATGGGTTGCTACGTTGCCAATTCTGTGAGGAACATTGGCAGGTTCATATGCCAGGCGGCAGCTGGATATTGTGTGGCCACTTGATGCATCTGGTTCCAGTGGCGTCATTTGGTGTTTCAGTGATATCTGATGTCATTTACATGCTGGTCATGGTGGTGTTGGTTTCGGGTGGGTCACCCAGTTTATTATTGCTCTTTCTAGTTCGGTGTACGGGTGCAATCCCCTCTGTCGTCAGATATGTAAACGTGTGCTTCTCACTCACTGCATTGTTTGGTGTATGCCTAGCACAGTGCTTGCCTTGGAAGAGGACACGTTCTGCCATGTCGAGCTCTACACTTGGCCTCTTGTGCAGTTGGGATTTGCACTACCATGTGAATTGCCATGATGAGCAGTCCGTTGGCATGGTACACTCGTAGGGTTTGCTAAAGACTTACTCCATTTCTGATCTTTTTTTTTTTGTCTATCATTCCCATGTTATTTTAAACATACCTATTTATTGGTAGCTCACCTCTCCCTAGCACTTCCTCCACTGGGCATTTACATCTGCTGCTCACTCACCAGCACAGGCACTCCTAGCACTTACCGCCCACTCCCTCTTCCCCTCTCCTCTCTCTGCACTTGCACATTCTGAATGCTCACAAGGCGTAATAGGTCCGTTTTTATCCTTCATTGTTTTAATTGTTTTTCAATCCCAGGTTCCCTCCCCTTTGCCCTGGGGGCGCTTTGAAACAGAATGTACTTGTTGTATAAGCGCCTTACAAATGCACAATCTATAAATACATAAAATGACTTTTTGCATGAGGGCAAAGTGCCAGGATTGGGACAAGAAATGCCCTGATGCATTGAAAGAATGTGTTTTTTCCAATAGGGAAATATTTGCACTTGTGAAAATTGTATTTTCACTGGTGCTAGGTTTCTGTAAAAACACGTCGTGCCCTGATATGTGCCCTCTGAGAATACATTCCACTTCCAAAGTCCTAACATTCTTACTCCAAACAAGGCTGCCAAACTTCCACACACAAAAAAAGGCACCTATCCAAGACTCTGGCCTTTCAATCAGTAAAACACTACTCACTTCTTTTTATAATTTCATTCTTTAAAAAATAAAATAAATGCATATCTACACCTGTGAAGAATTGCATCACAGTATGAAGACCATAAAATATTTACAGTAGGTCAACCAATTGCGTATAATGTGGAAAGGAAACTAGCACGTGGGTTTGTACAGAACTTTCAATTACAGTGTTCTGCCCGTCTTCAAATAGCATACTGTCAAGTAGAGTTGAGTGCAGCAGGGTTTTTATAGTAGAAAATTACATTTTCTATTTTTGCAAAATGAGATAAGAAACACTTACTGATAATTGAGCGTTTATCTAGAGGTAACAAGAAAGGGTGTGTTTTAGACAGGACTTAATCAAACAAGAATGTGATTTTGTATTTTTACAGAGAGAGAGAAACAGCTATAAAATGACTTTAAATCATTTATTATCTCGCTATCATAGAAATGCAAATTAGGTCTCCAAGGTTTTCATTTCTTTGTTTTATTTTATTGCATTCATAATGTATGAGGCAACATCCACGTTATACAAATATACACCTGCAATTTTGTTAATTAAGACCAGAAAGGGGAATTGGAGACCCATGTGCCTCCTTAATGTTTCAGACATCAGGGTCTCATTACAGTTATGGGGGTAAGTGGTATAATTGGCGATACCTTTGTTCCTGCCAATGGTACGACTATGCCAAATTATAAGGTCAGGCCTGCAGTGGAGGATTTACCTCCAGGAAAATCCTGGAGGTAAATTCTGCCACTCACCACTGAAAAATCTGCTGAATCTGCAGAATTGCCGCAGCAATCATTCTGCCAAAAAAGCCCCAAAAAATAATGGGGAATTACACCGCCACCACCACTTTTAATCCAGCAGTAATTCGGCTGGACCATGTGGCGGTATCAGTAATTCAGTTGGGTTGTATTCTGGTGGATTTACCGCCGGGATAGCGCACACATGTTTGCTAAAAACATGTTGGTACCATAAAACAGTGTCATACATTTCACCCATCAAGACCAGACTAATAAATGGTGGCTAACTATTTGCACCTTGCCGATTATCTGAAACATGTAAGGCCGTAGTCACAGAATGTTTAGGGCAGTGCAAAGTGACATTTGCACTGGAAATATTCTCTTTGCGCTGAGCTAAATGAGCCTTATTCGTGAAACAAGCACTAATGCTGCACAGACTTAGGGCCTGATTCATGGAACATTTGCACTGACAACAACACACTGACCTGGTCCTGACTCACAGAGCGGTGCGTGTGTATTTTTGTGGTTCCAAATTCCATGAATAATGCCCTTAGTGCTTTTTTTTTTATTAGGCCCATTTAGCATCCTGCACTTTTGCAGTGCAATGTCACTTTGCTCCGCTGTGTGAATTAGGCCCGGTGCAAAGTGTATTTTTGTAAGTGCAAATTCACATTGCACCGCGCTAACCGTTCAGTGAATTAGTCCCATTGGGGGTTATTCATAGAATTTAGCGCACAAGTGGCGCACGCGGCTGGCGCACAGTGTTCGCGTGCGAATATCTGCGCCAGCCGCGTGCGCTAAAATCGATTTCCGCGCACAGCGTATTCATGGATTTTAGCCTACAAAACCAGCCGTGGTGCAGAGTGGCGCAGCGACCCTGCAGCAGCGCCAGTTACGCCCCCAAGAACGCCCTTGTGCAAGGAAAAGCCATCAAAATTCCCAATTCAGCGCAAAGAGTTGCGCTAACCCTGGACCAGTATACAGGGCTGCCAAACAGCAAACGCCAAGCGGGGAACATGTATTACTGTGGGGCGCAGGAAGTTCCACACGCGATTTCAGCAGGGTACTTGTATTTCTGGGGTGCGGGGAAGTTTAACATGCAATTTCAGCAGTGTACGTGTATTACTGGGGTGCGCAGGAAGTTCCACACGCGATTTCAGCAGGGTACGTGTATTTCTGGGGTGCAGGGAAGTTTAACACGCGATTTCAGCAGGGTACGTGTATTACTGGGGTGCGCGGGAAGTTCCACACGCAATTTCAGCAGGGTACCTGTATTTCTGGGGTGCGGGGAAGTTTAAAACACGATTTCAGCAGGGTATGTGTATTACTGAGGTGCGCGGGAAGTTCCACACGCGATTTCAGCAGGGTATGTGTATTTCTGCGCTGCTGGGAAGTTTAACACACAATTTCAGCAGGGTACGTGTATTTCTGGGGAGCGGGGAAGTTTAACAAGCAATTTCAGCAGGGTACGTGTATTTCTGCTGTGCGCGGAAAATTCCACACGCGATTTCAGCAGGGTACGTGTATTTCTGGGGTGCAGGGGAGTCCTACATGTGAATTGCCAGTGTGGGTCCTCCCAGGTGTTCCCCCTACACCCTCCGCGGCCCCTGCAGGCAGCACACACCACAGGGGGCTACCCTGCACCCCTGGTCATTTCCCGCAGGCAGCCCATCCACCATGGGCATGCCCCCCCAGCCAAGCCACATGTCACCTTGAACTAGTGATCACCAACGCATTACCACCTTGCACCCCCACCCCCCAGCAGTGCAGGGCAAATGCCAGCAGGCCCCCACTCATGTCCCCTTGCACCACCCCCCCAAGCAGTGCAGGGTACCTGCCAGCAGGCCCCCACTCATGTCCCCCAGCACCCCCACCACCCTGCAGTCAGGGGCACCTGCCAGCAGGCCCCCACTCATGTCCCGTTGCACCCCCACCCCACAGCACTGAGGGACACCTGCCAGCAGGCCCCCACTCATGTCCCCTTGCACCCCCACCCCCAGGCAGTGCAGGGCACCTGCCAGCAGGCCCCCACTTATGCCCCACTCATGTCCCCCTGCACCCCCACCCCCAAGCAGTGCAGGGCACCTGCCAGCACACCCCCCTCATGTCCCACTCATGTCCCCTTGCACCCCCACCCCCCAGCAGTGCAGGGCACCTGTCAGCAGGCCCCCACTCATGTCCCCTTGCACCCCCACCCCCAAGCAGTGCAGGGCACCTGCCAGCAGGCCCCCACTCATGTCCCCCAGCACCCCCAACCCCCAGCAGTGCGGGGGAACCTGCCAGCAGGCCCCCACTCATGTCCCACTCATGTCCCCTTGCACCCCCACCCACCAGCAGTTCAGGGCACCTGCCAGCAGGCCCCCACTCATGTCCCACTCATGTCCCCTTGCACTCCCACCCCCAAGCAGTGCAGGGCACCTGCCAGCAGGCCCCCACTCATGTCCCACTCATGTCCCCTTGCACCCCCACCCCCCAGCACTGAGGGGCACCTGCCATCAGGCCCCCACTCATGTCCTCTTGCACCCCCACCCCCCAGCAGTGCAGGGCACCTGCCAGCAGGCCCCCACTCATGACCCCTTGCACCCCCACCCCCAAGCAGTGCAGGGCACCTGCCAGCAGGCCCCCGCTCATGTCCCACTCATGTCCCCTTGCACCCCCACCCCCCCAGCAGTGCAGGGCACCTACCAGCAGGCCCCCACTCATGTCCCCAGCACCCCCACCCCCCAGCAGTGCAGGGCACCTGCCAGCAGGCCCCCACTCATGTCCCACTCATGTCCCCTTGCACCCCCACCCCCCAGCAGTGCAGGGCACCTGCCAGCATGCCCCCACACATGTCCCCTGCACCCCCACCCCCAAGCAGTGCAGGGCACCTGCCAGCAGGCCCCGACACATGTCCCCCAGCCAACACGTCATCACAATCTAGATCCCTGGCCCTTATGGCCAGCCTCCACAGGCCAAAGACCCACCCAAGTATTGCACCCACCCACATAGAAATGCCAATTGCATGATACAACCCCAATCTCAAGTATGTAAATGAACACATGTCCATCACACACACACAACGGGTGCAAGTGATTGTCAAAACCCATATCATGACATGCATGAAACCAATGAGATAATACCACAAATGAAAGTATAAAAAAATAGATATTAAAGATCACATGAACGTAAATCAAATTAAACACACAACAATGGGAATAACAAAAGAAATGGTTCATGTCCGATATATAATGAAAATCAAGAAAACATAAGCAAAAGAAATACAAAAAGAAATGTTGTCCAAAGTCACAGTCCAAAAAATCAAATCCAAGGGAAAATAAAAAGTAAAAACCATTGCTCCATGGTGAACACAAAAAAAATATTAAAAAAGATGAATCCAATGTAGAAGTATGTACAATTGAAGAATCCAGGGTCCATGAGCCCAACTTAAGAAATGAAACCTACCAAAAACTACTACCTAATAAAAAACTATATACAACAATGTGGTGCATTGTCCAAGTGGTCCAAAATAAAGAAAAAACGAAAGGAAACCTAATACTAACTAACTAACTATTTACAAGGGCACCAGGCAAGTCCAACGGCTCACTTGTTGATGTCCTGGGCCAGGGCATCATCGAACTCCTGCTCGATGTCCCGCAGGCGGTCCTCTTCCATAGCCCGGAGGGTTCGCAGGGACAATGACATCTGGATCTCCAGGTCCCTGCAAATGGCCTCGAGGCACTCAGCCCCCCTCAGGGTCCTACGCATGGAGTTCTCCACCCTGACCATCGTGAGCTGCACCTCTTCCGGCCGCCGCCACTCCGCACCTATCTGCTGGCCCAACCACAGCCACACAGAAGACACTCCCATGCCTGGGTCCTCCTGCCCTATGGCTGATGCCTGCCCCTCCGATGTTGATGGCCCCGAGCCATCATTGCTCCCACCTACAGCCTGCTCCTGCTGCTGCAGTCCATGTGCCCTGTCCGATGGTGCCTGCACATCCTCCATCTGCTGGTCTCCAGTTGTGGTGTCCACCCCTGCTGGACCGCCAACTCCCGACTGTGGCACAGATGGGATCTACACCAAGCTGGCTGTGTTGGTCAGGCCAGGTCCACAGGGGGCCCTGGTGGAATCTGGGCCGGAAGACGATGTGGAGAACGACCGGCGCATAGCCTCCACAGAGGAGGAGAGGTCCGCCAGAGTGCGTGTCACATGTAGGAACCCACCAACCAGGGCCCCTCCCAGCAGTGCCACATCACGACGCAGCTCTTCGTGATGGCGTGCGTTCTCCGCCCAGGAACAACACACATCATCACGAATGTCACGCGTGCGCAATGCGACACCCATCAGGACGGATCCCATACGGTCGCGGGACCTCTCGCCCACAGGTAGTGGAGAGGCAGGTGATATGGCACTCTCCCCTACCTGCGGACGGGCCTGGACAGGTCCTCCCTGCTGGTGCATGATGGTGCAGTCACAGGGTCAAGGACAGCGACATGCACAGGCCCCTCCGTGGTGACCTGTGCTGCCTCCTGACCCTGGCCCTGGACTGCACCACTTGCACCAGTGGTACTACCCCCACCAGGCCCCATGTGCGGCTCAGTAGTGGGCTCCTCCTCCTCTGTGGAGACCACCAACCTGGATGTCTCCACACCGTCTTCCGCCATTGGAAGCTCCTGTGGGGGCTCACCCGGCCCTTCCGCCACAGCCGTTGTGGCAGACGCGGCACCAGCCCTCTCGCTCCCGGATGATGGTAATTCCTGGGAGGGTGGCTGGGCCATGCATTGCCACCCGGTGGAGGCATCCCTGCCGCTTGGCTCCACAGCGCCGTCTCCGCCCTGTTCTTCACTTGATGCTGCGTAGAGGGAGACATAGAACACAAGCATCAGGGTGTGGAAATCGATATAATATTGTGACCCCAATCGCATTGTTTGAATGTATGTAGGCCTACGCCAAGCTGTCTAAAGAATACCATGTACATAGGTTCCGCGGCAAGGCTTTGACCTTAATGTATTGTGTAAGCTGCCATCTTGGATCTAGCTGCCATTTTAGGTACTCTTGCAGTGTGGAAGTCACCCTGAATCATAAAATGAAGGCCGAATGATATTTTGAGTAAGACTCCGGCCATGGTGACCTCAGCACACGTGAATAAACAATATGTCCGCAGGCCACTTGTTAGGGTCACGAACTAAGACCTTGTCCTCTCTTTAACCTATGTGTAAATATGTAACTGTATCAGCGGAACTGATCAAATTATGTAAATTGTGTGTTCCACCTGGCTACGAACCCTAGCCACAGTTCCAAGAATGGTTAACTTTCGAGAGGGCTGGCCAATGCAGGACAAAACGTATAAAAACCCAAGCATCATGATGATCGGTCTCTCCCACTTTCAGTGCGAACCTTACATTGAAGGTTTGCGTGTTAGTCAGAGGGCCGAATAGCTATCCGTATGTCAATTGACTTTGGTAACTTTGTAACTTTGAAATAAAGCGCTTTGTATGTCCTTTGTAACTTGTGTTGGTGTGTTTCCTTTTGGGCTTCCCGGCCTCATATCAATTTCTCTGTTTCCACAGTTGGCGCGCGAATAGGGACCCTCAAGATTGATGCCGGATCATTGAAGGTTGACGCAGACTATCGAATCGGGATCGGACGGTGTGATTCTGCGGGCCCGACCGATCGAGACGCGATACCTCGGCAGCGCTGCACGATCCGATCCTTGGGCGATAGTCGTGCGGTCTGACACGGCATCTTGACGAGGGTCCACATCCGAGGCGGGCAGATTTGCCGAAACCACCGAACGCAGGTAAAAATTCGTTAGTTGAAATCCTTTGTAAACCGTACGGTCCTCCTTAGGTTTGGTCAGGTGCAGTCGTGACCCGGCTCTTAATTTAACCCTGACAATTTGAATTTGGCGTATTGTATCTGCAGACACAATTATTGGACCAGGTAACACCAATTCTTTGAGAAATGCCTGGGAAATTGTCTAGCTGCTTTAGGGCTCTGTTCCGCAGCAATCTTTGGAATTTAGCCGTCCGGCACCACAGGAGGGGTCGCCGGCGTGTACTATGTACTGTAAGTATGGCATTGGTAGTATTGTATTTAATGACATTTGGCACAGACAGACCAGAAATGCCTCTGAATTTCAGTGGCCAATCAATGGTAGTTTTGAGATCCCCCGTATTGAATACTTAGAATCGATCTTGCTTAAGAAAAAGGCTAGGCCAGCAGCCTTTGATGTGTTACAAAATTGGAAAAAGGAAGCATTGCAGCAGCTTAAAAGTAGGGATAAACATGCACGTCGTCATAAAACGAATGCCAAAAAGGCATTGTTGTATGACAAGGAAAAACGATTAGAAGAAGCCCAAAAAATGGATAGAGCTTTCTCGCTCGAGGTCCAGAAAATTTACCCCTCTAAAGATTTCCATGTTTCCGAGGAGTTTATTGAGAAAATATTGAACGAACGGAGGCCTGATTCTTCAGCGCCACCTTCGTATGCTCCTGTTGTGGGCACCTTGCCCGTTCCTGGTATTGTTCCCGTTGCTATCCCCACTCCCCCTGCACAGCCTACTGCTCCTAGTTCTTTGGTTGTCGCTCCTCTGTCTATTACATTGCCTCTCTCCCCTGCACCCTTGTTAAGTCCACCTACACTTTCGATTCCGGGGAGTCCCGTGTTCGTTAAAACAGATCCCGGTGCAGGGTCAACAATTGTGACTCGTAGTACTGTTCCTGCGGGCAGGAAACAGGAACTATTTGCTTGGGCTAAGCATTGCATGGAAAAAGGTGATCAAACTGATGCATTTTCAACATTATCTAATTTGCTCGATTTTCCCGAGAAAAATGTTTTTATTGAAGGACTGGGGATTCACTTAGGTGTAATGTGGGGTAGATTGCAGACTTCGGATCTCCCACAAGGGGTGAGAGATCTGAATGCTTTGGCACTTTCGAGGGATACAGAGCAGAAAGTATATGGACATGTTGATAGGTTGTTTGAGTTTAGGAGGGATTTTGAAAAGCTACAAAACGAGGATGATGAGGACGATAGGCTATATGTACAGAAACGGTTCCTTTCGTGCCGGAGATCAGCACCTGAGGAAGTACGAATTTGTACCAAAGACGCGATTCGATGGATCTCGGATTCATCGATACTGCCAGATGAGGTGTATGACACATATAGTCAATACACGGTAGAGATGCAAAGAAAGGTAATCCAAGTGATGGTACAGCTCTTACAGGAGGAATGTATAAGAAAGAAGATTGGTTGCCCCATAGAGTTATTGGGTATTTGTAAAAGAGCTTTTTCGCCCGACACTTCTACAGCTGCTTTAGCGCTCGATTTGGCCCTATTACTCAGTAAGCGGTCGGAGGTCCCTATATCTCAGTTGCCTATGAGAGAGGTCCCTCCGACCCTTGTCCCAAAAGTAGAAATCCCCGCCGACGCGGCGGCTTGTACTCCCGCGACGGATATCCCTGCACATTACGTATCGCAGTTTGTTCACGTCCCGTTCTCTCGACAGGAAGTGAACACGATTAGACAATCAGTCCCTGATATTAGGAAAAACCCGACAGGGTTTTATAAAGAAATAGAATCCGTCTTACAGTCTTCTGTGTTCACCTTAAGTGACATGGACTTATTGTTTCCAGTGCTTTTGCCAGTTGATGTATGGAAACAGGTATGGACAGTAGATGATGTGCCGGGACTAGGGAATACATGGGTAAATCTGATTAGAATAGATGGGGAACGACCAGCTGGTGAGAAACCACCCCAGGTAATACTTACCTTACCCGATAGAATAGTTGCTAAACTAAAAACTATAATCCCAGAAAAAAGGATTATTTGGGACAAGCTTACGGCCTGCGTCCAAGGGAAAACTGAAGGTACTACTGAATTCTTTAATAGATTTGAAAAGGTGTTCTCTGACTTCAGTGGACAGGATTTAGGCACAGAGTCGGGGAAGAGGTTGTTTGTGGACAAATTTGTACGTGGATTGTTGCCCGACATCCAGTCACAAATTATGTCCTCAGAGAGCGCTTGGCAGGCAAAATCTCAGTCAGAGGTTTTGCATATGGCCCAGTATTATGAGAATCGGGTTAATAATGAAAAAGAGAAAATCGAAAAAAGAAGGGGCGACTTGAAGACTAAGGTATTGTTGCAGCAAATTGTCAGAAACCCCAGAGAAGGTACGACACAGACTAGAGGTCAGTGCATCCCAAGAGGAAATACTCCTCCGAATTCTATAAATATTAATCAGTGTGCTTATTGCCGCCAGGAAGGTCACTGGCGAGCACAGTGCCCTGCCCTTCGTCAGAGGTCAGGAGGCACATTTGGAGGTATGGGTAGGCGACCAAGGGGCCGCCCCGGAGCAGGGGGCCCTGATAGGGGTCAGCTTCTACAAGATCCACAACAACCTTTTTCACGGGAAAATCAGACTCCGAGTATGGACTCGAGAAATATATTTGATCACCCTTCTGCTGCCTATCTTTCTGAAGAACTTCCCTTTGACGAAGTTCTGCCTTACTAGGATTGCCCGAAGCAGCGTTTGGAACCTTTACCTATTCCCGTTATTCAGAAGGGCCCCTACGTTGAATTATTGGTGGGGAATAGAAAACACCAGTTCTTGATTGACACTGGAGCACAAAAGTGCTCCATTGACCATTCTAGGGTTCCAAACATCCCACTGTCAGGGCAAACAAACGTTTCTATAGGGTTCTCTGGTATACCAACTGTTTGTCCGGTTTCTGCGCCGGTATCTGTTTCTTTGGGTCCTTTCACAGACCAGTGCCCTTTTCTTCTTACTTCAAACTGCGGAGAAAATTTGCTAGGGTTGAATTTGTTAAAGAAACTGAATGCAGTGATTCATTGTTCCCCTGACGGAATAAGATTAACAGTTTCACCACAGCAACCCTTTAACTCCCAGTACTTGACCCGACCTCTACCTCCCGAGTTTGACATTGTCCCGGAATGTTTGTGGGCAATAGACGACAATGATGTCGGGATATTGCACATCGAGCCTGTTAAGATAATCTTGAAACATGGGGTTAAGCTACCGCGCATTCCGCAATATAAAATTTCAATTGAAGGTGAGCGTGCTCTGAAATGCATTGTCTCCGATTTTGTACATCGTGGAGTTATCGAAGAGATAACAGGTAGCTTATGTAATAGCCCGATCTTGCCAGTATATAAGAAAGGCGACAATGCAATTCCGTACCGGTTTATAATAGATCTTCGTGCTATTAACCGGGTGGTAGCCCCACAATTTCCAATCGTGCCTGATGTAACAACGATCTTAACAATGATCCCTGCTACGGCTACACACTTTAGTGTCGTAGATTTGAAAAACGCCTTCTTTAGTATTCCGATACATGAGGAGAGCAGGTATTTGTTCGCGTTCACCTTGGGGGGACGCTTGTTTACATTCACAAGGGCACCTCAAGGGTATACTGAAAGTCCTAGTATCTATAGTAGAGCCTTAAAGGAGCAGCTCGACACCCTTGAATTGCCACCTACTTGCACGCTGCTTCAATATGTAGACGATTTGCTCTTGGCTGCAGACTCTGAGAAAGCTTGTAAGGAAGGCACTATATTGTTGCTTGTTCATTTAGCTGAAAATGGTCACAAAGCTTCACTTAAAAAATTTCAATATTGTTGCCAGGAGGTTGCCTATTTAGGCTACCTCCTGTCAAAGGAGGGGAGAAGATTGACACCTGAACGAATAAAACACATTTCTGGCATGTCTGTCCCAAAAACACAGAAGGAAGTCAGAGCCCTGATAGGGATGGCGTCCTACTGTAGACTGTGGATCCCAAATTTTGCCCTAGTGGTAAAACCGATGTTGGCTTTGACGAAGATGGGTATTTCTCTGCCACTGCCATGGGAATCGGAACATCAATGATCATTTGAGCTTCTCAAAACCGCGCTATGTTCAGCACCGGTTCTGGGTACACCAAATTACGATAAGGCCTTTGTGTTGTTTGTGCATGAATGTAATGGATGTGCTTTGTCCGTGTTAACACAGGAACATGGAGGGAAGAATAGGCCGTGCGGCTATTATTCCTCCGCCCTCGATCCTGTTGCATGCGCTTTGCCGCGATGTCTGCGCACTGTTGCTGCTGCCGCTGCGTCTGTAAAACAGAGTGAGGGGATGGTCCTAGGCCACGATTTAATTCTGATGGTACCTCACTCTGTTGATATTCTATTGAATAAAACTCAAACGCAACACCTTACCTCTGCCCGGTTGACAAGGTACGAATTAGTCCTATTTGCTCCTCATATCCAAATTAAAAGGTGTTGTGTTCTCAATCCGGCTGAACTCTTACCTCTCCCGCAAAATATTGTTTGCGGTGATGAAGGATCACATGACTGCCTGTATGCCACCGAACAAGAAACAAAGGGCAGGATAGACCTCTCAGATACTCCTTTGGAGAATGCGGAAGGGGAGCTGTTTTGCGATGGCTCCTGCTTCAAACTTCCGAATGGCACATCTACAGCTGCTTATGCAGTTACTACTTTGAACAAGATTGTTGAAACTAAAAGGATTCCGCATAACTCCACGCAGCCGCGGAGATTATAGCGTTGACCCGCGCTTGTGAGCTCTCCCAAGGGCATAGAGTCAATATTTATACGGATAGCCAGTACGCCTTTGGGGTGGCTCACAACTTCGGAAAACTGTGGTCGGAAAGAGGGTTTCTGACCTCACATGGGACCAAGATTCAGCATGGTCCCTTAATAGTACAATTACTTTCAGCGCTCTCACTCCCTGAACAATTAGCGATCATGAAATGTGCAGCACATCGCAAGGTTATAGACAATGTGGGCAGAGGAAATGCTTTTGCAGATTTAATAGCTAGACAAACAGCCACAGACCTTAGCACAGACATGTACACCTCGAGGGAAGTGAGAGATGTTTGTATAATAGATGAAGGCATTGGGTCTGTGCGAGACATGCAGACTGATGCCTCAGTTGAAGAGTCTAGGAAGTGGGCTGAAGGCATGGGAAAATTGGATGATGAAGGGTGTTGGGTGGACGCATCCAACGGGAAATGGTTGCTTCCTGATTCTTATGTGTTAGCAATGGTTACAATGGCACACGGTCCAACGCATGTGTGTGCCCAGCAAATTACGAAGATATTACAGCAGGTTTGGGTGAATGATAAAATTTTGGAAACTGCAAAGAGACATGTTCAGAATTGCATGATTTGCCTGCAGCACAATGTGGGTAAAGGGACAGTGACTCCAAGGGGAAGTTTCGGGCCCCCCACTGTCCCCTTTGAAACCATTCACCTTGATTTTATTGAAATGGAGCGATGTAATAACTTGAAGAACTGGATACATGCAACACACGTTAAGAAGATCCCTCACCCAACGCCACACGCTACAGAAGAAACAGAACCCCTCGGCTGGTGCTACAATCTCTGATCTCGGAGTAGCAGGCAGCATTGTGAGTGCGTCGGAGAAGTTCTCTGAGCCTGAGGAGCTTGGGGAGCCGTCCATTTTGTCTCCGCACTCCCTTGATCAATCACTTCTGGAAAATATTGTTTCGAGCTCTGCGACTTCCGTCGCCATCGACACGACGCTCCCCTCAGGGAGCGACGATACTTTGCTTTTGGATTCAACAAACTTGGGTACCATCAGGTACAACCTTCGACCACGGAAATAGGACTACCGCACGAGTGTCGTGCATTTGGAAGGAAAAGAGTGATTGAAGTACTGTTGTCTTTCTTTTTTCGAACAAAGAAAAGGAGGGTTCTGTTGGCTAGGGTTGGGACGGACTCAGAAATCGCGCGGCCGAAGTGCCGCCAGCAACGAACATTGGGGCCGTCGATCGGGATGACCATGATGCCTGCCGCCTTCACCGCTGCTCCCCGTATTGAACTATTAGATAAGGAGGTGACCAAATCGAACAATGAACAATGTGCCTGGGCCCCGAAAACGTACTGTTGTGTTCTCGTTCTGATTATTGTTACTTTTGCAACTGCTGCCATGGGACTTTGGTATTTTGAAGAAATTTATCCTTTGAAGCCTCTGTTACCGACCAAAATCGTACCAACTGTTTTGACTCCCTCTGTACACCTTCACACTCTGTCCCCTAGGGACTCTCGGCATAGACAGAAATATCATAATAACACTTTGATGATAGTGATGAATGCTACGCATGCTATTTTTAATAAGAGTAATTGTTGGATCTGCACTCACTTACCACAACATGGGAACAAGGGACTGGGATGGTATATACATCCCTTACCTTTAACAACTTCTTGCTATGCCTCTCTTAGAGCACTCTTCTTTGGCCGATGGAATGATAGCATCTCAGGGAACTTCGATGGGACTAATTTGAATGAATTTGAAAAACGTGAATTGACTCCCCTGGGATGCTCGCTTTTCGCAAATAGAAGTAAACCTAACGTCGCTTCTATTAGGCCGTCTGATAAACTATCTTTTCCTTTCCAAAATCTAGTTTCTTTTAAGATGGCTCCGATAGGCAATAAGGATGCCATGCCTCCTTCTTATTCTGTGAATCATAGTCCTGATTCAGTTCCTTTCTGTGTACAAAGAAATGGCACTAGGCCAATGGGAGACTTCGAGCCTTGTGTAAATACTGTAAATTTGACTGGGGAAAATAGGCCTTTGTATGTAGGGGGACCCGTTTATTTTGTTTGTGGTAGTTTAGCTTTTCCCTGGTTGCCCAAGGATTGGCAGGGGACTTGTTATTTAGGGATATTGTTACCAGGTGTATTTATAGCCAATACCTTAGAGGTATCTAAGGCTCGCCCGCAACGGGATAGTAATGGAGACACCCCTGGACAAGTGTTCGGGGATATAGCCAAATCAGTAGTGCCCTTTTGGGGACAAATAGCAAATTCAGAAAACATTAGGGGATTAGCGAGGGTGTTGGAGAAAACGATCAACCAGACCACGGACATACTTTACAATATGACCTTAGAGCAAAAGGCAATAAGATTGGTAGCACTTCAAAATCGAATGGCATTAGATGTCATTTTAGCCGAACGAGGTGGAGTATGTAAATTAGTGGGGTCCGCTTGTTGTGTCTTCGTACCAGATTCTTCGCCAACAATTTTTAAAGCAATTCAGAATTTACACACTCTCAGTTCTGAAGTTCATATCCCTGTAGGAGACTGGAACCTTAGTACTTGGTTTTGGGATTCTTTACGATCTTGGGGGTGGAAGGTGCTTTCTGTCATTTTAGGTATTTTAGGGATTCTGTTAGTTCTTTGCTGTTGTTTTCAATGCCTCCCGAGTATATGTGGAATAATGGGGGGATGTTGTGCTCAGGTAATGAGCGCAATAGGGCATAAGATATACACCCCGAAGACAGCATCTAAAGAGTTCATGTTGCAAGAAGTTCTTATGAACAACTTTATGGCTATTGACATTTCGGACAATGATGCGGAACCTATGGATGATAATGCCTTCAGTTATTTTCGAAAGTATTAGGAAATGATGTATTAGCACTTGGCATAGGCCAAAAAGGAGGGTCTGTGGAAATCGATATAATATTGTGACCCCAATCGCATTGTTTGAATGTATGTAGGCCTACGCCAAGCTGTCTAAAGAATACCATGCACATAGGTTCCGCGGCAAGGCTTTGACCTTAATGTATTGTGTAAGCCGCCATCTTGGATCTAGCCGCCATTTTAGGTACTCTTGCAGTGTGGAAGTCACCCTGAATCATAAAATGGAGGCCGAATAATATTTTGAGTAAGACTCCGGCCATGGTGACCTCCGCACACGTGAATAAACAATATGTCCGCAGGCCACTTGTTAGGGTCACGAACTAAGACCTTGTCCTCTCTTTAACCTATGTGTAGATATGTAACTGTATCAGCGGAACTGATCAAATTATGTAAATTGTGTGTTCGACCTGGCTACGAACCCTAGCCACAGTTTCAAGAATGGTTAACTTTCGAGAGGGCTGGCCAATGCAGGACAAAACGTATAAAAACCCAAGCATCCCGATGATCGGTCTCTCCCACTTTCAGTGCGAACCTTACGTTGAAGGTTCGCGTGTTAGTCAGAGGGCCGAATAGCTATCCGTATGTCAATTGACTTTGGTAACTTTGTAACTTTGAAATAAAGCGCTTTGTATGTCCTTTGTAACCTGTGTTGGTGTGTTTCCTTTTGGGCTTCCCGGCCTCATATCAATTTCTCTGTTTCCACAAGGGTACAGCACAAAATACCCTAGACAGGAAGCAATAACACATGAGTGACACTGTCAAATGCCACTTCCATCCTGTCCTTCCACAACACATGGGTCAATGCATGCAACACATATGCAGAAACACTCCCGGCGCCTGCAATTAACATCAACACCCATGTACAAGGGCCCCTGTAAACCAATATGTTGCCTTCAAAGTCACATGCATCCATGGTGTTTCAAAGTCAAACACACACTTCTCTGGCGCACACACACACACGTGCACCATACATGTATATGACATCAGCACCTATTCCTCACCCCCCCTCCATGTCCAGGAACAGAGACTGGCATGCTTTCAGGTGTGAATTCTGCATAGAGGTCCCCATGTTGCATTAAAACACATGCACCTACCATGTGGTTCACAGATAACTGGTCCCACATGCATGACCATGATGTCCCTGCACACACACATCCATACATGGCCTATGTCACACATACAGGCAAGTATCAGACTACCAGCACACGGCAACGTGCCCTGTCTCACACAGCAAAGCTTGCCCACTTACCGCTCAACTCCAGATGGGTCTGCCTCCGATGGATCTGGGCGTGGAGCGCTGGGCCTATGCGTTCCAGGACCCTCATCTGGATGTTGCTTAGGCTGACCCGGCCCCCCTCTGCGAGGCGCCGGGCCTTGTTGAGGGTCCTGGACCTGAAGTCCTCCCAGCGCTTCTTGAAATTATGGAATTCGTGGACTGCCACCCCCTCCGCGTTGATGGCAGTCACGATGTCCGTCCAGATCCTGGTCCGTCCTTCCTTGTTGGCGCGTCTTGTTCTGAAGAGGGCATCATAATGCCTCAGGACATGCTCCACCAGGACACCAACTTCGGTGGCAGTGAAGCTGGTGGCCCTCTGCCTCTCTGGCTGGGGGTTGCCAGTGATGCCAGATGGAGATGTGCCCGACATGGCAACCCCAGAGGCAGGAGTGGGTGGGCAACTGGGTCCTGGCACTGGGCTGTGGAGCGATGGAATCCCAGTCGGGAGTCTTCTGTTCCAGCAGGGGTGGACACAGCAACTGGACCCCTGCAGATGGCTGACTTGCAGGCACCCAATAGCAGGGCACGTGGGCAGCAGACAGACAGGCAGCAGCAGATGGCTGGTGGGAGCATGCTCGGGGCTCTTGGGGGCAGGAAAATGGCCTTCAGGGCAGGAGCGTGGTCTTCCGTGTGTGTACGCATGGCCAGCTTGATACGGAGTGATTTGGCACGTGAAAATCTTGCACGTCAGTGTGTAATTCGAGGAAAGGCCCTTAGCGCGTAAGCGCCTCAGCAAATGTACGCGATATCATTGGACCAAAGGCCCTTAGCACGTAAGCGCGTCTGTGACGTATTGTGCACGGGCGTTGCCCTTTCACGTGTAAAACTTGCCGCGCACCCCTGAAATTCAAGTACTCCCTCGAACAGGGCCCTTTCGCGTGTGAAACTTCACGCAAACCCGTAATACACGTACTCTGCTTAAATCGCGGGTGAAAATTCACGCGAACCCCGTAATACAAGTACCCTGCTGAAATCGCGGGTGAAACTTCATGCGAACCCCGTAATACACGTACCCTGCTGAAATCGCGGGAGAAACTTCACGCGAACCCCAGGAATACACGTACCCTGCTGAAATCGCAGGTGAAACTTCACGCGAACCCCGTAATACACGTACCCTGCTGAAATCGCGGGTGAAACTTCACGTGAACCCCGTAATACACGTACCCTGCTGAAATCGCGGGTGAAACTTCACGCGAACCCCAGGAATACACATACCCTGCTGAAATCATGGGTGAAACTTCACGCGAACCCCAGCAATACACGTGCCCTGCTGAAATCACGGGTGAAGCTTCACGCGAACCCCAGGAATACACGTACTCAGCTCAACAGGGCCCTTTCGCGTGTAAAACTTCACGCTGTACCCCAGAACTACACGTACCCCGCTCGCTCGCACAGGGCCAATATTCCTGGGGTTCGCGTAAAGTTTCACACGCGATAGGCCCTGTGTGAATGGGGTACGTGTATTACTGGGGTTCGCGGGAAGTTTCACACGCGATAGGCCCTGTACGAGTGGGGTACGTGTATTACTGGGGTTCGCGGGAAGTTTCACACGCGATAGGCCCTGTACGAGTGGGGTACGTGTGTTACTGGGGTTCGCGGGAAGTTTCACACGCGATAGGCCCTGTGCGAGTGGGGTACATGTATTACTGGGGTTCGTGGGAAGTTTCACACGCGATAGGCCCTGTGCGAGTGGGGTACATGTATTTCAGGGGTTCGCGGGAAGTTTCACACGCGATTTAGCTGTCAGAGCGGGGTACGTGAATTTCGGGGGTGCGCGGGGAGTCCTACACGTGAAGGGAGTCCTACACGTGAATTGGCAGTGTGGGTCCTCCCAGGTGTTCCCTCTACACCCTCCACGACCCCTGCAGGCAGACCACACCACAGGGGACTATCCCGCACCCCTGGCCATGTCCCGCAGGCAGCCCATTCACCATGGGCATGCACCCCAGCCAAGCCACCTGTCCGTTTGCAACACTGATCACCAACTCATTTCCCCCTGCACCCCTACCCCCCCAAGCAGTTCAGGGCACCTGCCAGCAGGCCCCCACTCATGTTCCCTAGCACCCCCACCCCCCAGCAGTGCAGGGCACCTGCCAGCAGGCTCCCACTCATGTCCCACTCATGTCCCCTTGCACCCCCACCCCCCAGCACTGAGGGGCACCTGCCAGCAGGCCCCCACTCATGTCTCACTCATGCCCCCTAGCACCCCCACCCCCCAGCAGTGCAGGGCACCTGCCAGCAGGCCCGACACATGTCCCCCAGCCAACACGTCATCACAATCTAGATCCCTGGCCCTTATGGCCAGCCTCCACATGCCAAAGACCCACCCAAGTATTGCATCCACCCACATAGAAATGCCAATTACATGATACAACCCCAATGGCAAGTATGTAAATGAACACATGTCCTTCACACACACACAATGGGTGCAAGTGAATGTAAAAACCCATATCATGACATGCATGAAACCAATGAGATAATACCACAAATGGAAGTATAAAAAAAATATATATTAAAGATAACATGAACGTAAATCAAATTAAACACACAACAATGGGAATAACAAAAGAAATGGTTCATGTCCGATAAATAATGAAAATCAAGAAAACATAAGCAAAAGAAATCCAAAAAGAAATGTTGTCCAAAGTCACAGTCCAAAAAATCAAATCCAAGGGAAAATAAAAAAGTAAAAACCATTGCTCCATGGTGAACACAAAAAAAATACTAAAAAAGATGAATCCAATGTAGAAGTATGTACAATTGAAGAATCCAGGGTCCATGAGCCCAACTTAAGAAATTAAACCTACCAAAAACTACCACCTAATAAAAAAACTATATACAAAAATGTGGTGCATTGTCTAAGCGGTCCAAAATAAAGAAAAAACTAAAGGAAACCTAATACAAACTAACTAACTATTTACAAGGGCAGCGGGCAAGTCCAACGGCTCACTTGTTGATGTCCCGTGCCAGGGCATCATCAAACTCCTGCTCGATGTCCCGTAGGCGTTCCTCTTCCATGGCCCTGAGGGTTCGCAGGGACGATGACATCTGGACCTCCAGGTCCCTGCGAATGGCCTCGAAGCACTCGGCCCGCCTCAGGGCCCTATGCATGGAGTTCTCCGCCCTGACCATCGTGAGCCGTGCCTCTTCCGCCCGCTGCCGCTCCGCATCTATAGCATGGCCCAACCGCTGCCACACGGAAGACACTTCCTGTCCTGGGTCCTCCTGCCCTCTAGCCGATGCCTGCCCCTTCGATGTTGAAGGCCCCGAGCCATCATGGCTCCCACCTTGTTGCTGCTGCTGCTGTGCCTCTGCCTGTGCCCTGGCTCCTGCTGCCTGCACATCCTTCTCCGACTGGGGTGCAGTTGTTGATGAGGCCACCCCTGCTGGACGTCCGACTCCCGACTGTGGCATGGATGTGTCCTCCACCAGCCTGGCCGCAGAGTCAGAGGCAGCTCCACAGGGCACCCAGGGAACACATGGGTGGGAAGATGGCAGGGAGGACGACTGGCGCATAGGGGGTTCAGTTGAGGAGGGGGTCGGAACAAGGTCCAGAAAACTGAGAAATCCTGCCCTGGTGAGCTGTCCCAGTGGGTCAACGCAGTCAACGAGCCATGCAAGAAAACGTGCAGTCTCCTCATGAAAAGACTGCAGGTCAGCTCGCATGGCACATTGACGCAACGCCACCCCACCCAGGACAGGCTCAACTTGGTGCCGGATAGCCACATCCGCAGGGAGAGGATGGCCAGTTGGTGTAAGCCGATCCCCTCCCTGAGAACGGGTCTGGACGTAGGTATCCCTGCTGGTGCAAGATGATGCAGTCACAGGATCGGGGACAGGATTACACCAGGCACCTCCGCGGCAGCCTGTGCTGCCTCCTGTCCCTGCACTTCACCACTAGCACCAGTGGAATCCCCACCTCCAGACCCCGCCTCTGTCCCTTGCACGCCTCCTCCTCCACCAAAACCCCCACCAACCTGGATGACTCTGTGCCATCTTCCTCCGTCGGGCCCTGTGGGGTCTCAGCTGCCCCTTCAGCTGCCGAGGAGTCCAACTCCAACCTCTGCCTCTTGGAACTCCCCTCAGGCTTCTGCGACCTGGGATGTAGCACCGGACTCCTCACTCCCTGACGAGATGACAACCTGGGAGGGGAGCGTCTCCGGCTGGCGGTGCGATCCCTGCCGCTGTGACCACAGCACCCTCTCCGCCCTCTTCATCAGTCGACACTGCAGACAGGGAGAGATAGGACACAGGCATCAGGGCACTGTACAATGGACTCATACACACATGACAATTGCACACGAGTGTGATTGTCAAACTTCAGACATGGCATCACAATCCCCAACAGACATGTCATTTCAAATCACAAACATGAGCCATTCCACAGCCATATCGCAACAGCCAGCACCATCCATACACATACAACAGCATGAGCAGGCAAAGGTGAGCCAGACATCACATGAGACACAGGGAGTGCACTAGACATGTACACAAGCCACCACACTTACATGCATGTGTACACCTCCACCAAGTGTCGCAGTGATGAGAATGGCATCCATGTCACATCTGGCAAGCAGTCTTCTACATATCAGTCTCACATGCATCCATGTTGCATGACAGTTGCACACTTGTCAGATACACATACATGCACATGCACACAGTGCAGAAACATGCAGCTGGAACCAACATCCATGTGTGACATCACAACCTTGACAACTGACATACACAGTCATTCAAACATGTGTGCTCACACATCTGCATTTGGCCTGCATGCTTACCCACAAATACACCATCCATGTGTCTCACACATGAAAGGACTCGCATGTGTCAGCCTCACGGCCCTGTACATACACATCCATACATGGCCCTACAAAACCACATGTGCAACCTGCACACTACTGGCACACCACCACACGCACAGCTTCCAATCAGTATGCATGTACACTTACCGCTCAACTCCAGACGGGTCTGCCTCTCAAGGACCTGGACGTGGAGCGCTCGGTATAAGCATTCCAGGACCCTCATTTGGTCTTCCGACAGGTGGCCCCGGCGCCCCTTAGCATCCGCTGCCTTCACGAGGCGTCGGGCCTTGTTGAGGGTCCTGGACCTGAAGTCCTCCCAGCGCTTCTTGACATGATGGAATTCGCGGACTGCCACCCCCTCCGTGTTGATGGCAGTCACGATGTCCGTCCAGATCCTGGTCCGCCCTTCCTTGTCGACGTGCGACCTTCCAAAGAGGGCATCATACTGCCCCAGGACTTGCTCCACCAGCACACCAACTTCGGTGGCAGTGAAGCTGGTGGCCCTCTGCCTCTCTGGCTGGGGGTTGCCAGTGCCGCCAGATGGTGTAGTGCTGGACATGGCAACCCCAGAGGCAGGAGTGGGTGGGCAACTGGGTCCTGACGCTGGGCTGTGGAGCGATGGAATCCCAGTCGGGAGTCTTCGGTTCCAGCAGGGGTGGTCACAGCAACAGCACCCCTGGCTGATGTGCAGGCAGCAAATGGCAGGGCACGTGGGCAGCAGGAAGGCAGGCAGCAGCCAATGGCATGTGGGAGCGTGGTCGGGGCTCTGGGGGGGCAGTAATTTGGCCTTCTGGGAAGGAGTGTGGTCTTCCATGTGTTTTCGCGTGGCCAGCTTGATACGGAGTGATTTGGCATGTGAAAATCTTGCACGTCAGCGTGTAATTCGAGGAAAGACCGTTAGCGCGTGAGCACGTCAGCGATTTCATTGGACCAAAGGCCCTTCGCGTGTAAGTGTTTCTGTGACGTGAGGCGCGGGGGTGGGCACAGGCGTTTCCCCCGTGACGTGGGCATAGTGGATTAGCGCACACGTGAAAAAATGCACGTCCCGTGTGAATGCGTGTAATCCGAGGAAAGGGCATGCGCGCGTAAGTGACGTGACACAGGCGGGCGTTTCCCTCAGCATGGGTTAAAGGTGAGCGGGGCCATCACAACTTCACACCTGTCAAGGACGTATCTCTTCTTTTGGTGGGGGGATTGGCTACGCGTGTTTTTCTGCATCGCGATAGTCAGACGGTGAGTCACGCATGCTATTTTTCCCACTGCGGGTGCCCCTGTGTATCGCACCGTTTTTGATGTCATAGTAGCCTGCGTGTCCCACGTGTGCGCGATTTTCGTGTTACTGGGTGCCACCGCGTACTGCGGGAGGTTGATTCCACGCATGTAGGCTGCAGGGTTGCGTGCACAGTTTTCCAGCAGTTTTGGGGTGCCTGAGAGTTGCGTGACCCGTCACTACATCACCGGGGTCACATACAGCCTTGCAGGTGCAGGGGAGCTGTTAACATCTTGCTTCCCACCCCCTTCACCCCAATTGCCCAGGTCAATTGTGGTGTACACCTCCCATTGGCAAACTCCATCTGTGCTGGCACTACTACATCTGTGCCATGGTTGGGAGGCCACCAAAGGTGAGGGGCGCCTCAGCTGGGCGTACTCCCCGTGGCAGGCGTGGTCAGGGACGTGGCCGGGGTGACCGGGGAGTAGGGGGACTCCAGGGTGTCCAGGGCAGCCGCAGAGGGGGAAGAGCCAGGGGTGCACCACTTGAGCACGATATCGTGCCATGTGTCGGTGCAGTCATGCCACCACCCCCTGTGGTTCCGGGAGATGCAGCTTCTGCATCTGGCACTGGCGCCCGTGTGACCCGGCAGTCCGTTCCATCGACTGCCATGGGCCCAAGTGTAGTGGTAGCTGCAGGTGCAGCTGTGGACACCGCCACCCAGGCTCAGGGTCTGCCAGCGCAGCCTGCATTGGCACTGGATTAGCCCTTGGAAGATTTCCAACAGGCCAGGAGGGAAACCGAAGGGGCACGCAGGGCTGCCCTGACCAAGACACGTGTCCCTGGGACAGTTATGTATGTATG
The DNA here is from genome assembly GCF_040938575.1 of Ambystoma mexicanum. NCBI lineage: Eukaryota > Metazoa > Chordata > Amphibia > Caudata > Ambystomatidae > Ambystoma > Ambystoma mexicanum. Next base: position 820,400,640 of record NC_090928.1, on the reverse strand, counting down.
TATGTATGTATGTATGTATTTTATTTTGTATAGCGCCGGTAGCCCGAGGGCATCAGCGCGCTTAAACTTACAACGCAGCAGTAACATGACAGACATTAAGTAACGAACACTGCGGCCTAATAGGGACCCCGAAACATTGCTTTCCCCAGCCTCTTCATCTGAAAAGGTGTGTCTTCAAGTGCTTCCTGAAGGTAAGGTGGTTTACTTCTGACCTCAGCGCTTCAGGCATGCTGTTCCATAATTTGGGAGCCATCACCAAGAATGATCTACCCAAACCAGATTTCAACTTGAAGTTGGGGACAGACAGCAGACATTTTCCCTCCGAGCGTAGACTTATCCTCGGTATATAGGGCACTAAGCTCCTTTTCAAATAAACCGGCGCAGAGCCGTAAAGGCACTTGTGCACCAAGCAGAGGGCCTTGAACTTGATACGCTCCTCTACTCTGAGCCAATGCAGTGATAGTCTATCTGCCGTAGTATGATCTTTCTTCATTAGGTTCTTGACAAGCCTGACCGCATTATTCTGGGTCACTTCGCAGCTAGATAAGTCCTTGGAAGAGGCCCCCCAACAACAGAGCGTTCCCATAGTCAAGCCGTGATAGGATAATGGCTCAGGCTATCGTGGCCATATTACCTTTGTTAAGGAACGGCTTGATAGCTTTCATTAATCTCAGATAATACGCCGTGTTTTTTTTGCAGGTAGCTGGTCTGGGCATGGGAGTCGACCGCAGAGTTGACCATCATACCCAGTGTTTTCACTTTAGGGGCCACCAGGATGGTGGCATTTTTAATTTGAAAACAATTGTACTCAGGCCCCAAATTTGCCAACTAGCGACTGGAACCAAACAACATCAGTTCGGTTTTTGAGTCATTCAGGCACATCCAATTTGCCTGCATCCAGTGGTCAATTGTGTTGTATATCCTGGCGATCAATTCGCTATCCATGGCGTGATGTCTGCCCCACAGTTCCAATATGAATTGAGTATCGTCCGCGTAATTCGTGAACGACACTCCTGCTTCCACCAATAAGCTGCACAAGGTGCGCATATATATATTCAGTGAAAAAAACTTTGTTAAAGGGACGTTATGGTTAAGTTGCGCTACTAAAATCCTATGAAATTCAGTGAAAAAAACTTTGTTAAAGGGACGTTATGGTTAAGTTGCGCTACTAAAAACCTATGAAATTCAGTGAAAAAAACTTTGTTAAAGGGACTTTATGGTTAAGTTGTGCTACTAAAAACCTATGAAATTCAGTGAAAAAACTTTGTTAAAGGGACGTTATGGTTCCAAGTAAAACCGAAAAACCCTTGAAATTCACCAGTTATGGTAAGCTAAGCAACCATAACTCGCGCCACCACCGTGCACTGCTAAGACTAACACCCAGGACATCAAAGATAACATCACAAATGTCATTGGTGACATCACTGATGACATCACATGTCTGGCTCACTATTATTTCTTTTGCTGACATATCTAGGCCACATGGTTTTCTTCAGTAACAGTCAGAAACTAAGAATTTTATTTTATTTGTAGACATATCCTTCTAGTAGGTTCTTACCGTAATTCCCTTAGAGTACAGTCACATCATATGAAACATATACATATGGGAAAACACAAGTTTGAAAGACAGCAATCCTTTTTGTGCATAAAGATAATCACTAGACTTATGAGCACTTTCTGATAGTTCTGTTGTTTTTGTTATGGCTGTACTTTCCCTGTATATGGTCATATTTGTATACATTGTACTCACACTACTTTCCTTAGGGTCCAATCACATCAAGTGATACATATACATAGGGTAAATAGCAGCTTTGAAACAGAGCAATCATTTATTTGCATGAAACTAATCAGTTAAGTTATGAATTGTTTCTGCTACTACTTGTGCTTTTTTGCTAACTTCACTTTCCCTGTATATACCCATATTGGTATGTGTTCTTGTGTCTTTGTGTTTTGTCTATAGTAATGCAATTATGTAATACATGGGTTTTATTAGCTACTTATTACATATTTCACAGTACACAAAAATCTATTAAGAAAACAATTATCATTTAATTATTCAACATATTAACATTACGAATATCATACCTTCATCTTGTACGCTGCACACAATGTTATGTTTCTGTATGAGTAGCTTAGTATACTAGATAGAACCCCATAATAGGATGCTATTTATATCAATGCATAGTTCAATGCACTTATTAGGTTATATTTCATGCAATGATACTTGACACTTTTTTCGCAACATAATAAGAATCCCTTCTACACATATTTCATGAGAAGTACATACACATGTGATGTCATCAGTGATGTCATCAATGACATTTGTGATGTCATATTTGATGTCCTGGGTGTTAGTCTTAGCAGTGCACGGTGGTGGCGTGAGTTATGGTTGCTTAGCTTACCATAACTGGCGAATTTCAAGGGTTTTTCGGTTTTACTTGGAACCATAACGTCCCTTTAACAAATTTTTTTCACGGAATTTCATAGGTTTTTAGTAGCATGTCATATAGAACTGACTAGATCTCTTCTTATGAACTTGATGTCCGCGAAATTATTTAATGTTCGCGGACATGTTCGGAGAACAGTACCACTACCTAAAAACTTTGGGGGGGGTATGTTTGATTGTTATATCATAATATAAGAACATTTAACAAATTCAAAAAGCAGCACACAAACACATTATATATACTAATACATAAGAAATGTAACCCATATATGTAACACACTAACCATTCATTTAAATACAATATGTTCTGAAATGGAATATACCACAAGAACATAAATTGGCTTCCAACATAATTACCTCACAGACACAACAGAACTGAGAACAAGACCAGACCCACTGAATACATAGTACTTATCTTACCAGAAATAGTAAGTGTACTTCATGTTACTCATATATTTATAAACTTTCTGTATTAAATTAAAAAATATATTATCTTTTCTTTTTTTTTCTCACAGAAATGTCTAGTACTCTGGAATGGCTAGAGGACAATTTCCCACATGAAGAAATGTCACAAGATAGTGACACTAATGGTAAAGATTACCATTTAAATATTATTATTTTGTATACATTTACATATATATATTTTTTATACAGAGCATAACAAAATAGAAACTACCTCTGAAGAAGCTGTTATGGAAAACACGCTTGACAACATAAAAGAAAACATTGATTTACTGTTGACCAATTTTAATAATTTAAAAACTTTTGTTGAAGATCATTTTAAAACAAAAACGTCATACCATTGCCACACATGTACTTGTCCCTCCTTACCATATCCCAGTCAATTATCCCCAAACCTTCTCCATAATCCAAAACGTTTTGATTAGATTTCCATCCCTTCCTCACCTAATACCAATCATGTTGAAACCCCAAATTCTCCTGTTTTTGTTTCTGTTTCTGCCTCACCTTCTCTGTCATAAATTATTAATATATGTTAAATAAAGTTTAATTTTTATATTGTATTGTGAACAGTTTCCGTTTTTTTTTTAAAAACAATAAAAGTGTCCGCGGACAGTGCGAGTGTTCAGGAATGTTCGTACATAAACGAAAATGGAGGTGTCCTGAAGAACACCACACCTGTTCGTACTGTTCGCTAGCAAGTTGAAACTGTTCCAAGAACACACGTGGTGTCCTGAAATGTTCGTAAAGAAACAAAAATTAAAGTGTTCTAAATAACACTATATCTGTCCTTAATGTTCTTAATGTTCGCTATCAACTTAAAACTGTCCAAAGAACACAATTGCTGTCCTGAAATGTTCCTAAATACACGAAAATGATGTGTCCTGGACAACAGTACAACTGTTCGTAGTGTTCGATACCCAATTGAAAGTGTTCTAAGAACACAATCGGTGTCCTGAAATGTTCCTACATAAACTAAATTACACGTGTCCTGAAGAACACTATATCTGTCCTTACTGTCCTTACTGTTCGCTACCAAGTTTAAACTGTTCTAAGAACACACGCGGTGTCCTGAAATATTCGTTTCACGTGTGACGCACTTTTAATTACTTCAGAACCCGAACAGTGTCCGTAGGACATCAATGCGCATGCGCTAACCAATCTCTGTGCACTTGGTGTCCTGCGGACAGGCGCTTCCTTCGCAGACTAGTTCGCAAACAGATCATATGACCCCGCCCACGCTCATCGTGTGTCCTGAAATGCGGACACTGTTCGTGTCCCCGAACAATTTAAAAGTACATTTTCAGTTAATCCATAATATTTTTCCGATCCTTTTTTTGTGTTCGATCTGTCCGCGCACAGTGCGCATATCCGCGGACCGCGCACAAGCACCCCTATAAAAGAGCACGCCCAAGAGCTTATTCCCATTGTGTTTCTGGCTATTCTTCAGAACACTGTGATTTTTGCTGCCACCTGCAGACTACACCATCATCGACATGGCATCCTTGGCTGCTGAACTGCCACTTGGTGCTGCACCTGCTTCAGCACCACCACCACCCCCTCCACCACCACCACCTCCCCAAGGGCCTGAAGAGGGGAACAGGAGTGAGGATGCAGAGGAGGAAGAAGAGGATGATGAGAATGAGGTAGAGGAAATCCCTACTACCCGCACTAGGTGTGAGTCTTGGGTGTGGCGGTTATTTACCATTCATGGGAATGGTCCTAAGGCTCGTGCGAACCATGTTACCTGCAATGAGTGCAAAATGATACTCAGTCGCGGGAAGCACAGTAACTACAGCTTTGGGACCACTACTATGAAGCGACACCTGAGGTCATTTCACTCTGGGGCTATTCGCAGGGTTGTACCTTGCGAAAAACGTAGCAGGTTGATTTCCTCTACTTCATCCTCTGTTTCTGATCCTATCACCACAAGGACCACCTCTGTGGGACAGCGTCTTTCTCAAGCTGCCTCACAGGCCATACAGAATGCTGATGACCCTTACCTTTCGAGGGTCACAGTTGTATGTATGTACTGTGACACAGTACTCTGCAGGGGGGAGCGACTTCGGAGTGCTTTTGAGGCTATCGTCTCAGAGCACGAGAAGACCTGCTCACTACCCAAATAAAACCCACTCTACATCTTCCTCTCTCAGCTCGCCCTTTCTTATCCCTGTGGTTGGTGTCCCCCCCTTTACCCTCCTTTACCCTCCTCTCCTACTGTGTCGTGTCTGAAAAACCAAAAAAAATACAAAATTACAAATAAAAAAAAAAATAAGGCTGTTTTCAGAGCCGCCTTTCCCAGTTAAAAAATAGAAGTGAAAATAAATGAAGCAGGGCTCTTTGTATTTTTTAGAAGTCCGCGAACAGTTTGCGAACATTAAACAAATTGGGTTACTACTCCATCACAAACATTGTAATTTTCTCTGGAAAGAAGTGGTGGCTCTGAAAACAGCCTTTGGGTGGTGTTTGTAAGTCAAAAATTGTAAATGCTTAACATCTACTTCAAAATCGTTGTTTTAATTCCAAAAAAGGTTGCAATGCATTTTGTACATTTCTCAGAAAAATGTGATTGCCAGCATAAGTAAGATGGACTCCATCTCTGCGAAAAATGTATGTACTACAAAACATAATATTTTCATTGTGAAAAGAAGACATGCCAAAATCTCTTAGAAAGCCACAAACAGCCTTATTAACATTGTGCCTTGCTTTTTCCATTTGTTGACCAAATGAAGAAGAACAAAGCCACATTTGTCTCTGCGCAATCCGTGAAAATATCACTTGCGAATTAGGAAACATGTCCATAACCTTCCTCAGTCCTTCTTTCATAGCAAATTGCAAAAAAAATCCAGTCACATGCCCTAAACTGTTCCCTCCACAATGAATTACAATTATGTCTGGATGTTGCTCTGTCTCCAAAGTAGCACAGAGAGGTAGCAAATCCAACCACTTCATTCCACGTACTCCATACCAGTGTACTTCCACATGTGGGAATCCAAGATCTACAGCTACTCCACAGCTTTCTGCATGCACCTTCAACCAATGTATCCACGAATCTCCTAAAATCCAAACAATCTGTTTTCTGAAACACACAGCCATAGCTATCTTTTGTTCTCTCAGCAAAAAGAGTATCTCAAAAAATCTCTCCTGGCACAACACACCCACCAAACTTTCCTGACCAATCCCTTTCAGTGCTTATTCTCATTTGCATGACTTCTGAACCCAAAAATCCCTGGATGTAACTCCCGATGTCCTGGAACTACCGCCATGTCCGCGGACATATCGTAACATGAACAGCCCTTCTACTATTTCCACTACACTCTCACTGCCATTCCCTCATTGGATGTACCTCAAAAATCACATGACCATGAACCAATCACATTCAAGACCTCTACATCTAACTGCATCATCATAGATCAGCACTGCAAATGTACTCTGAATCTCTCTGAGTACAAGTGTCATATCATTGGCAAGCAGCATCTACCACAAATACTGTACAAGTCTTCAAGATTTCTACTTGCAGCTCCATGCATATCCATATGCATGAACACAAACTTCAGGTATGCATATTTTCTGTATAGTACATGACATAGCTCTCAACCATTTTTGTTTTACAGGCGGGTGAAATCACCCGATTTAGTTTTTAGCGGGTGAGACGCCCATTGGAATGAATGGGCGTGCAGGAGGCTTGGTGGGTGAGTCTGCCCTTTACAAGGCGTGTGACACCCGCCAAAAGCGTGTGACTTGAGAGCTATGGTAGATGAACACATTTTCAAACAGACGTTTACCTTGTAAAATCTGTTAAATGAATTTACTGTACTTTTTTCAATTTCCTAAAATCAACTACCACTTATACACCTTTATACGTTTTACTTTCTTTAAACACACACACTCAAATCATGTTAAACTAACATTTTTTAAATTAAATATATAGACTACATATATTCAAACAAAATTGCATGTAAACACAATCTATGTTTAAACCTTTATAAAAATACTTATACAATTTCATATTTTTTGTTTTTATTTATTTATTTACTTAATTACTTTAAATTAGACATGACATTGAGGCGCTATTACCTAGAACAGTTTACTTACAGAAATAGTGGTATTCAGTAATATATTATAAATTTCACAAGACATAGTAAAGATATTTTATTTTTGCTACAGTTAGTCATTCAATACAATTTGTTCATTAAGAACATATCATATACACTGAACTGGTGCAAAGTATCTTATGTAAATAAATTAGTTTAATAGTTTTACAGAAGGCACTGAGGATTTCAATTAAAAAAATCAATATCTAAATTAAAAACAGTGCTATATACAAACAAAGTTACTAATTTGAAGCTTTCACAGTTGCAGTGAAGACCAGTTTCCTGAAAAGAAGCAGCCGAATTCGAAGAAGAAAGAAAAACTAAGAAGTTACCTGGTAATTTAAAAAAAAGTAAGTAAAATATCACCATATTATTTATATTATTAATCAAATATACTATAACATTAATACCAGCTATTTTGGTTTCTTAAAATAGAGATTTGTACCATTTTGTCCAAAAATTTTCATGTCGTAAACAGCGATTTACAACCAGAATGGCCCACAAATTTCTATTTTTGGACACACAAATTAGCCAACTGAACCACTACAATTTTCATATTATAGAACAAACAACTGTTTTAATTGTATACATTACATTTACTATTTGTACTTTTCCACACCACTAGCTTACTTTTTTTTTGTCATCTGAACCCCAGTTTAGTGACACATAAATTCAAGAATACCCACCCCTACTAGTTTTAGTTCCCAATGCACAATCACACACCATTACATACATCTTTATCATCTTACTCAAACACTCATGCACACAGCACACATACATTCCAGAACACCCCAACCCATATCTTCTTTATTTTTTTCAACAGACCCTAAAGAATGCCTACCAGAAGACAACTCTGTAGAAAGCAACGCAAAATTAGAGCAAATGAAAATAAAGGTGTCCAACATAAGCATCCATCTCTAGCAGAATTTGTAAAAAAGTTGAAACAAAACAGCTAATACAATCATTTAGTGAAACACAAGAAGTTTCAAGTACAACAACTTTGCTTCCTCTATCAAAATGTAAAACAAACCAAAAAACAATTAACAGAAAATCAGCTATCAGTACAGATAAAACTACTTCTTCAAATTTTAATATAGTGCAAAGTAAGCATACCAAGAAAAGTATTTTAGCCAAAATATACTGTCACAAAGTCCTTCAAAATCTTATAAAAACAGGAGAGAAATCAGGTTCAAAGCTTAAAACCTATCGTAGGAAATTAATCTTAGAAGCATTGATGGACAGTGCAATTCTTCTCAAAAGAGATGTATTTATTTTACTGTTAAACAAAATGAAACCACTAACAAAACTAATAACTAAATTACAAAAAAGACTTCTCAATAAGCAAAATGTCAACAGAAAGAACTTCTTAAGTATCTGCGGAGGTGAATGGAATCACACTACGAGCACAGAACCATATTTTAATGAAGAAGCGTACAAACAAAAGCAAACAAATACAATTGCCATAAATAGCAGTGGTCGAGGTTATGAAAAAGTGAATAATACCATAATGGAACAAGAAGTACTCCTTACAAAAATATGCCGTGAAAACTTAGAATTACCCCTCCATTCAACTGAATCAGAACGTCTAGTGTACAAATGGCCATGCACGTCAATGTGGAACATTCCCAAACAATGTTTCAAATCTTTACACCAATTCCTCAATAAATATGTAAAAAGCAAAGACAAAATCAAAATTAATTTACTGCAAAATATAGATACTTGTCCAGTGCGCAAGTACACAGGACTACAAGGACATTCATTGGCCTGCATTACAGGACCTACTTGTAAAACCACTTTCCATGATATCAAAAGGATATCAACACATCATTCAACTATAAGAAATCTAGTCTATAAACTGTACTATGCTAAACGTCCTGCTTTAGCACTAGCAAAGTTAAATAACATCCTTCTACATGGTACAGCAAAAGACCTACTTGAAGAAATTCACTATATCCAGAAAAATATTTTGGAAGTGAAAGCCATTTAAAGAATGAAATAGCTTTAAACCAATTAAGCAACAATTCTACACATGGCAACCTTTTGCTAAACACATACAAAAAAGAAATACTAAAATTTAAAAGTACACCAGCTGAAGTACCAAACCATGTATGTGTATGTTGCCGCAGACTTTTTTATAAAAGTAACACAAAAACTGTGGACCTATCATACAAAATAGAAGACAATGAAGATTCTAAATGGTTTGAATTAGCTCTCTACCTTCTAACAGAAAACAAATATGAAATAACTGAGCCCTTCATACTTTGCATTTATTGCACCACAAAACTTGACAGCAACCAAACTCCTTCACGTTCTATCACAAATAATTTGGAATTATACCCAGTACCAAAACCTCCACAACAACTTAATTTATATGAGAGCATCATAATTCAAACAGTACACCCATTTCAAGCAATAATACGCCTTCAACCAAAAACAGCAAAATTACCTCCCTCTGAATTGGTAAAAGGCATTCGTGGAAAAGTAGTTTATTTACCATTAAATCTAAAAGAAAATGTGCATGCTCTAGGAGTCCAACGTCCAATGCACCAATCTTTAATTATATTAGTAAATGGAGTACCTACAAAAGACAAAAAAATATGTCAACAGCTGGTAGATTTATATAAAGTTAGACAAGCCTTCCAATATCTTAAAGAGAATAATGAATATTACAAAGAAATTAATATTGAAGAAAACTTGAAAGATACAACTGAAATAATTCAAGAAACACAAGAAGCTGGTCAATTTGAGCTACTAGATCCTGCTACAATATCAAATACTTTAGACCAGTATACAATTAATCCTTTGCACTGTAATGACACCGTACAAGATGTACTGGAAACTTACCAAATGCGTCAAACAAAAGGATCGCCAATCAGTATATGGGAAAAAAGTATAGAAGCACATACTTTTCCTCTACTCTTTCCAACTGGCAAAGGAGGAAGATATGATGATAGACCTATTCAAATATCAGCTTCAGAATACCGCTCATTACGGATGTATTCTGAAGATCCCAGATTTAGACAAAATGTGGAATACATATTCCACCTACCCTTTGAAAGTGAACTAGCAACTTTATGTTACGGAGTTGCACACATATTAAAATCAGGATCACACTTTCAAAATATGACAGCTACACAATTATTAGAGAAAGTGCAACAAAAGGATGAGATTTTACAATCAAATATTACAAATCTATTAGCAAATATGCGTGGTACTAAAGAGTACTGGTTTCGACATCATGGAGATGTACGTTGTATGATCAGAAACCTTGGCCCACCCACTTGGTTTGTTACATTAAGTTGTGCAGGATATGCATGGGAAGATTTACATGATTTCCTACGCATATCAAATACAAACAAAACAAACATAGATATTCTAACACCTGGAGAACTTTGTTCTTTGGATCCTGTTAATGTTTCAAGATATTTTCACCATCGCTTCATTGCTATGCTACATTTTATTTGTAATGAAACTGTTCCTCCCCTTGGAGAAGTGCAACACTTCTTTTGGAGAAAAGAATACCAAGCCAGAGGAGCACCACATATCCACATGCTTTTATGGATTAAAGATGCTCCTAAATTTGGTCAAGACAGTGATGCCACTGTTTTACAGTTTATTGAAAAATATGTCACTTGTCAAATTCCATCAGAAGCCACAAATAGTGATCTTTGTGCACAAATTTTACAATTTCAAAGACACAAATGTGGAAAATATTGTCGTCGCAAATACAAAAACAAAGGCAAATACTACACCAAATGCCAATTTGGTTTCCCTAGACCAGTTACAAATACAGGTCAAGTAAACAACCTCATGTCTTCAGTTAGACATACTGTTAAAGGAAAGTCACCTAAAAATACATATTACATAAAAAGAAAAGAAGAAGAAAAATATATCAATGATTATAATGCAATCATTGCCCACTTATGGAATGCAAACATAGATGTGCAGTACATTGCAGACAATTCTACTGCAGTTGCACGATATGTCACAGCATACTTAACTAAAGCAGAAAAGACAGAGCTCCAAGACCTCTGGAATGACCTGTCATCAGATAAAACAGTATCTCAGAAATTATACAGCTTGGGCATAAAAATGCTCACCCATAGAGAATGTGGATCTTATAAAGCAGCTGATCATTTAACTGGTACTTCATTGTATGGTAAATCTGAAAATATAGTATGGTAAGTCTTGGTCCAGTTAAATCTAGAAAATGAGTTCTAAAATCATATGAAGATATAGAAACAATAGCCAAACATGATCCCAACAGCCAAGACATTTTAAAAAACAATTTATTAGACGCATACTACCCAAACAGAAGTAATACTTTGGAAAACATGTGTCTATACCAAATAGCCCAAAACTACACATACAAAAATAATATGAAACCCGATGAAAAAAAAAGGTAAATATAGAGTGACAGACTGTGAAGGCAGCTTAGTTAAACTCACTAAACCAAATTTAATTAATCATATCAAATTGTCATTGAAGACTCCTCAACATAAAGAAGTATATTACATGTCCCTGCTACAACTCTTCAAACCATGGAGAAAAGAAGAACAATTACTAGATAACTATGACTCATATGAGGATGCTTTCAAAGCAACTGAAAGCACTATAACTGATGTAAACTTTACACAGTACAAAACAATGTTGCACAATGAACAGCAACATGAAGAAGAACTCCAAGCTCAACTAGATAGGGATACTCCTGACAGTAGTCAACCTTCTGTAACAGGAAGCCAAGAACCACTGGGAGAACCACTAATAACAAATGAGGCAGAATTAGCTATGATAGAAGTAGAAAACACCCTGTGTCCGTATGAAGATAAGGAAGACTTAACTATACTACAATCAAAACTAAACAATGAGCAAAGTAGAATTTTTCAAGGAGTAACAAAACAAATTGCACATGGTGTAAAACATGAAAATAAAGAATGTTCCTGCCATAATTATAAACCTATACTACTGTACGTCAGTGTTGAAGCTGGTTCTGGCAAAACATTCCTAATCAAAATCATTAGTAAGTTCCTTCAACAATTGACAAACAACAAACTGTCAGCTGTTGTCACTGCCCCCACAGGTTTAGCTGCCTACAACATAGGTGGTGTTACATTACACCGATTACTACTATTACCAGTAGAACACCAGAACAAATTAGACTATTACAAACTTTCTGCAGAAGCTGCAATGCAATTACGCAGAGTATTGAAACAAATGAAAATGCTACTAATAGATGAGGTGAGCATGGTCTCCAACCTGATGTTAGCTTTGATTCACCTCGGATTACAAGAAGTACTCAAAACAGACTATGAAGAGCTCTTTGCAGGAAAACAGATTATTGTTTTTGGAGATCTGCTTCAATTAACACCAGTAAAAGGTGAACCTATTTTTAAAACATTAGGGCACAAACTCTGCCGTAAAACTGTTGGCAGCATTGGAAATGTCAACCTCTGGCAACATTTCCAATACAGAGAATTAACAGAAAACATGCGCCAATCTGCAGATCTCACTTATGCCAACATTTTAAAAAGTTTGAGAGTTGGTATACTTTCTAAAGAAGCAGAAGCAACATTGAAAACCTGGCACATTAATGCACTTTATGGCGTTAATGCATGTGCTACAGATGTTATGGAACAATTAGCCCACAAAAATGTCAATTGTATGGCCTTAATGCCAACTCTTGCAAGCTGTTTCAAATTCAATGAAATCATGCGAAGTAAAGAAATGCAACCAATAATGGAAATTAGTGCCACAGACAAACTAGATGTACATGGTATGACACTACCCATGTGTGACCAAGCCACAACAAGACTAAATAATTTAGAAAAATCAATCTCAAACACTGCAGGCTTAGAAAAGTTGTTAAAATTATCCTTAAATTGCAGAGTAATGCTTAAACGTAACCTTGACGTGGACCAAGGACTAGTTAATGGAGCACTGGGTACAGTTGTTGGCTTTCAAACATACCCACGTGACAACAAAATTCAGTTTGTCAATATACTCTTTGACAAACTTTCAGAAGTAAAACGGATAGGACGCTCAACAGCTAGATTCCTTCTCTTCAAAGATATGTATGTACGCAGAGAACAATTTTATCTAACTCTTGCATACGCAGTCACAATTCATAAATCACAAGGTCTTACCCTAGACAAAGCAATGATAGATATTGGTAACACAGTCTTTAAAGAAGGCATGAGCTACGTAGCACTATAACGCTTACGTACACTTGACGGTCTATTTCTAATCAACTTTGATGCAAGTAAAGTAAACGCTGATATTCCTTGCATTTTAGAATATAATAGACTTCGCTCACTATACACTCCCCATCTAAACACATATTCTGTTCCACAAAAACTAAAACGTTGTACAAGAAAACTAAATCAAACTGAAATGCAACAGGACGTCACTGGAAATCCTCCAAAGAGAGTAAAAGAAACTAATACTCCATCAAGTACCACAAACAAAAAAGAATCAATTAGAGAAAGTAAACCAGGTACTTCTTTAAAGGAGGAAGACAAACTCCAAAAAAAGCAGTTAGATACAGAACTACCTGGACCATTTAAATTCTCAAATATAGTTGGTGTAAATTGCTATGCAAATGTAGCAATGAATATTCTATTTCAATTACCACCAATTGTTGACAACATTTACTCACACAGTACAAACCCATTGTGTTTGCAAATGTTAGTACTTCACAGAAATGCAGCAAACAATCCTGACAACACATATAGTGTTTTTGGAATAAGACGACAATTGGACTACTGTGCTGGAATGGTGAAATTCACTATAGACTCACAGGAAGATCCACAAGAATTTCTAATGTACTTACTACAAGTACTGGAAAACAAAAACATACCTATAAATGAAATCTTTCAGATTTCATACATGTGGAAACATACATGCACTCTCTGCAACAATGTGACACAAGAAGAAATCCCCAATGAACGCTTCATATATATATTAATACCAAATTGTGAATCCATTCCATTTCAGCAACTTGTACAAAATGCAAACCATGGTAGATTATGCTCTACCTGCAATTCAGATAATCGCTCCACGTTAGTAATACAAACACATAGTAAATACGTAATACTAATGCTTCTACGTTACAATGCAGATGGTACCAAAAACAACTGCAAGATGACTGGATTCACACATGGTCAAATATCACTTGGTAAGAAAACCTTCACAACAATAGGTATAATCTACCACGCAGGAGCCACAACCAATTCAGGGCACTACACTGCATACATAAAAAAGAAATGTGGATGGTTTGAATGTAATGATAGTACCATTACTCTAAAGCAGAGATTACCAGCAAATCTTACAAACGCTTATTTGATGTTCTTAAAACCAAAATTTGATAAATAAACTGTATTTAGACCTTTAAGTAAATTTGTGTTACAAAAATATAAACTGTTAAAATACTCCAAAAGCTATCTAACTGCTCAAAGATTCTACAACAACTAATCAGATAAATGAATACCACTAAATTAGACTAAAAAATACACAGTTAGAATACTCCAATTGGTATCTAACTGTCCCAAAATTATAAATGTGTGTTAAAATAATATAAACTGTTAGAATACTCCAAAAGCTATCTAACAGTTCAAAGATTCTACAACAACTAATCAGATAAATGAATACCACTAAATTAGGCCAAAAAATACAGTTAGAATCCGCCAATTGGTATCTAACTGTCCCAAAATTTAACAATATCCAAATAGGTAAATGAAAACCACTACAATATAATAAAAAAATAGACAGTTAGAATACGCCAATTGGTATCTAACTGCTCCAAAATTTTATAATATCAAAAGAAATGAAGAATCTGTTACTGTTCCAAAAGAAATACAACAAAGCAAAGTATAAAGCATTAGCCAGAAACAACAAGTGAACACTGAAAACAAACAAACAAATAAACTGTAGCATAACAGAAAAAGTTTTTTTTTTTAAATCCAACATGGATTTTTTTTTCTCCCAAAGACCCAATGATTTTAGCAACAAATACAGAAACTGAGCAAATTGCACAGTACTCTGATTTGTACTCTACTAAATATGAGGGTCGAAAAAAAATAAAAGTATATTGCTTATACAATGTAATACGTCATTACAAAATACTAATACTAACATGCTATTTTCTTTTATCACAGAAATGAAGAAAAAAAACATGGACTCCCATTACTAGACCAAACAGTAAGTATACAATAATAAGGACAACCATAGCAGCACATCACATCCATAGTATGTAATACCTTTGTTCCTTATACATTTGTTTTTCACCCAAAGTTATAAACAAATATGAATGTGATATGCTGCGGTGGTTGTTGCCAGGGCATAGAGTCTTGGGTGCATGGCCAAATGGCCATGCACCCAAGACTCTATGCCCTGGCAACAACCACCGCAGCATATCACATCCATAGAGTCAAACATTTCAACTATGATCTATGGGAAACTTTTAATGTCCGCGAACAATGTGAGTGTTCTTAGAACACTTTAAACTTGCCAGTGAACAATACGGACACCGTTTTCAGGACATCCCCTACGAACATTTCAGAACAACGCGATAGTTCTTAGAACACTTTCAACTTAACAACGAACAATACGGACACCGTCCTAAGGACACCCCCTACGAACATTCCAGGACACCTGGAGTGTTCTCAAAAACGTCTTCAGAACACCCCCATCTTGTTTATTTGTGAACAATTCAGGACACCGCGAGTGTTCTTAGGACACATTCAACTTGACAGAGAACAATACGGACAGCGTCCTCAGGACACCCCCTATGAACATTTCAGGACACTGGGAGTGTTCTCAAAAACATTTTCAGAACACCCCCATCTTGTTTATTTGCGAACATTTCAGGACACCGCGAGTGTTCTTAGGACACATTCAACTTGACAAAGAACAATACGGACAGCGTCCTCAGGACACCCCCTACGAACACTCCCCGGACACCGCAAGTGTTCTTAGAAGCGTCTTCAGAACACCCCCATTTTGTTTATTTGCGAACATTTCAGGACACCACGAGTGTTCTTAGGACAGACTCAAATTGACAGAGAACAATACGGATATCGTCCTCAGGACACCCCCTACGAACACTCCCCGGACACCGCAAGTGTTCTTAGAAGCGTCTTCATAACACCCTCATTTTGTTTATTTGCAAACATTTCAGGACACCGCGCGTGTTCTTAGAACACATTCAACTTGACAGAGAACAATACGGACAGCGTCCTCAGGACACCACCTACGAACACTCCCTGGACACCGCGAGTGTTCTTAGAACAGTTTCACTTTGCTTGCGAACAAAACAGACACATTTTGACTCCTTAGAACACCCCCTAGTCAGTTTATTTAGAAAATTTCAGAACACCCGTGATGTCCGCAAACAAATCGAACACAAAAAGAACGTCTAACACATAAAAAACACAACTTTCATCCTATCTCACACACTCCCACCCTCCCCAAACACTCCTACACACCAACACACTCTACAAAATACACATTTTGAACAAAGTTTCACCGCGCTGTCCGGGGACGTTCGCGAATCCAATATGGCAGGCGCTACCGAAAAAATCTGACGCGCTTCATGCTCCGCGCCGTCCAATCAGCGAACACTTTGCATCTCCGCGAACATCACGCAAGACGATTGGCCTATCAGGACACTTTCCACGGAGCGAACAGGGAAGTGTATCCGCAAACCGAACACAGATATCACTAATTTTTTTTTACCTACTTTTTGGTCATTTTAAAAAAAACTACTGGACGAATTTTCACCAAATTTGCAAAAGCACAGTTTCGGGACCAAGCCGCTGCTCCTGGTCCAAATTTGGTGGAAATGTTTGGGCTGTAGACGCAAGCAAAATTTTTTTCCCATTCACTCTATGGAGAGTGAGTATAATGTATACAAATATGAGCATATAGAGGGAAGGTAGAGTTATAAAAATAAAACTATGACAAAGTGCTGATAACCATAATGATTATCTTCATGCACAGAAAGGATTCCTCTCTTTCAAGCCTTTATTTTCCGCTATGTACATGTTTCATATATGA
Source organism: Ambystoma mexicanum (assembly GCF_040938575.1). Lineage (NCBI taxonomy): Eukaryota > Metazoa > Chordata > Amphibia > Caudata > Ambystomatidae > Ambystoma > Ambystoma mexicanum. The sequence goes on along the minus strand of NC_090928.1, from coordinate 820,383,588 downwards.
TGTGACAGGACCCCAAGTCTACAAATAGAGTACCTTTTCAATTTTTACTTCCTGACTGTTACTGTAGAAAACTATGTTGCTTCGATATGTCAGTAAAGGATAAAAAGGGAGAGCCAGCCATGTGATGTCATCAGTTATGTCATCAATGACATTTGTGATGTCATCTTTGATGTCCTGGGTGTTAGTGTTAGCAGTGTACGGTGGCGCGAGTTATGGTTGCTTATGTTACCATAACTGGCGAATTTCAAGGGTTTTTTGGTTTTACTTGGAACCATAACGTCCCTTTAACAAAGTTTTTTCACTGAATTTCATCGGTTTTTAGTAACACAACTTAACCATAATATCCCTGACATGTAACATAGAACATACTAACCCCCTCGTAGTGATTTTCATGTCCGTGGACTACCGCCATGTCCGCGGACACATCGAAAATCTGAGCGTGGTGAATGTAAATTTAAATAGCGTGCCCCATTTCCCCTTTGAAGTTGGCTCTGAAAAGAGCTGTTTTTTTTTTTTTTTTTTTTTTACAGATGTTTTTTTCTTGTTTTTTTTTCTTACTTTACTCCTAAAATCTTCACATAACCTTCTCCAAAGCAACCGTTACATTCCAAAATAAAAAGGCATTTCCGGTAAAAGATAAAGAAATGCCATCTTCTTTAAAATTAACAGCATTACTGGCATCAATATTCTCATTGTTACAGAAGAACATACCAGCTCTAAGCATGAAGGCACACATGCCTCGGTTGATGACACACCTAGCAATGTTTTGCTGAGGACATAAAACTGAACTATTGTCCCATATTGCCCTAGGTAGTAATCCAGAAAAAATTACTTTCACATTTGGAAGGATCTTCACTACGGCTTGAACCAAGCATTCCAAATCAGCCAACAAAGTAGGGGCACTGACGTTGCCCAAATGGAAAGCACCATAGTGCAAAACTACCACATGCAGACTGTTCATCGTGGCCATATCTGCACAAACTTGTACAATTCCCTGCACATTGCAATCAGGCACAGTGCTCTACACCACCTCCACTCCTTTGACATCAAAGTTCTTTGCAACATGCCTGCATTCACCGTACTGCTGTAAACCATGCACAAACATATCTCCGAGCACGATCACCCTGACTTTCTCCACTTCTGCCATCGTCACCACACACAGTCTCTTTCAACACAAATCCACAACCTCGACATCTGATTGGCTGATCCGTACAGTCTTCTTTCCATGTTGGATTTCCTGGAAAAACCCGGATTTACCACGCCCTGTCCACGAACAGCCGCGGTGTCAGCGGACGGCGTCCACTTTACTCTCTGTACCATTCCCTCATTGCATACAGCTAAGCAATCACGCAATACGAATAACGTCCTCAGAACAACCCCATTTTGTGAATTTTCCAACATTTCAGGACAATTATCATTTCATTATTCTACATATTAACATTACAAATATTATACTTTTATCTTGTACTCTGCACACAATGCTATCTTTCTCCATTAGCAGCTCACTATACTACATAGAATCCCACAATACAATGCTATTTATTGATATAAATGCATCGTTCAAAGCACTAATAACGGTATGATATGTATTGCAATATCCTTGACACTTTTTTCGGAACATTATAATGAAAATCCCTAGTACACAAATTCCATGAAAAGTACACGCACATGTGATGTCATCAGTGATTTCATCAATGACATTTGCGATGTCATCTTTGATGTCCTGGGTGTTAGTCTTAGCAGTGCATGATGTTGGCGCGAGTTATTTTTCATAGCTTACCATAACTTGCTATTTTCAGGGGTCTTTCGGCTGTACTTAGAACCATAATGTCCTTTAAACAAACTTTTTTTAATATCACGCAAACAATATACAAACATGGCGTGCAAAAACCAACTTCTACAGAGGGCTTTACACAGAATGTTGCAAAGTAAGAATTTATGCTCGTTCACAGTGAAGGTCAGCTGCTTCATTTTTTTCTCGGGCCCCGGAGAGGCTCACGAAGCAGACTATAAGGTTGTATTGTGTTTTGACCTTGACAGACAGAGATTGTGATGAAAGACTTCTCTTGAAGGAGTGTTGCTAAAACGTAGGAGAAGATAAAGATGAAATTTCTGAAACGAAACCACTTTTACATATTATATCACTATGCGAAAGATCGTTGGCACACGCGGAGTCGTATTTTCGGACTGCACCACTCGTAGACAATGGAAATTGCAATTGTACTGTAAGTAACCCTTTACATTACTTTATACCAAATATAATTACAATAGCGTAGCATTAAAGACCGCTGAAGTTGAACTTGTTCGTTGAAAGTGGCATAATGTTTTCTACCGCGCACTATCACCGCCGAATTGATCACCTGTCGTTTAGAGGGCTCTGAAAAAGGCAGACGACACAGAGTGGGTTAATATAAATAATTTAACCGGTCTACAGACGGTCAAGTGCTCTACTCGCTGTGCCACTTCACTGTAGCCTGTCAAGTGGCACAGCGAGTACAGCGCTCGCTTTGACATCCGTGCACAGCTTGCTAACGCAAGTTCGAATCCTGGCAAGCCCAAACTCAGCCTTTCATCCTTCCGTGGTCGATAAATGAGCACCACACACCGTAGTTAATAATAAGCACCGCTTAGATACCTAAAAGTTCTTAGCGCTATATGAATGTGAAAATATTATTATTTTATTATTAACATACTCTGTTGCACTATCCTCGATAGCAAATAGTTTCAATGAGGATTTTTAACGAAGATCGGCTGGTGAGACTAATTTATGTTTTTTAAAACAGGTACGTGGCCCCGTTTTGTCTATGTCACGATTTACAGACTCCAGCGGATGGGGTCTTCAACTGCCAGGTGCAAGTCCAAATGTGCAACTTCATGACCCTCACCATTTTATGGGACAATCGCCAAGGACCAATATGCCCTTACGCAGTACTAGCGGCTACAAACAACATACCAACCAATACGGTGGTCTAATGGCTCGTTGATGGAGCAACCTTCCGATTATCAGAGAGACCATTTACTGCTTTTATCAGAAACCAACAGCCTATCTACCGCAAAGGAACAACGCGTGGCTCCAAATAAACTTTTGCTGATCGACAGCAGAGACAATAGAAAATCGCTGAATATTCACTAAACATTTCATGTGAAATAAAAGTACTTTGCCAAATGTACAATCCTGCTGTTTACTTTTAAACCACAGTTTCATATTCCGAATTGTGGCGCACTGAGTTGTATCCTGATCTAACACTCTCTGTACCACAAAGGAACATTGCGTGTCTCAACATGAACTTTTGCGGATCGACAACAAAGACAAATGCAAATTGCTGAATATTCTCTAAACATTTGATGTCAAATAAATGTACTTTACAACATTTACAATCTTGCTCTTTGCTTTTAAATCACAGTTTCATATTCTGAATTGTGGCGCGCTGTGTTGTGACATAATGTGTGTTGTCTTCCGGGTTCTGTGTAAAGTCGCGTAGTACTGGAGACGACTGGGCGCGTTTCATTACGCACCCTGTAACGTCACGGAGAAAGGCGGGGAATATGAATGCTTTGATAATATCAGGCTTAGTGGCGGGAGATATGATTTAGTGTCGCAAAAGCAAGTCAGCCAGGTCAATAGCGCCAGTCATAGGATTATCACATAATGTCGACGCACACCAGCCGGATTTATCGTTTCTTTAGTGGACAAAAAGTCGGTTGACGCCCCTAGGAAATTGTATTATTAGCGAACAAAAGGAGTGCTCTTAAAACACTTTCACCCTGACAACGAACAATACAAACAACGTTCTGAGAACACCCCCATTTTGCGTAATTGCAACCATTTCGGGCCACTGCGAGTGTTCTTAGAACACATTCAACTAGACAGATTACAATACGGACAGCGTCCTGAGGACACCCCCAGTTTGTGTATTTACGAACAATTAAATACACCGCGAGTGTTCATAGCTCATTTTTACCTTCCTTGTGAACAAAAATGACACATACTCCGTCCTCTAAACACCCCACCATTTAGTTTATTTACAAAATGTCAGAACAGCCGTGTTCTCCGTGGACAAATCGAACGCAACAAAAAGGTCTAGCACATAAAAAAACAAAGCATTGAACCTATCTCATACTCCCCCACCCTCCCCAAACACTCTTACACACCAACACACGGCACTGAATACAATTTTTTATCCACGTTTCACTGCGCTGTACGCGGTCGACTGCGAATACAAGATGGCGGGCGCCACAGAAAATCTGACGCGCTCCACGCCCCTCGCCATCCAATCAGCGAACACGTCGCATGTCCGCGGACATGATGCAAGCCCATGGGCCAATCGGGGTGCTGTCCGCGGAGCGAACAGGGAAGTCCGTCCGCGAAGCGAACACAGATATCACTAATTTTTTTGCCTTACATTTTAGTCATTTTTAAAAAAACTACTGGACAGATTTACACCAAATTTACAAAAGCACGCTTTTGGGACCAGGCCGCCGCTCCTGCCGCAAATTTGGTGTAAATCCGTCCAGCAGTTCGGGCTGTAGCCGTGCGCAAAGTTTTTTCCCATTCAGTCTATGGGAAAAAAAAGTTTTGGGACCCCCCCTATAACTTTCCCCCCCTGGACGAATCCTCACCAAACTTTGCAAAAATATTCAGAGTGACCCAACTAATTTTTTTGCAAAGTTTGGTGAGGATCCATCCAGGGAGAGCGAAGTTATAAGCCGCCCAAAAAGTGCTCTTCCTATGGAAACAGCAACTTAACCATAACTACATTAAATAGCATGGGAGATAAACTGGCCCCTTGGGGAACTCCAAATAGGATGTCACAGGGATCAGAAAAACTGTTTCCCCAGTGTACTCTAGGTTGGCGGTTAGATAGAAATGACAAAAGCCAGTCCAGGGCTCCTTTGGAACATCCCACGTTTTCTCTAAGTGCCTTGATGAGTAGATGATGGTCCACTAAGTCGAAAGCGGCACTTACATCAAGGAGCATTAACATCCCTAACTTATTCTTATCAAGCAAACTCAGCATCTGATTCTGCAGGTCCAGCATGGCTGTCCCAGTACTGTGAGACGCTCTGAAGCCTGATTGTTGCTGGTGCAAAACTTCCTGGTTCTCTACAAAGTGTTGAAGTTGCTGTGTTGCAACCTTATCTAAGAGTTTAAGTACGAAGTTCAAGTTAGTTATAGGGCGAAGTTATGTCATCTGCTGCCCCAAACAGCCAGGTGTTGGCAAGTGCAGGGGCAGATGCACCCAACAACACCCCGGTTGTGAGTCTGCCAACCAGGACAGTTGCGGTCAATGACCCTGCCACAGCGGATGTTGCTGCGCAGGGTCCATTAGAGGGCACCCAGCTGCCACTGACAGAAGTCAGGCCTTTGGTTGTCCCTCCACCTGCCACTCCCTTGGCTCAATCCACCGAACCCACTGGCCATACTGGTCAGGGCGGCATTAGCCTGCCAGGGTCTGAGCCACATTCCAAGAGGAGGAAGGTTGCACCTGCAGCACAGTCTGGGACCTCACACACAGCCACGACCTCCTGCACGTCGAGGAAGAAGCCTTTCTGCAACCAGGAACTGGACTTCCTCATGGGCTATGCTCAGGGCCACAGCCGTGACATGCTAGTGGGTGCCAATAGTCAGACTACGGCTGCCCAAAGTGATACCCACTGGAATCATGTTGCGGAAAATGTCAGTGCATTCGGCCATGAGGTGCGCACGGTGCAAGAGTGCAAAAAGCATTGGAATGACATCAAACGCAGCGCTAAGGCTAAGCATGCCTCTAATTACAACCTGACTCTGGTGACTGGCGGTGGGCCTGCACCAGAGGAGGAAGTCCTCACTCCGCATGAGTCACTCGTTGCAGAGTTCATACCATCTGAATCGGTCGAAGGAGTGGGAGAGATGCCGGACTTTGATGCCCAGTCCAGTGAGTGTTAATGCGTGTTTGTTGAGGACGTGTGTGTTTTACTTGTGGGATGTGTTGTGCATGATTGCCACTACATGTGAGGTGTACATGGTTCGGATGTGCAAGTAATGCAATGCTTCCGTGATGCATGTCTGCTCTGCTGGATGGTGGACATGTGGAGCAGACAGGGACTGTCGGCATCAACACTATTGCATCCTACTCACATGCTGGTTACCAGGATGCCCCTCCGGTCCATGTCCCAGCTCACTGGCCCTTCTGCATGTAGCATGGGGTGACCTTCCTCTCAGCCCAGGCACGATGTCATAGCATGACTGATGTGCATGTGTCCTCTGCCTGCATGCGGGTACTCCATGTAGGCATGCTCCCTTGCCCCTCCACCCCCCGCTCTGCACCCCAATTCCACCTTTGCACTGGTCTGCTTCAATATTGCCATTGGGTACTTCCCTGTTAATGCTTCCTGTGTACATGCTAACTTCCCGCAACAAATCTGCCAGACATATGCTGTGTGGTGCAGCCTTAGTTCTTGATGCAGGGTATCTCACTTGTACTGTGCAGAGGTGAGATGCCCTGCAGGGACATGAGTGCCCATTCATGCTCCATGTGCATTGCACACATGCCCCTATGTGTCCTTGACTGGATGATCACTGTAATTCAAGTCCTGGGTGACATACATTGCATGGCATTTCATCAGCCTTCCCATGTTTACTGTGGCTCAGTACTGCGTTGCACACATGTTTAGGGTCTGACAATCTGGGTGGGTCACAGGCCTCAGCCTGTTTAATGGCCAATGACTCTGTCCAACTGGTGTAGTGTCCTCTTCACACATGGGTGGCTCCAGACGTTTCATCATGTGTCCTGCTTACTGTCCCATCATCATTTGCAGTGTTGTCACTTGACTCACATGAAGCTGTTGATGCTAGTCAACACTGTCTGTCAATACAAAGGTCTATGGTCAGCCTTTTGATACCATGCTAGGCATCCCTGCTTTTGCACTTGGGTGGAGGTGTGCTTTGCTTGTAGATATGCTACCCATTGAATGCACATTGCATGTGATGCCTGAAGTTGACCTTGTACTGCCTACACATTTTCTGACACACACCATGGAGTCCTTGTACATGTAGGTAGTGAGTAACATACATATGTGCTGCACTGCATAGACCCACCTCAATGCAGACTGCCACCTTTCAACAGGTCTGATCACAGAAGCAATTCCAAGTTGACCCAGCATGCATGCCAGGTTCTATTTTGTGTGTCATATGTCTGCTGATGTTGTCGGTGTGTGTGTGTGTTGTGTGCTTCTGACATGTGTAGTGATCTTTTTTCTCTCTGTTTTTCAGATGATGATGCAATGGAGCCGGAGGATGGTATTGTCATGCCAGGCACAGGGTTGGTATCACTACATCAACCCGGCACAAGTGGGGGTCGTGGCGTGGCAGGCCACGAAAACCCCCAAGTGCTACAGGCCATCTTGTCTCTGGCTGCCTATGAGTCCAGCCCTGATGACGACTCTGACGTCCATGTCGAGTTGGATGAGCATCAGGTCCATGTGTCAGGGGAGAGTGATTCTGATGTGGACACTCCTCTGTCTGCAACACCTGCACTGAGGGGTCAGATAGTCTTGGAACATCCGCCCGTGGTGGATGAGGATGCAGGGTCACCCTCCACACCAGTCACTGATGTGCCTGGGACATCACGTTGACTGGGGAATGTAGTGCAGCCACGGGCGGTACCAACACGACGAGGACAACCGGTCCTTGGGTCCCGCAGGGGTCAAGCCCAGCAACGCGGTCGCCGCGCGCAACCGCTGTATACTCAGTGGGAGCAAGACATGACTGCCAATTCAGAATGGCAGGGGGCAGCAATGGAGAAAATCGCTGAGAGCATGGAGCGTGTGGCCCGATTCGTGCTCCCCCCTGCTAGGCAGGTGCTTCTCCAGCAGCAGGCAGCACGGTCAACGGCCCGCTCGCTCAGGCTGGGCATGGCGGCCTCAGACAGGGCACTCCAGGCTGAAATGTCGTCTCTGCGTCAAGCAATTGCAGCTCACGCAGAGGCACACATGGAGGCCCTGAGGGAGTAGTATGCTTCCCTCAGATCTACTCTGGGTGTCCTTCTGATGTCCCAGAGGGAGCGGTCAGAGGAGAGGTTTGCACAGCTTGAGCGTACCATCTCGGCTGAGCTACAGGCTTGCCGGGAGGTGCAGCGGTTGTCAAGCCAGGCCTTGCAGGAGGAACTCCGTGATACGTGCTATCTTGCAAGAGGAAGCACGTGTATCACGGGAGGTTCTGCATGCAGTCCTATGTGTCATCGCCACACAGAACCAGGCTCACCCGTCCGGCAGACTTGCTGCCGACGAGGGGCAAGCTGCGGCTAGGCGTGGCCAGGCTACTGTGCCACATCCTCCTTTCTAGGATGAGCCAGACTCAGACGACCATCTATCTCCCACATAGGTCGGGCTGTGCAGGCGTTGAGCCCATGGAGGTTTTTTTTTTGGCTCAGCATCATCACATGTGGGTGTTGAGCAGCACCCTGTACCTCCCCCCTCCTGGGTGCCCCCTCCCCCCTGGGTCGTATGTGGCCATTTTTGATTTTTCGTTTAGTTTAGTTGTCTATTGTGCTTTCATGTGACAGTGCGGTGCTTTGTGGCTTTTGAAAGCATCCACTGTCTGTTCCAGCTGGGCCCTTTAGGCTTGTCTTGTGTATGTGTTTGCTGCTTGGGGTCCTTGACTCACATATGCCACTCCTGCTTCCCTTATCCATGGGCTCGCAAGGATGGTTCGGTGTAACAGCCTATTACACAAAGGCTTTGGACTGTCATATCTGTGGCATGTCTGATGCTGTGGAACTTGTGTTAAAACCCCTAGTGGGGATGTTTGGGGTGTTATTGACCACTGTTCTGCTTTTGCTAGATGGGGTATTTCATGATTCATGTGTACATTCATTGCCATGCTTTGTGTAGTATGTTTCTTATCTTTACCGTACGTGTGCTTGTTGCAATTCATGCCGTAGATAGTGTGTTCCACACTTTGGCTGTGAAAAACTGACTGTGGTGTGGTTTCTGATGTACATCTCTGCCATGGTCCAGTGATGTGATGCCTGAAGAGACACACACAGATGAATCTAATGCATTAATCATGTGTTTCATGCCCTTTCTGCAGGGGGATGAGCCTCCAGACCACCTTTGCCAGCAGACATGGGCCATTGGACGTCTGGAATCTGGAAACGTTTGGTGGTGCCCACATGCACATGTATGCGCAAGCAGAGGCACAGGGATTGCAATCATACATCCGAAAACTGCTGATGTGTTTCAAGGGACTCCAGGCAAGGTGAGCAGCACAGGGGGGCCACAAGACAGCAAACCTTCCACCAGGCCAGTTGCACATGCATGCTTAGTAGCAGCACTGAGGGTGAGCTTGGACGAATATTGGTGTTGAAAAGCACAATACAGCTCAGATGTGTTGGTGGACTCATGGCTAGTTGATTGTAAGGTTGTCTGGGGCACCTGCAGGGGCAGTGGCACATTCCCTCCGGTCCACCATGGTCCATTGAGGCACTTGTATCACCCAAGTAGCGTTCCGAGACATGGAAAGAAGCAGCTGACAGGGACAGACGGCAAGGGACAGACTCGGGTGCAGTGCATTTCATTTCCATGTAGAATTTGAAACATGCACTGCCTACTTTATTTGGGTCATGGTGGAACACGACTTGTTTGGAAGTCATACCTTGCTATATGCATCTGTCTGCTTACCCAGGGAACATTGCATGTTGTGTGATTTGTGACATTGGTGTTCCATTTGCCACGTACCCACCGGCGCCTGACTTACGGCATTGACTGTGTATGAACCATCACAGGGATAATGTTACGTATGGGTACAAAACATCCACACCAGATTGTCTGTTTGTAGAGTAGTTTGTTACTTTGGGGCATATTTGGTGATGTGTTTGTGTGTTATGGGCACGCACAGATTTTTAACTGTGGCTCTCTTTGCAGCATTGAGGTGCTCCTGTTACCGGACCTGAGAGTGCGCAGGCAGGAGGCCAGCACTCACCCCAGAGATAAGTTTCTCTTTGACTTCCATTTCAGTGAATTGCTGCTATGTTTATCATGAGCAAGTTTGGTATGGTTGTGTATGTGTTATTGTGAATACTACATTCTTGGCCATTCCCTACTTTCCTGCGTCAATCCTACTCCCCTCTCCTGCCCCTCATTCCGGTTATCCAGTATGCCAACGCCTGTCCCGACTCCATATACCTGACCCTCCTTCCCCACCAGGGTCTCAGAGGCCTGTGTCAGTTTGACCTTGCAGCCACTCAGACCACGGTGGGGGTGGTTGGTTCGTGCCACTCCTGCACCTGTACATGGGAGCAGTGACACATCCGTTTGTGATGCCTCATTCTATGTTATGTACCACACCTGGTACACATCCTGTTGTGACATTGTTTTACTGTGCTACCTTGGTTGTTACGTCATTGTGGTAGTACTTGGCCTTTGTGAGGTACAGCTACTTCAAGTCATCTAATGGAGGCTGTTCTGGTTAGTTCTTCTGCCTGCAAGCTTTTTGCTTGGCTTCTGTGTTGGCCTGCTTTGAGTTCTCTTGTATGTAGTGTTTTTGCAAATCAAGGTGGACTCTGAGGGTGCAGGCAACTTTTTACACACAAGGTGGGAGATGGTGACAAAGGGGAAGGGTGATCCTGTGGCCAGGTGAAATTCAAGGATGTAGGCTCCATCACCCCGGTGCAGTTGTTCAGTGGGTCATGGTGATTTGTGAGGGAGGGGTGGTGCTTGGTTGGTGATAGTTGCCTTGCCCTGCAGTGTGATGGGCACCCTGACATTGTAATTGTGGTATCCTATGTACATGATGTGTTCTGCTGATCAATGCCTGTTCATGTGTTGTGTTTACCTTTCAGGTGTGAGGGGATAGTTGTGGTTTGACATGCTGGGGTGTACACATGGTGAATGTTCACGTGTCATGTGTAGAGGACACTGATGGTCACTTGATTGCACATGCATATGTTGAGTGCATGTCCCTACTGACCCACACACTTGCACTATAATACACTACATGTACAACCACCCTTACATGTCCACGTGTACACTCTGTTTTCCTTCTGGTGCCCACTGTGTCCCTGCAGCACATGTCCTATGACCAATTGGGGATCCTGTACATGCCTAATTTGCTTTTTGATGTGGTTTGTCGCTTAGATGTGATGCTCAGGGTGTGCATCACACGCAATGGCTGTTAACTGTGCTGTGCACTGAGCAGTGTGTTGCAGGAGGTGGACACGGCACACAGAAGCAGCAGTGTTGATTTTTCAATGCACAATGTGCATGTAGACAGGCATTCATTGTTATGGTACAACTTCGACTTTTGATATGCATTTGGGTATGACTTCTTTTGGGTGGGAGGTTGTTGGCCAGTCATTTCATCTGATTCCTTGTCAGGCATCATTGCCTGATGCCAATTTACATTTTTCACATGGCAATGTGTACCTTATTGGTACTGTGTTGGTGTATTGTTATTGCTTGCCATGTCATGTTGTGCTTTGGGAGGGTTTGAGTGACATACGAGTGATAGTCATGGCCTGTTTTGCAGGTGTGTGTGATTCACACCTTGCATGTGTGCCTTTTGGTCACACAGGATTGCTTGTGTTTAAGGAGCTAGGGATGCACACAAGGTGGCACTTCCATGGCAACAATCTCAGGGTGCTAAGGTTGTGATAGTTGACTGTCTCTTTGTCATCATCGATTGTCACCTGGTGTGTGCCAGGCCTGTGTGCACTCCGCAGGGGTGGGTGTTTTGGTGAAAAATGTGTCCACATGCTGGGTCCGGGCATCCTCGCCACGTGCCCTATCCCCACCCATGGGCAGCGCCTGTGCCTGTGGTTGGGGATGTGGAGGCACCACCATGACCACCGGTACGCCCTGCCGTGTTGCAACATTGTGCAGGACACATACTGCCACAATGATCCTGCACACTGCTGGGGGTGCATAGAGTAGCTGCCCACCAGAGCAGTCAAGGGAGCGGAAGCGTGACTTGAGCACTCCGAATGTGCGCTCCACTATGGCCCTGGTTGCAATATGGGCCGTGTTGTATCTTACCTGGGGTGGTGTGGTGTGGTGGGGTTCCGGCACTCTCCCCTGGAGAGGTGATAATGGTTGTTATTATTGGGGTTTGTGTATTTGTGTGTGTGTGTGTGACATGCATGCGTGTGCAAGGGCATTTGTACTCACCTAGGAGCCATGTGTCGCCATGCTGCCCAGCTTCTAGGGCCCGGCTCAGGGCAGACATTCTGTATATGAAACTGTCATGGGTGGAACCAGGGTAGTTTGCATAGACAGAGGTGATGATTCCATTTGCATTGCATACCACCTGTACATTGATGGAATGCCAGTGCTTGCGGTTTTGGTAGATGTTCTCAGTGGCCCTAGGTGGACGTAGGGCCACATGGGTGCAATCTATGGCACCAAGCACTTTGGGGAAGTGTGCCACCCTGTACAAGTCCTCAACAACGGCCTGCCTTTCTGCGGGTGTTCTGGGGATGTATATGTGCCTGCGGACTGAGGGGCGTGCAGTCATGATTGCCAACACCTGGTGTAGGCAGCCTGACTGCGTGGCCTGTGAGACCCCCCCACTATGGCAGTAGTCGGCTGAAATGACCCAGTGGCCAAAAAATGCAGGACATTGAGCACCTTCTCCAAGGGGCTCAATGCTTGGTAGCAAAGGGTGGGGGATGTAAGGTCATCTTCCCTCTCCCTGACAGGTCTAGGATGATACAGGGTGGAAACCTATACCTGCCGTAGACCTGGTCGTCAGGCATCCCAAAAAGGCTTGTCTGTGGTGAAAAAATGCATGCCCTGGCTATTCTCCTCCTCCTGTGGTGTCCCACGATCAGTGCTGCGACACGTGGGGCATTCATCGTAGCTGTATGTGCGCTTTTGCTGTGCACGTAGCGCACGCTGTTGGATGACGTGTGTGCCCGCGTGCGACATGCACCGATTTGGCGCACAACCAGTGGGAAACGAGCGCAGCGCCTTCCTTGAATCGCATGCGTGCGCGTGCGCTTGCTTTCTCACGCTTGCGCCACTTTGCGCATGCTTGCGCTGGGATTTTCGGCACACGTTTGTTCCATGAATCGGCCCCATTGTGTTTGTGCTGAATCCCTGTGCTATATTAGAATAATAGATGATGGAAATGTCATTGTTGTTAAAGATTGCAAAATCTACAAAGATTAACAATTTGTCTCTGCAGGGGACAATCTTGGATACAAAGAAGAAAATCTGTCTACACAATAGTTTTATTATGGAACATTATCCATAGTGAATTTAAAAAAAAGTTAAAAAAATATCCCTGGCCTCTGGGCTGGATGGCGAGGCAGCACCATTATTAAGCGACATGTAGTGTTATGTGGACAGATATTGCATAACCTTTTTTACTGCCAATTGTAATACTAATAAATGACCTACTACCTGAACACAAAATTCATGGAAAGTTTTGCGTGCAAAAAAGCCAATTTGCACAGAAAAAGTGCAATTTGTGGAACACAAATCTCATGTTGCTGATTCATGGATCGGCCTTTGCATGAGTCCTTCCCTGCTATGCCCAATGCTGAGCACTTTGATATAAACAGTGCACAAAGTGTGTGAAGGGCCAGCGCAAAGAAACAAATAGGAGGCATAACGTGCATATTCCCCATTCCCTTCGCAAAATGGTAAATAACAAGGAATAACGTCCCGGGAGGATAGCTCAGCGGCAACGTGCACGCCTTAGAAGCAAGATGACACGAAGCAACACAGGTTCGATCCCCGGATCTGTGCTTAGAAACCTCTGGGTGTTTAAGCACGTTATAAATACGCAACTAAGACAAAAAAGAAAAACAATTATGCAACTAAATAACAAAACAATTCCTGTAACAGCGCCTCGATGCCCGTGGGCTGTGTGAGTGCTTTACAAATGTAAATAAATAAATAAAATAAACGTGGCCGTGTTGAGGGATGCACCATGTAAAAAAGTAACATGCCTAATCCAGAGCAAACATAACCCAATTGATGCATTACTAACCACAACTTCCCATAGGTAAAAGGCACACACACACTTTGTGATCTCAACACCACATGATACACAACGCAATTTTCAAAGCACACACCCCACATATATAAGCACAATGCACATCATTTCAAAGAAACACTTCCAGGTTGAATCCAGCTGTAATGGGCACGATCATGCATGTTCACGGAAGAAGGAGGAGGATGGTGAGAGGCAAGATATTTACATGCTTGTATAGTGCTATTTGGGATGGCAGATGATGAGGTGTATGCAAGGTACAGATTCCCTCCCATGTCATCCATGAGCTGGCCAGGTAGTCGGAGGAAGACTGTGCTTCACCCACCATCTGCTCCCATGCACTCCCACCTCTGGTTAAGGTGGGTATGGGCTCATTACAGCACACTGCTGCCAATTATGGGGGCATATAGCAGGCCATGCAATCCTGGTGCCTACACCAGGTATTGCTCTGTATTATATCACATCTGTGTAGGCACATATACATGCCACATACACTACAGGCAAGGCAGAAAGTGTGCCAGGAGTGTTATATCATTGCTGTAAAGACTGGTAGGGGGTGTCTGTACTTCTGCTCTCTATATGGTAGAGGAGAGGCACAGAGGACCCCAGCCAAGATTCTCTATTATTGGTAACGTAGTCAAGCAATCGAGGCATGGCTTCTCAGGAGGTGATACAGGCTGGTTCTTAAGTACAGTGTAGTCCCCGAACCCCCCACAAAGGAATGTCCACACACTGTATTACTTAAAACACAGTCTTTATATAAGTAATATTCAAAGGTATGTACACGATCACAATAACGCACTTTGTACTCTGAAGTCAATAATGATAAATATGTACAATTCTAAAGTGGTACCACTAATGTTATCGAATCTCATTAAAGTGCATCAACTGTACGGTTAAAATGTCACACAGATCAATAACGAGTAAACCAGCAATAGAGGTAGGCAGGAACGTAAGATGGTTGAAACAATAGGCAGAATGCTGACCCCTTCCGCTAGGCACAGTTCTGTGTGGAGATCCCCCCCACATGGGCAACCTGTAAATAAAGATATATACCACAAGCCCAGTCCAAATGTTCAATAGTCTTACTTCTTCCTGTTAAGGTTTTACCCCCCCCAATGTACCTGGTGGAGAGTTCTCCGACGATGCGCCGACCGATCCTTCTTGAGTGCCTCCCTTTCAGGCGGGAGCCACGGATCGTCGAGAGGTGTCGGGGAACTTGGTGTTCGGTGTCGGGGAATCGACGGCCCTTCTTGAGTGCCCTCCCTTTAAGGCAGGAGTCACAGGTCGTCGAACGTCCGACGGTGAACCGGGTGAACTATGGCAGGGAAGTGGCAGCTTTGTTCCTAGCGGTGCTCGTTGACGACAGCGCGTTGGCGTCCTGCAAGGAAAAGGCATGCAGGGCACCTCGGTGACAATAGTTCTGGACTGCAAAGAGATGATGAAGAACTGTGGCCCAGCAAGGGCGTCGAGTCGTCGGCGTCTCTGTGGTCTTTAGGTGGCAGGAAACCCACCGGTGGAGGCACCTCGGCGCATCGACTGTCGGGCCTTCTCCAGCAGGAGACAAGCGGGTGACGATGCAGACGAGAGCATCCGATGATCAATGGAAGTTCTTAGGCAAACGGGAGCACGGCGGCTCCGGTCGGCAACAGCGGTGGTCGACAGTGGCGGACAACAGTCCGAGTGCTTCACCTTGGAGTTCCGCAGCAGTCCCCGTATCGGGTCGGCAGACTGTGGAAGGTCTGTCTACCAGGGAGCGTTGGCAAAGATCAGCTGTGCATGATGGTCCCTCGTAGCTCGGGAAGAGTGTGCCTTACCAGGTCCTCTCTGGGTCAGTCCTTAGAGGCACAGCAGCTTTCAGATTGTGAAGGAGAGCAAAAGCAATTCTTCTCATCCAGCAGGGCTTCAAGATCAATCGTCAGTTAATCCAGTTACTCGTCGTAGTGGACTTCAGCTTCTGAACCCAATTCCTAGCAGTGAGAGGTCCCCAGATATATACTGTTGATCTCCCATTCATTCTGCTGGGCCACACTCAAGCATCCAATCACGACTACGGGCATTCATGCAGGCAGGCAGCCAATCAGGCACACGGGGTATTCAGCCCATTCACTTCTCTCCAGACACTCACAACAAGTTATGTGTATTGGGACAAGTACCGAGCCATTCAACACTCCAAGCTGCATTCATACCGGTTTCGGGCAGGGTTGTCTCAGTCATTGTGTCAACCACCAGATACTAGACACCCACAACACAGAATAGATATTCGTCACACACTCTATTCACCCAGGTCCCACCCACAGGAGGTACCCACAACATACATCACCGGGAAGGCTCCAGCTAGTCTGGCCGGGCCTTCACAACAACACCATATATGGCATTTCCACCCAACAACCAGTCAGGGGGAAGGGACAGAGTCAGGGCTTCCCTGGACTTTGGGAAAACAAGGTAATGAGTAATAGAAAGCAAGAGGCCACAGGGGCCATCTTGTTTTTCATCAGGAATCAACTGATCCCAATGGCAGAGCTGGAGTATCCCAAAATGGAGGATACACCGCGCACCTGTCAAATTCAGCATGGCGCTTCCACCAGCCCATACCCTGCTCTGCAGGCCACCCACAGGTGCCCAAAAACATACACTAGGGGCACAGGGTTGTACCCCCACCTGTGGGTGCCATAAGGGTGTCCCACGGGTCCGTTCACCAAACCAAAAGAAAGAGAGCTGCACCGCCAGGAGTCCCACATGAACTCCTGCGCGGAAAACATGACAGAACACACGATAAAAAGCAATAAAGGACAAGGATACAGAGGCCCTGTCCCTCCGATGCATTTCCAGCATCACAGTCGCACACTTCCCACAGGTACTGGGGGTCATTGATTGCACACATGTCATGCTGCATCCCCCTGAGTGACCGAGCACATGCACTGCAAATGCAAGTATTGGCATTCAATCAAGGTACATGTCATCTGTGATGCAAAGGGAGTCATCATGTATGTGAATGAGTATTTCCCAGGAAGTACACATGACCACTTCATTTACTGCTGGTCACCACTATACCAGGACCTGGCATTTGGAACTTTTGGCAACACCAAGCTTATCAGTCAGTATTAACTATCACCCACATGCAAGCCATCACATGACACATAGAATAACAGGCCATGGCAATCTATGCTAATAACAACCATTTCACATTTGCAGGGGACAGTGTCTGCCCACTCTCACCATTCCTGCTCATGCCATTCAGGAATCCTGCCACCCAAGCTGAGGTAAGGTATAGCACATAGCCAAAAGGGGCATAGTGGACATTGCCCTCAACCACAAGCCCTATCCATCCCCTTGTCAGGCCAACAATACAGATTCCCTCCCATGTCATCCATGAGCTGGCCAGGTAGTCGGAGGAAGACTGTGCTTCACCCACCATCTGCTCCCATGCACTCCCAACCCTGGTTAAGGTGGGTATGGGCTAATTACAGCACACTGCTGCCATTTATGGGGGCATATAGCAGGCCATGCAATCCTGGGGCCTACACCAGGTATTGCTCTGTATTACATCACATCTGTGTAGGCACATATACATGCCACATACACTACAGGCAAGGCAGAAAGTGTGCCAGGAGTGTTATGTCATTGCTGTAAAGACTGGTAGGGGGTGTCTGTACTTCTGCTCTCTATATGGTAGAGGAGAGGCACAGAGGACCCCAGCCAAGATTCTCTATTATTGGTAACGTAGTCGAGCAATCGAGGCATGGCTTCTCAGGAGGTGATACAGGCTGGTTCTTAAGTACATTGTAGTCCCCGAACCCCCCACAAAGGAATGTCCACACACTGTATTACTGAAAACACAGTCTTTATATAAGTAATATTGAAAGGTATGTACACGATCACAATAACGCACTTTGTACTTGGAAGTCAATAATGATAAATATGTACAATTCTAAAGTGGTACCACTATTGTTAACGAATCTCATTAAAGTGCATCAACTGTACGGTTAAAATGTCACACAGATCAATAACGAGTAAACCAGCAATAGAGCTAGGCAGGAACGTAAGATGGTTGAAACAATAGGCAGAATGCTGACCCCTTCCGCTAGGCACAGTTCTGTGTGGAGATCCCCCCCACATGGGCAACCTGTAAATAAAGATATATACCACAAGCCCAGTCCAAATGTTCAATAGTCTTACTTCTTCCTGTTAAGGTTTTACCCCCCCAATGTACCTGGTGGAGTAGAGTTCTCCGACGATGCGCCGACCGATCCTTCTTGAGTGCCTCCCTTTCAGGCGGGAGCCACGGATCGTCGAGAGGTGTCGGGGAACTTGGTGTTCGGTGTCGGGGAATCGGCGGCCCTTCTTGAGTGCCCTCCCTTTAAGGCAGGAGTCACAGGTCGTCGAACGTCCGACGGTGAACCGGGTGAACTATGGCAGGGAAGTGGCAGCTTTGTTCCTAGCAGTGCTCGTTGACGACAGCGCGTTGGCGTCCTGCAAGGAAAAGGCGTGCAGGGCACCTCGGTGACAATAGTTCTGGACTGCAAAGAGATGATGAAGAACTGTGGCCCAGCAAGGGCGTCGAGTCTCGGCGTCTCTGTGGTCTTTAGGTGGCAGGAAACCCACCGGTGGAGGCTCCTCGGCGCATCGACGGTCGGGCCTTCTCCATCAGGAGACAAGCGGGTGACGATGCAGACGAGAGCATCCGATGATCAATGGAAGTTCTTAGGCAAACGGGAGCACGGCGGCTCCGGTCGGCAACAGCGGTCGTCGACAGTGGCGGACAACAGTCCGAGTGCTTCACCTTGGAGTTCCGCAGCAGTCCCCGTATCGGGTCGGCAGACTGTGGAAGGTCTGTCTACCAGGGAGCGTTGGCAAAGATCAGCTGTGCATGATGGTCCCTCGTAGCTCGGGAAGAGTGTGCCTTATCAGGTCCTCTCTGGGACAGTCCTTGGAGGCACAGCAGCTTTCAGATTGTGAAGGAGAGCAAAAGCAATTCTTCTCATCCAGCAGGGCTTCAAGGTCAATCGTCAGTTAATCCAGTTACTCGTCGTAGTGGACTTCAGCTTCTGAACCCAATTCTTAGCAGTGAGAGGTCCCCAGATATACTGTTGATCTCCCATTCATTCCGCTGGGCCACACTCAAGCATCCAATCACGACTACGGGCATTCATGCAGGCAGGCAGCCAATCAGGCACACGGGGTATTCAGCCCATTCACTTCTCTCCAGACACTCACAACAAGTTATGTGTAATGGGACAAGTATCGAGCCATTCAACACTCCAAGCTGCATTCATACCGGTTTCGGGCAGGGTTGTCTCAGTCATTGTGTCAACCACCAGATACTAGACACCCACAACACAGAATGCATATTCGTCACACACTCTATTCACCCAGGTCCCACCCACAGGATGTACCCACAACATACATCACCGGGAAGGCTCCAGCTAGTCTGGCCAGGCCTTCACAACAACACCATATATGGCATTTCCACCCAACAACCAGTCAGGGCGAAGGGACAGAGTCAGGGCTTCCCTGGACTTTTGGAAAACAAGGTAATGAGTAATAGAAAGCAAGAGGCCACAGGGGCCATCTTGTTTTTTATCAGGAATCAACTGATCCCAATGGCAGAGCCGGGGTATCCCAAAATGGAGGATACACAGCGCACCTGTCAAATTCAGCATGGCGCTTCCACCAGCCCATACCCTGCTCTGCAGGCCACCCACAGGTGCCCAAAAACATACACTAGGGGCACAGGGTTGTACCCCCACCTGTGGGTGCCATAAGGGTATCCCACGGGTCCGTTCACCAAACCAAAAGAAAGAGAGCTGCACCGCCAGGAGTCCCACATGAACTCCTGCGCGGAAAACATGACAGAACACACGATAAAAAGCAATAAAGGACAAGGATACGGAGGCCCTGTCCCTCCGATGCATTTCCAGCATCACAGTCGCACACTTCCCACAGATACTGGGGGTCATTGATTGCACACATGTCATGCTGCATCCCCCTGAGTGACCGAGCACATGCACTGCAAATGCAAGTATTGGCATTCAATCAAGGTACATGTCATCTGTGATGCAAAGGGAGTCATCATGTATGTGAATGAGTATTTCCCAGGAAGTACACATGACCACTTCATTTACTGCTGGTCACCACTATACCAGGACCTGGCATTCGGAACCTTTGGCAACACCTAGCTTATCAGTCAGTATCAACTATCACCCACATGCAAGCCATCACATGACACATAGAATAACAGTCCATGGCAATCTATGCTAATAACAACCATTTCACATTTGCAGGGGACAGTGTCTGCCCACTCTCACCATTCCTGCTCATGCCATTCAGGAATCCTGCCACCCAAGCTGAGGTAAGGTTTAGCACATGGCCAAAAGGGGCATAGTGGACATTGCCCTCAACCACAAGCCCTATCCATCCCCTTGTCAGGCCAACAACACAGGGACAGGATGCACACAATCAGCTTGTCCAAGCCTACTTCACATGAATAGCAGCCCCAGTGGAGTACACACAGTGAAGCCACATCCCTGGTACCCTTTAACGATGAATCCGGGCTAATCCAGCTTACCCATAACAGCATCCTGGGAATGTGTGTCTGGGAGAGGCCAACTGTGTGTGTCCATAGCCATCAAATCAACTGCACAAACCACTGACACAGTCGTAGCGAGTGGAAACAACAGTACCCTTGTTGCTCAAACATAAGCACACAACACCATCATTGAAACCTGTAATCACTTCCAAATGCACACCACCAACAATTGTTCACTCCGACATCCCAACAACACATAGTAGAACAAAAGTAGAAAGGGACACCATATAATCTAAGCAGGAACAAACACTTATGAGGACTTCTCTGGCCACCCTAGGCGTGCCTCACCCCAATATACAGGTAGAGAGGCTACTCTATACCCTGCCAACAATACAGCTCACAAAAAAGCATCTACATAGAAATAGTCATACATACTGAGCAATTCAGTTCAAGAATGTTGCCGATATCACCTCAGCATTTTTCCATTCAGAGTTTGCGACAGCTGTCCCGAGTCATATTGAAATGCACTTCTCTGTAGGTGTTGAAACCAGCCTACACTGCTGAGGTGGTGCATACAGGCATTCCACAATCAGGTGTACTTGCATAGCAGCAACCATCTCCCCCAGCAGAATGTATTTTATTTTTATTTTTATTGGACATTTGTATGGCACCTACACACAGGTGCTTCCATTTTGTTTATTTGCGAACATTTCAGGACACTGCGAGTGTTCTTAGAGCACATTCAACTTGTCAGCCACAACCCCCATTCATATTTGCGAACATTTCAGGACACAGCGAGTGTTCGACAACGTCTTAGCGTTTACCTCACCTTTGCCTTGTAACCTTGCTTCCCGGTACGATTTGTGCATTGTTATTTGGACTTCCCGCTTGCCTCGCATTTCAGTACCATTCTGACCTGCTGTTGCTGACCTTTGGAACTTTATCCGAGCTTCCTTTGCTTTACGTCTTGCCTCTTTGCTCCGTACTGTTTGCCGACTCCAGCCTGCCTCACAGATTCCTCTGCCTTATGTTTTGCTTCAATTGTCTTTGCCACTGCCGACCTCAGCCTGCCTTATGGATTTCTCCGCCTCACCCAGGTACTTGGTAGACATTGTTGTACCATTCTATTTTGCTTGCTGACTTCCTGATTCCTCCATTACATCTGGGGTTCACATACTCCTCACCCAGTAACACAATCACATACAGTTCTCCTCTCCATTTATCTGATTAGTTGTTGTAGAATCTTTGAGCAGTTAGATAGCTTTTGGAGTATTCTTACAGTTTATATTTTTTAACACAAGTTTACTTAGGGTTTAAATACAGTTTAGTTATCAAATTTTGGTTTTAAGAACATCAGATAAGCGTTTGTAAGATTTCCTGGTAATCTCTGCTTTAGAGTAATGGTACTATCATTACATTCAAACCATCCACATTTATTTTTTATATATGCAGTGTTGTGCCCTGAATTGGTTGTGGCTCCTGCGTGGTAGATTATACCTATTGTTGTGACGGTTTTCTTACCAAGTGATATTTGACCATGTGTGAATCCAGTCAGCTTGCAGTTGTTTTTGGTACCATCTGCATTGTAACGTAGAAGCATTAGTATTATGTATTTACTATGTGTTTGTATTACTAACGTGGAGCGATTATCTGAATAGCAGGTAGAGCATAATCGACCATGGTTTGCATTTTGTACAAGTCGCTGAAATGGAATGGATTCACAATTTGGTATTGATATATATATATGAAGCGTTCATTGGGGATTTCTTCTTGTGTCACATTGTTGCAGAGAGTGCATGTATGTTTCCACATGTATGAAATCTGAAAGATTTCATTTATAGGTATGTTTTTGTTTTCCAGTACTTGTAGTAAGTATATTAGAAATTCTTGTGGATCTTCCTGTGAGTTTATAGTGAATTTCACTATTCCAGCACAGTAGTCCAATTGTTGTCTTATTCCATAAACACTATACGTGTTGTCAGGATTGTTTGCTGCATTTCTGTGAAGTACTAACATTTGCAAACACAATGGGTCTGTACTGTGTAAGTAAATGTTGTCAACAATTGGTGGTAATTGAAATAGAATATTCATTGCTACATTTACGTAGCAACTTACACCAACTATATTTGAGAATTTAAATGGTCCAGGTATTCTGTATCTAACTGCTTTTTTTGGAGTTTGTCCTCCTTCTTTAAATAAGTACCTGGTTTACTTTCCCTAATTGATTCTTTTTTGCTTGTGGTACTTGATGAAGTATTAGTTTCTTTTACTCTCTTTGGAGGATTTGCAGTGACATCATGTTGCATTTCTGTTTGATTTATTTTTCTTTTATACCGTTTTACTTTTTGTGGAACAGAATATGTGTTTAGGTGGGGGGTGTAGAGTGAGTGAAGTCTATTGTATTCTAAAATGCAAGGAATATCAGCGTTTATTTTACTTGCATCAAAGTTGATTAGAAATAGACCGTCAAGTGCACGTAAGCGTGATAGTGCTACATAGCTCATGCCTTCTTTAAAGACTGTGTTACCAATATCTATCATTGCTTTGTCTAGGGTAAGACCTTGTGATTTATGAATTGTGAATGTGTATGCAAGAGTTAGAGAAAATTGTTCTCTGCGTACATACATATCTTTGAAGAGAAGGAATCTAGCTGTTGAGCAACCTATCCTTTTTACTTCTGAAAGATTGTCAAAGAGTATATTGACAAACTGAATTTTGTTGTCGTGTGGGTAGGTTTGAAAGCCAACAACTGTACCCAGTGCTCCATTAACTAGTCCTTGGTCCACATCAAGGTTACATGTAAGCATTACTCTGCAATTTAAGGATAATTTTAATATCTTTTCTAAGCCTGCTTTGTTTGAGATTGATTTTTCTAAACTATTTAGTCTTGTTGTGGCTTGGTCACACATGGGTAGTGTCATACCATGTACATCTAGTTTGTCTGTGGCACTAATTTCCATGATTGGTTGCATTTCTTTACTAAGCATGATTTCATTGAATTTGAAGCAGCTTGCAAGAGTTGGCATTAAGGCCATACAATTGACATTGTTGTGGGCTAATTGTTCCATAACATCTGTAGCACATGCATTATCACCATAAAGTGCATGAATGTGCCGGGTTTTCAATATTGCTTCTGCTTCTTTAGAAAGTATACCAACTCTGATACTTTTTAAAATGTTGGCATAAATGAGATCTGTAGATTGCCGCATGTTTTCTGTTCATTCTCTGTATTGGAAATGTTGCCAAAGGTTGACATTTCCAATGCTGCCAACAGTTTTACGGCAGAGTTTGTGTCCTAATGTTTTAAAAATAGGCTCACCTTTTACTGGTGTTAATTGAAGCAGATCTCCAAAAACAATAATGCGTTTTCCTGCAAAGAGCTCTTCATAGTCTATTTTGAGTACTTCTTGTAATCTGATGTGAATCAAGGCCAACATTAGGTTGGAGACCATGCTCACTTCATCTATTAGTAGCATTTTCATTTGTTTCAATACTCTGCGTAATTCCATTGCAGCTTCTGCAGAAAGTTTGTAATAGTCTAATTTGTTCTGGTGTTCTACTGGTAATAGTAGTAATCAGTGTAATGTAACACCACCTATGTTGTAGGCAGCTAAACCTGTGGGGGCAGAGACAACAGCTTACTAATGATTTTGATTAGGAATGTTTTGCCAGAACCAGCTTCACCACTGACGTACAGTAGTATAGGTGTATAATTATGGCAGGAACATTCTTTATTTTCATGTTTTACACCATGTGCAATTTGTTTTGTTACTTCTTGAAAAATGCTACTTTGCTCATTGTTTAGTTTTGATTGTAGTATAGTTAAGTCTTCCTTATCTTCATACTGACACATGGTGTTTTCTACTTCTATCATAGCTAATTCTGCCTCATTTATTATTTGTGGTTCTCCCAGTGGTTCGTGGCTTCCTGTTACAGAAGGTTGACTACTGTCAGGAGTGTCCTTATCTAGTTGGGCTTGGAGTTCTTCTTCGTGTTGCTGTTCATTGTGCAACATTGTTTTGTACTGCGCAACGTTTACATCAGTTATAGTGCTTTCATTTGCTTTGAAAGCATCCTCGTATGAGTCATAGTTATCTAGTAATTGTTCTTCTTTTCTCCATGGTTTGAAGAGTTGTAGAAGGGACATGTAATATACTTCTTTATGTTGAGGAGTCTTTAATGACAATTTGATATGATTAATTAAATTTGGTTTAGTGAGTTTAACTAAGCTGCCTTCACAGTTTGTCACTCTATATTTACCTTTTTTTTCATCAGGTTTCATATTATTTTTGTATGTGTAGTTTTGGGCTATGTGGTATAGACAAATGTTTTCCAAAGTATTACTTCTGTTTGGGTAGTATGTGTCCAATAAATTGTTTTTTAAAATGTCTTGGCTGCTGGGATCATGTTTGGCTATTGTTTCTATAGCTTCATATGATTTTAGAACTCTTTTTTTAGATTTAGCTGGACCAAGACTTATCCATACTATATTTTCAGATTTACCATACAATGCAGTACCAGTTAAACGGTCAGCTGCTTCATATGATCCACATTCTCTATGGGTGAGCATTTTTATGCCCAAGCTGTATAATTTCTGAGATACTGTTTTATCTAATGACAGGTCATTCCAGAGGTCTTGGAGCTCTGTCTTTTCTGCTTTAGTTAAGTATGCTGTGACATATCGTGCAACTGCAGTAGAATTGTCTGCAATGTACTGCACATCTATGTTTGCATTCCATAAGTGGGCAATGATTGCATTATAATCATTGATATATTTTTCTTCTTCTTTTCTTTTTATGTAATATGTATTTTTAAGTGACTTACCTTTAACACTATGTCTAACTGAAGATATGAGGTTGTTCACTTGACCTGTATTTGTAACTGGTCTAGGGAAACCAAATCGGCATTTGGTGTAGTATTTCCCTTTGTTTTTGTATTTGCGACGACAATATTTTCCACATTTGTGTCTTTGAAATTGTAAAATTTGTGCTTGAAGATCACTATTTGTGGCTTCTGATGGAATTTCACAAGTGACATAGTTTTCAATAAACTGTAAAACAGTGCCATTTTTAGGAGCATCTTTAATCCATAAAGGCATGTGGATATGTGGTGCTCTTCTGGCTCTTCTGGCTTGGTATTCTTTTCTCCAAAAGAAGTGTTGCACTTCTCCAAGGGTAGGAACAGTTTTATTACAAATAAAATGTAGCATAGCAATGAAGCGATGGTGAAAATATCTTGAAACATTAACAGGATCCAAAGAACAAAGTTCTCCAGGTGTTAGTATATATATGTTTGTTTTGTTTTTATTTGATATGCGAAGGAAATCATGTAAATCGTCCCATGCATATTCTGCACAATTTAATGTAACAAACCAAGTGGGTGGGCCAAGGTTTCTTATCATACAACGTACATCTCCATGACGTCGAAACCAGTGCTCTTTAGTACCACGCATATTTGCTAATAGATTTGTAATATTTGATTATAAAACCTCATCCTTTTGTTGCACTTTTTCTAACAATTGTGTAACTGTCATATTTTGAAAGTGTGATCCTGATTTTAATATGTGTGCAACTCGGTAACATAAAGTTGCTAGTTCACTTTCAAAGAGTAGGTGGAATATGTATTCCACATTTTGTCTAAATCTGGGATCTTCAGAATACATCCGTAATGAGCGGTATTCTGAAGCTGTTATTTGAATAGGTCTATCATCATACCTTCCTCCTTTGCCAGTAGGAAAGAGTACAGGAAAAGCACGTGCTTCTATACTTTTTTCCCATATGCTGATTGGTGATCCTTTTGTTTGACGCATTTGGTAAGTTTCCAGTACATCTTCTACGGTGTCATTACAGTGCAAAGGATGAATTGTATAATGGTCTAAAGTATTTGATATTGTAGCAGGATCTAGTAGCTCAAATTGACCAGCTTCTTGTGTTTCTTGAATTATTTCAGTTGTATCTTTCAAGTTTTCTTCAATATTAATTTCTTTGTAATATTCATTATTCTCTTTAAGATATTGGAAGGCTTGTCTAACTTTCTATATATATATATCTACCAGCTCTTGCCATATTTTTTTGTCTTTTGTAGGTACTCCATTTACTAAGATAATTAAAGATTGCTGCATTGGACGTTGCACTCCTAGAGTATGCACATTTTCTTTTCGATCTAATGGTAAATAAACTACTTTTCCACAAATGCCTATAACCAATTCAGACGGAGGTAATTTTGCTGGTTTTGGTTGAAGGTGTATTATTGCTTGAAATGGGTGTACTGTTTGAATTATGATGCTCTCATATAAATTAAGTTGTTGTAGGGGTTTTGGTACTGGGTATAATTCCAAATTATTTGTGATAGCACGTGAAGGAGTTTGGTTGTTGTCAAGTTTTGTAGTGCAGTAACTGCAAAGTATTAAGGGCTCAGTTATTTCGTATTTGTTTTCTGCTACAAGGCAGAGAACTAATTCAAACCATTTAGATTCTTCATTGTCTTCTATTTTGTATGATAGGGATACAGTTTTTGTGTTACTTTTATAAAAAGTTCTACGGCAACATACACATACATGGTTTGGTACTTCAGCTGATGTACTTTTAAATTTTAGTATTTCTTTTTTGTATGTGTTTAGCAAAAGCTTGCCATGCGTAGAATTGTTGCTTAATTGGTTTAAAGCTATTTCATTCTGTAAATGGCTTTCACTTCCAAAATATTTTTTCTGGATATAGTGAATTTCTTCAAGTAGGTCTTTTGCTGTACCATGTAGAAGGATGTTATTTAACTTTGCTAGTGCTAAAGCAGGACTTGTAGCATAGTAAAGTTTATAGACTAGATTTCTTATAGTTGAATGATGTGTTGATATTGTTTTGATATCATGGAAAGTGGTTTTACAAGTAGGTCCTGCAATGCAGGCCAATGAATGTCCTTGTAGTCCTGTGTACTTGCGCACTGGACAAGTATCCATATTTTGCAGTAATTTAATTTTGATTTTGTCTTTGCTTTTTACATATTTATTGAGGAATTGGCGTAAAGATTTGAAACACTGTTTGGGAATGTTACACATTGACGTGCATGGCCATTTGTACACTAGACGTTCTGATCCAGTTGAATGGAGGGGTAATTCTAAGTTTTCAGGGCATATTTTTGTAAGGAGTACTTCTTGTTCCATTATGGTATTATTCACTTTTTCATAACCTCGACCACTGCTATGTATGGCAATTGTATTTGTTTGCTTTTGTTTGTACGCTTCTTCATTAAAATATGGTTCTGTACTCGTAGTGTGATTCCATTCACCTCCGCAGATACTTAAGAAGTTCTTTCTGTTGACATTTCACTTATTGAATAGTCTTTTTTGTAATTTAGTTATTAGTTTTGTTAGTGGTTTCATTTTGTTTAACAGTAAAATAAATAACTTTCTTTTGAGAAGAATTACACTGTCCATCAACGCTTCTAAGATTAATTTCCTACGATATGTTCTAAGCATTGAACCTGATTTCTCTCCTGTTTGTATACGATTTTGAAGGACTTGTGACGGTACATTTTGGCTAAAATACTTTTCTTGGTATGCTTACTTTGCACTATATTAAAATTTGAAGAAGTAGTTTTATCTGTAGTGATAGCTGATTTTCTGTTAATTGTTTTTTGGTTTGTTTTAGATTTTGATAGAGGAGGCAAAGTTTTTGTACTTGAAACCTCTTGTGTTTCACTAAATTACTGTATTAGCTGTTTTGTTTCAACTTTTTTTTACAAATTCTGCTAGAGATGGATGCTTATGTTGGACACTTTTATTTTCATTTGCTCTACTTTTGCGTTGCTTTCTACGGACTTGACTTTTGGTAGGTATTCTTTAGGGTCTGTTGAAAAAAATAAAGAAGATATGGGTTGGGGTGTTCTGGAATGTATGTGTGCTGTGTGCATGAGTGTTTGAGTAAGATGATAAAGAAGTATGTAATGGTGTGTGATTGTGCATTGGGAACTACAACTAGTAGGGATAGGTATTCTTGAATTAATGTGTTACTAAACTGGGGTTCAGATGACAAAAAAAGTAAGCTAGTGGTGTGGAAAAGTACAAATAGTAAATCTAATGTATACAATTAAAACAGTTGTTTGTTCTATAATATGAAAATTGTAGCGGTTCAGTTGGGTAATTTGTGTGTCCAAAAATAGGAATTTGTGGGCCATTCTGGCTGTAAATCGCTGTTTAAGACATGGAGATTTTTGGACAAAATGGTACACAATCTCTATTTTTAGGCACATAAATAGCTTGTATTAGCGTTATAGTATGTTTGATTAATAATACAAATATTATGGTGATATTCTACTTACTTTTTTTCTTAAATTAACAGGTAACTTCTTAGTTCTTCTTTGTTCTTCGAATTCCCTGCTTCTTTTGAAGAGACTGGTCTTCACTGCAATTGTAAAAGCTTCAAATTAGTAACTTTGTTTGTATATAGCGCTGTTTTCAATTTAGATATTGATTTTTTTAATTGAAATCCTCAGTGCCTTCTTTAAAACCATTAAACTAATTTATTTACATAAGATACATTGCATCAGTTCAGTACATATGATATGTTCTTAATGAACAAATTGTATTGAATGACTAACTGTAGCAAAAAAATATATCTTTACTATGGCTTGTGAAATTTATAATATACCAGTGAATACCACTATTTCTGTAAGTAAGCTGTTGTAGGTAATAGCGCCTCAATGTCATGTCTAAATTAAAGTAATTAAGTAAATAAATAAATAAAAACAAAAAAATATGAAATTGTATGAGTATTTTTTTAAAGATTTAAACATAGATTGTGCTTGCATGCAATTTTGTTTGAATATATGTAGTCTATATATTTCATTTAAAAAATGTCAGTTTAACATGATTTGAGTGTGTGTGTATAAAGAAAGTAAATAGTATAAAGGTTTATAAGTGATAGTTGATTTTAGGAAATTGAAAAAAATACAGTAAATTAATTTTACAGATTACACAAGCTAAAAGTCTGTTTGAAAATGTGTTCATCTACTGTACAGAAAATGTGCATACCTGGAGTTTGTGTTCATGCATATGGATATGCATGGAGCTGCAAGTAGAAATCTTGGGGACTTGTACAGTATTTCTGGTAGATGGTGCTTGCCAATGATATGACACTTGTACTCAGAGAGATTCACAGTACATTTGCAGTGCTGATCTATGATGATGCAGTTAGATGTAGAGGTCTTGAATGTGATTGGTGCATGGTCATGTGATTTCTTAGCTATATCCAATGAGGGAATAGCATAGAGAGTGAAGTGGAAATGGTAGAAGGGCTGTTCATGTGACGATATGTCTGCGGACATGGCGGTAGTTCGAGGTCATCGGGAGTTACATCCGGGGAATTGTTGGGTTCAGAAGACATGTAAATGAGAATAAGCACTGAAAGGGATTGGTCAGGAAAGTTTAGTGGGTGTGTTGTGCCAGGGAGAGTTTCTCAGATACTCTTTTTGCAGAGAGAACAAAAGATAGGTATGGCTGTGTGTTTCAGAAAACAAATTGTTTGGATTTTGGGAGATTCGTGGATACATTGGTTGAAGGTGCATGCAGAAAGCTGTGGAGTAGCTGTAGATCTTGGATTCCCACATGTGGAAGTACACTTGCATGGAGTACGTGGAATGAAGTGGTTGGACTTGCGACCTCTCTGTGCTACTTTGAAGACAGAGCAACATCCAGACATAATCCAACACCTACTTGTAACAGCGCCTCGATGCCCATGGGCTGCAAGTGCGCTATACAAATGCGAATAAATAAATAATTGTAATTGTTTGTGGAGGGAACAGTTTAGGACATGTGACTGGAATTTGTTTGCAATTTGCTATGAAACAAGGTCTTGGGAAGGTTATGGACATGTTTCCTAATTCTCAAGTGATATTTTCACGGATTGCGCAGAGACAAATGTGGCTTCGTTCTTCTTCATTTGGTCCACAAATGGAAAAAGCAAGGCGCAATGTTAATAGGGCTGTTTGTGCCTTTCTAAGAGATTTTGACATGTCCTCTTTTCACAATTAAAATATTATGTTTCGTAGTACATACATTTTTCGCAGAGATGGAGTCCATCTTACTTATGCTGGCAATCAGATTTTTCTGAGAAATGTACAAAATGCATTGCGACCTTTTGTGGAATTACAACATCCATTTTGAAGTAGGTGTTTAAGCATTTATAATTTTTGACTTACAAATACCTCCCAAAGGCTCTTTTCAGAGCCACCACTTCCTCCCAGAGAAAATTGCAATGTTTGTGATGGGGTAGCAACCCAATTTTTTAAATGTTCGCGAACTGTCCGCGGACTTCTAAAAAATACAAAGGGCCCTGCTTCATTTATTTTCACATGTATTTTTTAACTGTGAAAGGCGGCTCTGAAAAGAGCCTTATTTTTTTTTGATTTTTGATATTTTGTATTTTTTTGTTTTTTTATACACGACACACTATGAGAGGAGGGGAAAGGAAGGTAAAGGGGGGACACCAACCACAGGGATAAAAAAGGGCGAGCTGAGAGAGGAAGTTGTAGAGTGGGTTTTATTTGTGTAGTGAGCAGATCTTCTCGTGCTCTGAGACGATAGTCTCAAAAGCACTACGAAGTCACTCCCCCCTGCAGAGTACTCTGTCACAGTACATACATATAACTGTGACCCTCGAAAGGTAAGGGTCATCAGCATTCTGTATGGCCTGTGAGGCAGCTTGAGGAAGACGCTGTCCCACAGAGGTGGTCCTTGTGGTGACAGGATCAGAAACAGAGGATGAAGTAGAGGAAATCAACCTGCTACGTTCTTCGCAAGGTACAACCCTGCGAATAGCCCCAGAGTGAAATGACCTCAGGTGTCGCTTCATAGTAGTGGTCCCAAAGCTGTACTTACCGTGCTTCCCGCGACTGAGTATCATTTTGCACTCTTTGCAGGTAACACGGTTCGCACGAGCCTTAGGAACATTCCCATGAATGGTAAATAACCGCCACACCCAAGACTCACGCCTAGTGCGGGTAGCAGGGTTTTCCTCTACCTCATTCTCATCATCCTCTTCTTCCACCTCCGCATCCTCACTCCTGTTCCCCTCAAGCCCTTGGGGAGGTGGTGCTGGTGGAGGGGGTGGGGCTGGTGCTGAAGCAGGTGCAGCACCAGGTGGCAGTTCAGCAGCCAGGGATGCCATCAAAGATGCGATGGAAATCTGCAGTTGGCAGCAACATTCCATGTGCTCTGTAGAAAAGCCAGAAACACAATAAGAATGAGCTCTAGGGCGTGGTCTTTTATAGGGGTGCTTGTGCGCGGTCCGTGGACATGCACGCTGTCCGCGGACAGATCGAACACAAAAAAAAGTTTGAAAAGTTTCAAAAGGTATGTAGAAACTCAAGATTACTATGTGGGACTTGTGCCATGGTGAGATTTTATTGAAAAATATTATGGATTAATTGAAAATGTACTTTTAATTAGTTCGGGGACCCGAACAGAGTCCGCATTCAGAACACGTGTCAGCGTGGGCACGGTCATATGATCCGTTCGCAAACAATTCTGCGAAGGAAGCGCATGTCCGCAAGACACCAAATGCACAGAGTTTGGCTAGCGCATGCTCGTTGATGTTCTACGGACACTGTTCGGGTCCTGAACTAATTAAAATTGTGTCACACGTGAAACGAACATTTCAGGACACTGCAAGTGTTCTTAGAACAGTTTAAATTTGCTAGCGAGCAGTAAGGACAGATATAGTGTTCTTCAGGACACGTTCAATTTCGCTTATGTACGAAAATTTCAGGACACCAATTATGCTCTTAGAACATTTTCAACTTGCTAGCGAACAGTACGGACAGGTATAGTGTTCTTTAAGACACCTCCATTTTCGTTTAATTACGAACAATTCAGGACACCGCGTGTGTTCTTAGAAAAGTTTGAACTTGCTAGCAAACACTACGGACAGATATAGTGTTCTTTAGGACACTTTAATTTTTTTTTTTACGAACATTTCAGGACACCGCGTGTGTTCTTAGAATAGTTTCATCTTGCTAGTGAACAGTACGAACAGGTATAGTGTTCTTCAGGACACCTCCATTTTCGTTTATTTACGAACATTTCAGTACACCTGCACTGTCCGCGGACACCTACATTGTTTTTTTTAAAAAAAAAACGAAACTATTTACAACACAATATAAAAATTAAACTTTATTTAACATATATTAATAATTTATGACAGAGAAGGTGAGGCAGAAACAGAAAAAAAAACAGGAGAATTAGGGGTTTCATCATGATTGTTATTAGGTGAAGAAGGGATGGAAGTCTCATCAAAACATTTTGGGTTATGGAGAGGGTTTGGGGATAATTGACTGGGATATGGTGAGGAAGGACAAGTACATGTGGGGCAATAGTACGAGGTTTTTGGTTTGAAATGATCTTCCACAAAAGTTTTAAAATTATTAAAATTAGTCAACAATAAATCCATTTTTTCTTCTCTACTGTGAAAAGTGTTATCCATAACAGGTTTTTCTGAAGTATTTTCTATTTTGGTATGCTCTGTAAAAAATATATATATATATGTTAAATGTATACAAAATAATAATAATTAAATGGTTTATATTATAAAGTGTTTACCATTAGTTTCACTATCTTGTGACATTTCTTCATGTGGGAAATGTTCCTCTAGCCATTCCAGAGTACTAGACATTTCTGTGAGAGAAAAAAAAAAGATAATATTTTTTTTATCTAATACAGAAAGTTTATAAATATATGAATAAAATATGAATAAAATTAAGAACACTTACTATTTCAGGTGAGATATGTCCTATGTACTCAGTGGGTCTGCTCTTGTTCTCAGTTCTGTCGTGTTTTTGAGGTAATTATGTTGGAAGCCAATTTATTTTCTTGTGGTATATTCCATTTTAGAAAATAGTGCATTTAAATGAATGGTTAGTGTGTTGTATATATGGGTTACATTTCTTATGTATTAGTACATATAATGTGTTTGTGTGCTTTTTTGAATTTGTTAAATGTTCCTATGTTATGATATAACAATCAAACATACCCCCCCAGAGTTTTTAGGTAGTGGTACTGTTCTTCGAACGTGTCCGCGAACATTAAATGAGTTTTGCGGACATCAAGTACAGTAGAAGAGATTCAGTCAGTTCCATATGATATGTATATAACGTGAAAGTCATTGTTGTTAAGTTGCACTACAAAAACCTATGAAATTCAATGAAAAAACGTTGTTAAAGGGACGTTATGGTTAAGTTGCGCTACTAAAAACCTATGAAATTCAGTGAAAAAACTTTGTTAAAGGGACGTTATGGTTAAGTTGCGCTACTAAAAACCTATGAAATTCAGTGAAAAAACGTTGTCAAAGGGACGTTATGGTTCCAAGTAAAACCGAAAAACCCTTGAAATTCGCCAGTTATGGTAAGCTAAGCAACCATAATGCGCGCCACCACCATGCACTGCTAAGACTAACACCCAGGACATCAAGGATGACATCACAAATGTCATTGATGACATCACTGATGACATCACATGTGTATGTACTTTTCATGAAATATGTGTACAAGGGATTGTTATTATAATGTTCTGAAACAAGTGTCAATCGGCTTGCGTCATGTGTTCATTGATTGGATGGTGATGAGCGTCAAGCGCGTCAGATTTTTGGGAACACCCGCCATCTTGGATTCACGGACGTCCACGGACAGCGCAGTGAAACTTTGTTGAAAAATACTATTTAGTACAGTGTGTTGTTGTGTGAAAGTGTTTGGGGAGGGTGGGGGAATAAGAAATGGGTTAAATGTTTTATATATTTAGGTGGTAGACCGCCCTATTGTGTTCACTTTGTCCGTGGACAACGCGGATGTTTTAAAATGTTCTAAATAAACAAAATGGGGGAGGACACTACGCCTGTCCGTATTGTTCACAAGCAAGCTGAAAGTGTTCTAAGAACAGTGGCGGTGTCCTGAAATGTTCAAAAATAAACAAAATGGGTGTGTTCTCAGGACAGTAAGCCTATTCGTTTTGTTCGCAGGCAAGTTGAATCTGTTCTAAGAACACATCATGTGTCCTGGGATGTTCGTCAATAAATAAAATGGGGCTGTCCTGAGGACGGTATGCCTGTCCGTTCTGTTTGCAAGCAATTTCAAATTGTTCTAAGGACACTCATGATGTCCGCGGACATTAAAAGCGTCCATACGGCATAGTTGAAATGTTTGATTCTATGGGTGTGATATGCTGCGATGGTTGTGGCTAGGGCATAGAGTCTTGGGAGCATGGCCATATGCCCATGCACCCAAGACTCTATGCCCTGGCCACAGCTACCGCAGCATGTCACACCCATAGTGGTTTATAACTTTGGGATCCAAGAACACATTTATAAGCAACAAAGTTATAAGCCACTATGGGTGTGATATGCTGTAGTGGTTGTGAGCAGGGCCTATAGTCTTGGGTGCATGGACAAGATCAAATTTATAGGCAGCAAAGTTGAAACTGTTCTAAGAACACTCATGATGCCCGCGGACATTAAAAGTGTCCATATGGCATAGTTAAAATGTTTGACTCTATGCTGCGATTGTTGTGGCTAAGGCATTGAGGCTTGGGAACATGGCCATATGGCCATGCACCCAAGACTCTAGGCCCTGCCCACAACCACTACAGCATATCACTTCCATAGTGGCTTATAACTTTGTTATGGCCATATAGCCATGCACCCGAGACTCTATGCCCTGGCCACAACTACCGCAGCATATCACACCAATAGTGGTTTATAACTTCGGGATCCAAGAACAAATTTATAAGCAACAAAGTTATAAGCCACTATCGGTGATATATGCTGCGGTGGTTGTGGGCAGGGTCTATAGTCTTGGGTGCATGGACAAGATCAAATTTATAGGCAGCAAAGTTATGAGTCACTATGGGTGTGATTTGCTGTGATGGTTGTACTTAATATAATATACTTACTGTTTGGTTTAGTAATACTATAGTACATGTATTTCTTGTTTATTTCTGTGATAAAAGAAAAGATCATGTTAGTATTGGTATTTTGTAACAATTTATAACTTTGAATAATCAACAGTTATTTTTGACCCTCAAATTTAGTAGATTACAAACCAGTGTATTGTGCAATTTGCTCAGTTTCTGTGTTTGTTGCTGAAATCATTGGGTTTGTGGGAGAAAAAAAATCCATGTTGGATTAAAAAAAAACCTTTTTTTGTTATGATACAGTCTATTTGTTTGTTTGTTTTCAGTGTTCACTTGTTGTTTATGCCTAATGCTCTACATATTGGCTTGTTGCAGATCTTTGGAGCAGTTAGGTACCTGTTGACATATTCTAACAGTCTATTTTTGTTATAATGAAGTGGTATTGATTTATTTATTTGGATATTGTAAAATTTTGGGTTAGTTAGATACCATTTGGCGTATTCTAACTGTCTATTTTTAGTTATAATTTAGTGGTATTGATTTATATGTTTGGTTATTGAAAATCTTGGGGTAGTTAGATACCAGTTGGCGTATTCTACCTTTTTATTTTTTGATATAAGATAGTGGTATTCATTTATCTGTTTAGTTGTTGTAGAATCTTGGGGCAGTTATATAGCTGTTGGCATATTGTAACAGTTTATAGTTTTTTAATAGAAGTTTAGTTAATGTTTAAGTACAGTTTAGTTAATACATTTTGGTTTTAAGAAATTATAATGAAGTGGTATTGATTTATCTGTTCGGATATTGTAAAATTTTGGGGTAGTTAGATACCAGTTGGCGTATTCTAACTGTTTATTTTTTTTATATAATTTAGTGGTATTCATTTATCTGATTAGTTGTTGTAGAATCTTGGGGCAGTAATATAGCTGTTGGTATATTGTAACAGTTTATAGTTTTCTAATAAAAGTTTAGTTTGTTTGTTTGTTTGTTTATTTTATTTATATAGCATTCCAGACCTGGGAGTAAAAGGGCGCTTAAGGATAGGTTACAGGCACAATAATAGAGATTGCAATAATACATTTGTCAGAATATGTACAACATATACAGTCAGAGGTGGTTAGATATAAAGTTTTGGCATCTATGTAAGTACAATATATACAGTTTGTGGTAGTCTGAATCAAGCTATGGTAGGTGTTTTGTTTAGTAACCATCCAACGGCGAGTGTCCTGAATAGTTGGAAGGATTTGGTCTGCTTGATGTTCAGAGGCAGAGTGTTCCAAAGTTGAGAGGCGAGGACCATGAAGCTCGAGCCGCTGGCTCTTTTAGAGGTGAATCTGGGCACTGTGAGGCAGAGAGTGTTGGAAGATCTGGTGATTCTGGCGGCTGGTTTCATGGTGAATTTGCTTATGAGGTAGGGGGGGCTAGGTGGTTTAGGGCTTTGTAGGTCAGGCACAGGGTTTTTAGATCAATTTTTTGTTGAATGGAGAGCCATTTGCATGAGATTCTAGTGGCAGAGATATGCTCGTGCCTAGAGATGTTTAATGCTGCCTGTAGCGCATTATTTTGGAGTACCTGTAGTTTATTGGTGATGGATTGGTTGGCACCTAGGTAGAGGCTGTTACAATAGTCTAACTTAGATTGTATGAGAGCTCTAGCCAGCGTGAGGCAGCTGGTAGTGGATAAGAAGGGTCTGCAGGCTCTAATTAGTTTTCCGGTGTAGGTGGTCGCTGAGGGGTTGTGTTTACTTGTTTAGTGAGGTTAGTATTGGCATCAAGATAAAAGCCGAGTGTTTTCACATTTTATGCGATGGGGATAGTATTGCCATCAATAATAATATTAGTGTAGTCCGGGCTATGTTTCTGTAAGTTGTGAGGTGATCCGACAAGGAGAAGTTCGGTCTTCTCATCATTCAGGCAGAGGCCATCCATGCCTGAATGATGCTAAAGATTTCATTGATCCTACTGACGTCAACACTCTAGTTTCCGGAAATGGTGAGAAGTATCTGGGTGTCATCTGCGTAATTGGTGTAGGTGACACCCATATGGTCCAGTTTTCAAAGAGAGGCTTTGTAAAGATGCTATACAGGCTGGGGGATACACAGGATCCTTGTGGGATGCCACATGTGATTGGGATGGGGTCTGCTGCTGCTGTTAGTGAACAAACCCTCATGGTTCTGTCAGCCAGGAAGGACTGTATCCACGTGACAGTGGAGGGGGAGAAGTGGGCGGCAGATGAGAGGTGGTTGCAAAGTATTTTATGGTCAACGTGGTCGAAGGCTGCTGAGAGGTCTAGGAGGAGTAGGATGGCAGCCTTGCCTTTGTCCTTTATGTCATCAATCTGACTTTTGAGGTTAACAAGTGCAGTTTCTGTGCCGTGTTGGGTTCGAAAGCCAGATTGGCGCAGTCTTAAGAGTTGGTTGGTCTCTAGGTAATCCTGAATTTGCAGGTAGGCAACTCTATCAAGGATTTTTAACAAGAATGGAACCGTGGTGATTGGCCTGTAGTTAGTAGGAATGGCTGAGTCAAATGTTTGGTTTTTTTAGGAGAGGGAGAACCCATGATGGTTTCAAGTTGTTGGGTACTGAGTTGGTGGAGAAGGATAGGTTTATTAGCTTGGAGATGAATGGGGAAAGGTCTCTTGCTGCATCTTTGATGATCTGGGCAGGGCAGCTGTCTCCTTTACAGTTAGATGGTTTGAGGGATGTTATCATTTTTTGGACTTCTGGGATGGTTACCTTTTTGAAGGTGAAGCCAGTGGTAATGTTAGAGGTGGTAGGTATACTCGGGGTGGGGGGGTTGCTGTTGGAGAGCTGAAGTCTCTTGGCTTCAATTTTCATTTGGAGGCCAGTGATTTTGTTGGCCAGGGCATTTTGGATACTTGTGCACCAAGGTTTGTCTTTCACAGACATGTCTGTCGGTGGGTTGGCATTTTCTAGCTCCTTTAGGATGGTGAAGAGTTCTTTGGTGCAGGAGGCTGCGTTGTTTATTCTAACATTGTAGGCTTCCTTCTTGGTACAGATTATCTCAGTTTTGTAGTGGGAGGAAATGTTCATGAGATTGGATTTATTTTCCGCTGATGGAGTTGTTTTCCATAGGGTCTCCAACTTGGCTTTCTGTTTTCTAAGTAATTTAAGTTCAGGTGTGTACCAAGAGTTCAGATGAGCTCTAGGTTTGCCTTTGTGTAGCTTTAGTGGGGCAATGGCGTCAACGGCTTTGGCAAGGCGTCATTATAGGTACTGACTAATAGGTTAATGTCTGAGATGGCAGGGATCATATTTAGGGTAGGGAGAACCAGTGTTATAAGTGTTTCCGCAGTAATGTTGCGCTTGTTTCTAGTTAGGCAGGCTGGTGCAAGGGGGCGTTGTTTGGGGTTTTGGAAGTTAATGCTAATGTCAAATGATATGAGGAAGTGGTCTGACCCTAGGAGAGGTTTGGGGGCTTTGCATGTGATATTGCAATTGTGGGCAACAAGCCAGTCGATGGTTCTGCCTTTCTGATGAGTTGGTAGAGTAATAAGTTGCATAAAGTCAAGTTCAGAAAGGGCAGTAGCAAGGGAGGACACCGGCGTGTTGCTGGGGTCGTTGTACCCCTAGTTGAAATCGCCTAAGATGATGTTTTGTGAGTGAGGCTTGGAGTTCTCAGCTAATGTTTAAGTACAGTTTAGTTACTAAATTTTGGTTTTAAGAAGATTAAAAAAGTGTTTGTCAGATTTGCAGGTAATCTCTGCTTTAGAGTAATGGTACTATCATTACATTCAAACCATCCACAATTCTTTTTTATATATGCAGTATAGTGACCTGCATTGGTTGTGGCTCCTGTGTGTTAGATTATACCTATTGTTGTGAAGGTTTTTTTACCAAGTGATACTTGACCATGTGTGAATCCAGTCAGCTTGCAGTTGTTTTTGGTACCATCTGCATTGTAACGTAGAAGCATTAGTATTACGTATTTACTATGTGTTTGTATTTGTAAGGTGGAGCGATTATCTGAATTGCAGGTAGTACATAATCTACCATGGCTTGCATTTTGTACAACTTGCTGAAATGGAATGGATTTACAATTAGGTATTGATACATACACAAAGCGCTCATTGGGGATTTGTTCTTGTGTCACATTGTTGCAGAGAGTGCATGTATGTTTCCAAATGTATGAAATCTGGAAGATTTCATTTATAGCTATGTTTTTGTTTTCCAGTACTTGCAGTAAGTACATTAGAAATTCTTGTGGATCTTCCTGTGAGTTTATAGTGAATTTCACCATTCCAGTACAGTAGTCCAATTGTTGTCTTATTCCATAAACACTATACGTGTTTTCAGGATTGTTTGTTGCGTTTCTATGAAGTTCTAACATTTGCAAACACAATTGGTCTGTACTAATAGTGGTAATTGAAATAGAATATTAATTGCTACATTTGCATAGCAACTTACACCATTTACATTAGAAAGTTTAAATGGACCAGGTAGTTCTGTATCTGAGTGCTTTTTTTGGAGTTTGTCTTCCTTCTTTGAAGAGTACCTGGTTTACTTTCCCATATAGGTTCTTTTTTGATTGTGGTACTTGATGAAGTATTAGTTTATTTTAATCTCTTTGGAGGATTTGCAGTGATATCCTGTCGCATTTCTGTTTGATTTAGTTTTCTTTTAGAACATTTTACTTTTTGTGGAACAGGATATGTTTTTAGATGGGGGGTGTATAGCAAACAAAGTCTATTGTATTCTGAAATGCGAGGAATATCAGTGTTTACTGTACTTGCATCAAAGTTGATTCGAAATAGACCGTCAAGTGTACGTAAGCGTGATAGTGCTACGTAGCTCAAGCCTTCTTTAAAGACTGTTTTACCAATGTATATCAATTCTTGGTCTAGGGTAAGACCTTGTGATTTATGAATGGTAACTGCGTATGCAAGAGTTAGAGAAAATTGTTATTTTCGTACATACATATTTTTGAAGAGAAGGAATCGAGCTGTTGAGCGTCCTATCCTTTTCACTTCTGAAAGTTTGTCAAAGAGAATATTGGTAAACTGAATGTTTTTGTCACATGGGTATGTTTGAAAGCCAACAACTGTACCCAGTGCTCCATTAACTAGCCGTTGATCCACGTCAAGGTTATGTTTAAGCATTACTCTGCAATTTAAGGATAATTTTAATATTTTTCCAATCCAGCTGTGTTGGAGATTGAATTTTCTAAACTATTTAGTCTTGTTGTGGCTTGTGCACACATGGGTAGTGTCATACCATGTATGTCTAGTTTGCCTGTGGTGCTTATTTCAATTATTGGTTGCATTTCTTTTTTTAACATTGTTTCATTGAATTTGAAACAGCTTGCAAGAGTTGGCATAAAGGCCTTACAATTTACATTTTTGTGGGCTAATTGTTCCATAACATCTGTAGCACATGCATTATGGCCATAAAGTGCATGAATGTGCCGGGTTTTCAATATTGTTTGTGCTTCTTGAGATAATATACCAACTCTAATATGTTTTAAGATGTTGGCATAAGTGAGATCTGCAGATTGCCGCATATTTTCTGTTAATTCTCTGTACTGGAAATGTTGCCAAAGGTTGACATTTCCATTGCTGCCAACAGTTTTACGGCAGAGTTTGTGTCCTAAGGTTTTAAAAATAGGCTCACCTTTCACTGGTGTCAATTGAAGAAGATCTCCGGAAACAATAATGTGTTTTCCTCCAAAGAGCTCTTCGTAGTTTGTTTTGAGTACTTCTTGTAATCTGAGGTGAATCAAGGCCAACATTAGGTTGGAGACCATGCTCACTTCATCTTTTAGTAGCATTTTCATTTGTTTTAATACTCTGCATAGTTCCATTGCAGCTTCTGTAGAAAATGTGTAATAGTTTAATTTGTTTTGGTGTTCTACTGGCAGGAGTAGTAATCGGTGTAAAGTGACACCGCCTATGTTGTAGGCAGCTAAACCTGTGGGGGCAGTGACAACAGCTGACAGCTTGTTGTTTGTCAATTGTTGAAGGAATTTACTGATGATTTTGATTAAGAATGTTTTGCCAGAACCAGCATCACCACTGAGGTACAGTAGTATAGGTTTGTAATTTTGGCAGGTGCATTCTTTATTTTCATGTTGTACACCATGTGCAATTTCTTTTGTTACTTCTTCAAAAATGCTAAGTTGTTCATTATTTAGTTTTGATTGTAGTATAGTTAAGTGTTCTTTATCTTCATACTGACACATGGTGTTTTCTACTTCTGTCATAGCTAATTCTGCCTCATTTGTTATTAGTGGCTCTCGCAGTGGTTCTTGGCTTCCTGTTACAGAAGGTTGACTACTGTCAGGAGTGTCCTTATCTAGTTGGGCCTGCAGTTCTTCTTCGTGTTGCTGTTCATTGTGCAACATTGTTTTGTACTGTGTAAAGTTTACATCAGTTATAGTGCTTTCATTTGCTTTGAAAGAGTCTTCATAGGAGTCATAGTTATCTAGTATTTCTTCTTCTTTTCTCCATGGTTTAAAGAGTTGTAGCAGGGC
The DNA here is from genome assembly GCF_040938575.1 of Ambystoma mexicanum. NCBI lineage: Eukaryota > Metazoa > Chordata > Amphibia > Caudata > Ambystomatidae > Ambystoma > Ambystoma mexicanum. The sequence continues at coordinate 820,341,706 of NC_090928.1, read as the reverse complement.
CATGTAATATAGTTCTTTATGTTGAGGAGTCTTTAATAACAATTTGATATGATTAATTAAATTTGGTTAGGTGAGTTTTACTAAGCTGCCTTCACAATTTGTCACTCTGTATCTACCTTTTTTTTCATCTGGTTTTATATTATTTTTGTATGTGAAGTTTTGGGCTATGTGGTATAGACACATGGTTTCCAAAGTGGTACTTCTGTTTGGGTAGTTTGTGTCCAGCAAATTGTTTTTTAAAATGTCTTTGCTGTTGGGATCATGTTTGGCTATTGTTTCTATATCTTCGTATGATTTTAGAACTCTTTTTCCAGATTTAGCAGGACCAAGACTTAGCCATACTATATTTTCAGATTTTCCATAAAAAGCAGTACCAGTTAAACAATCTGCTGCTTCATAGGAGCCACATTCTCTATGGGAGAGCAGTTTTATGCCCAAGCTGTATAATTTTTGAGACAGTGTTTTGTCTGATGACAGGTCATTCCAGAGGTCTTGTAGCTCAGTTTTTTCTGCTTTGGTTAAGTATGCTGTACATATCGTGCAACTGCAGTGGAATTGTCTGCAATGTACTGCACATCTATGTTTGCATTCCATAAGTGGGCAATGATTGCATTGTAATCATTTTTATATTTTTCTTCTTCTGTTCTTTGTATGTAATATGTATTTTTAGGTGATTTTCCCTTAACACTATGGGCCTCATTACACGGAAGGAGGTAAGGGTTAACGGTCACCGGTAAGGGTACCGGTGACCGTTAACCATTACCGCCTTACTACGAGGTCCCTTTGCGGGACCTGACCGTAACGGCTGGTGTAGACCAGCCGTTAAAGTTGCGACCCGCAAAAGGACCTTGGTGCTAATTACGGTACCGCAATTTGCGGTACCGTAATTAGCTCCTTCCCCATTCCCATTATGCCCAATGGGGCAAAAATGGGAATGGGGAAGGCCATGGAGAAAGGGGGAATTACCACCCCGCCAACCTTGGAATGGGGTGGTAATTCCCCTTTCCTCCATGGTGGTACCGGTATGGTGCTGGCAGCAACCATGGTGCTAATAGCACCATGGTTTACCGCCTACCGTGTAATGAGGTCCTATGTCTAATTGAAGACATGAAGCTATTCACTTGACCTGTTTTTGTAACCGGTCTAGGGAAACCAAAGCAGCATTTTTTGTAGTATTTCCCTTTGTTTTTGTATTTGCAACGACAATATTTGCCACATTTGTGTCTCTGAAATTGTAAAATGTGTGCTTGGAGATCACTATTTGTTGCTTCTGATGGAATTTGACAATTGACATATTTTGCAATAAACTATAAAACAGTGGTGTCACTGTCTTGACCAAATTTCGGAGCATCTTTAATCCATAAAAGCATGTGGATATGTGGTACTCCTCTGGCTTGGTATTCTTTTGTCCAAAAAAAGTGTTGCACTTCTCCAAGGGGAGGAGCAGTTTTATTACAAATTAAGTGTATCTTAGCAATGACGTGATGGTGAAAATATCTTCAAACATTAACAGGATCTAGAGAACAAAGTTCTCCAGGTGTTAGTATATCTATGTTTGTTTTGTTGCGTAGGAAATCATGTAAATCTTCCCATGCATATTCTGTACAACTTAATGTAACAAACCAAGTGGGTGGGCCAAGGTTTCTTATCATACAACGTACATCTCCGTGACATTGAAACCAGTATTCATTAGTACCACGCATATTTGCTAATAGATTTGTAATATTTGATTGTAAAACCTCATCTTTTTGTTGCACTTTTTGTAATAATTGTGTAGCTGACATATTTTGAAAGTGCGATCCTGATTTTAATGTGTGTGCAACTCCGTAACATAAAGTTGCTAGTTCACTTTCAAAGAGTAGGTGGAATATGTATTCCACATTTTGTCTAAATCTGGGATCTTCAGAATACATCCGTAATGAGCGATATTCTAATGCTGTTATTTGAATAGGTCTATCATCGTACCTTCCTCCTTTGCCAGTAGGAAAAAGTAGAGGAAAAGCACGTGCTTCTATACTTTTTTCCAATATGCTGATTGGTGATCCTTTTGTTTGACGCATTTGGTACATTTCTAGTGCATCTTCTATGGTGTCATTAGAATGCAATGGGTGAATTGTATAATGGTCTAAAGAATTGGATATTGTAGCAGGATCTACGAGCTCAAATTGACCAGAATTATTTCAGTGGTATCCTTCAAGTTTTCTTCAATATTAATTTGTTTGTAATATTCATTATTGTCTTTTAGATATTGGAAAGCTTGTCTAACGTTATGTAACTCTACCAGTTGTTGCCAACTATTTTTGTCTTTTGTATGTACACCATTTACTAAGATAATTAAAGATTGTTCCATTGGACATTGCACTGCTAGAGTGTGCACATTTTCTTTTAGATCTAATAGTAAATACACTACTTTTCCACGAATACCTTTCACTAATTCAGAGGGAGGTAATTTTACTGTTTTTGGTTGAAGGCGTATTATTGCTTGAAAGGGGTGCACTGTTTGAATTATGATGCTCTCATATAAATTGAGTTGTTGTAGGGGTTTTGGTAGTGGAAATAATTCCAAATTATTTGTGATAGCACATGAAGGAGTTTGGTTGTTGTCAAGTTTTGTAGTGCAGTAACTGCAAAGCATTAAGGGGTCAGTTATTTCATATTTGTTTTCTGCTATAAGGTAGAGAGCTAATTCAAACCATTTATAATCTTCATTGTTTTCTATTTTATATGATAGCTCTACAGTTTTTGTGTTACTTTTATAGAAAGTTCTACGACAACATACACACACATGGTTTGGTATTTCAGCAGATGTACTTTTAAATCTCAGTATTTCTTTTTGTTATGTGTGTAGTAGAAGGTTGCCATGCACAGAATTGTTGCTAAATTGCTTTAAAGCTATTTCAATCTGTAAGTGGCTTTCACGTGTAAAATATTTTTTCTGGATATAGTCGATTTCTTCAAGTAGGTCTTTTGCTGTACCATGTAGAAGAATGTTATTTAAATTGGCTAATGCTAAAGCAGGACTTTTAGCATAGTACAGTTCATAGACTAGATTTCTTATAGTGGAATTATGTGTTGATATCATTTTGATATTATGGAAGGTGGTTTTGCAAGTAGGTCCTGTAGGTCAATGAATGTCCTTGTAGTCCTGTGTACTTGCGCACTCGACAGGTATCCGTATTTTGCAGTAGTTACTGGACAGGTATCCATATTTTGCAGTAGTTTAATTTTCATTTTGTCTTTGCCTTTCACATATTGATTGAGGAATTGGCGTAAAGAATTGAAAGATTCTTTGGGAATGTTACACATTGACGTGCATTGCCATTTGTATACTAGACGTTCTGATTCAGTTGAATGGAGAGGTAATTCTAAGTTTTCTGGGGATATTTTTGTAAGTAGTATTTCTTATTCCATTATGGTATTATTAACTTTTTCATAACTTCGTCCACTGCTATGTATAGCAATTGTATTTGTTTGCTTTTTGTTGTATGCGTCTTCATTAAAGTATGGTTCTGTGCTCGTAGTGTGACCTCCACAGACACTTAAGAAGTTATTTTTGTTGACATTTCGTTTATTGAGAAGTCTTTTTTGTAATTTAGTCATTAGTTTTGTTAGTGGTTTCATTTTGTTTAACACTAAAATAAGTTTCTTTTGAGAAGGATTGCAATGTGTATCAACGCTATTAAGATTAATTTCCGACGTTAGGTTTTAAGGGTTGAGTTCGATTTCTCTCCTGTTTTTATACGATTTTTCAGGACTCTGTGACGGAACATTTTTGCTAAAATACTTTTTTTGGTATGTCTAGTTTGCACTATATCAAGATTTATAGGAGCAGTTTCATCTGTAGTGGTAACTGATTTTTTGTTAATTGTTTTGTGATTTGTTTTACATTTTGATAGAGGAGGCAAAGTGTCTGTACTTGAAGCGTGTTTCTCTAAATGACTGCATTAGCCGTTTTGTTTTAACTTTTTTTACAAATTCTGCTAGAGATGGATGCTTGTTTTGGACACTTCTATTTTCATTTGCTCTGTTTCTGCATTGCTTTCTACAGACTTGATTTTTGGTAGACATTCTTTAGGGTCTGCTGAAAAAAAATTACAGAGGTATAGGTTGGAGTGTTCTTAATGTATGTGTGCTGTTTGCATGAGTGTGTGATTCAGATAATAAAGATGTATGTAATGGTGTGAGATTGTGCATTGGGCAACTATCACTAGTTGGAATGGCTATTCTTGAATTTATGTGCTACTAAACTGGAGTTGAGATGATAGTAGAAAGTAAGCTGGTGGTGTGGAGAAGTAGAAATAGTAAGTCTAATGGTATAAAATTAAAACAGTTGTTTGTTCTATAATATGAACATTCTAGGGGTTGAGTTGGGTTATTTATGTGTTGAAAACTAAGAAATTGTGCGTCATTCTGTCTGTAAATCTCTGTTTAAGAAATGGGGATTTGTAGACAGAATGGTGCACAATCTCTATTTTTAGACACAGAAATAGCATGAATTAACCTTACAGTGTGTTTGAATATTAGTACAAATAATATGGTGGTATTCAACTTACTTTTTTTTTAAATGAGCAGGTTTCCTCTTAGTTGTTCTTTGTACTTCAAATTTGGCTGCTTCTTTTCAGGAGGATGGTCTTCAGTGCAATTGTAAAGGAAACAAATAAGGAATTATGTTTGTATATAGCATTGTTTTAAATTTAGACATTGATTTTTTTAATTGACATTGACCCTCAGCGCCTTCTTCAAAATCATGAAAACTATCTTATTCACATAAGATGAGTCGCACCAGTTGAATACATATCATACATTCTTAATGCATAAACTGTATTGTAATGACTAACTGTACCAACCAAAATATCATTTGTATGCCTTGTGGAATTGATAATGTACCACTGAATAGAACTGTTTCTGTAACTAAGCTCTTGTAAGCAACAGCGCCTCAATGTCATGGGCTGCTTGCGCAGTATATAAATATAAGTTAATAAATGTTTACATTTTTGTACAAGTATTGTTGTTTGATTTTTGAACATACAGTGTGCATGCTGCATGCAATTTTGTTTGAGTATGTTAACTCTTCATATTTTAATTTAAATATGCATGTTCAACATGCTTTGAACATGTGTGTGTAAAAAGAAATTAAATAGCAGATAGGTTTGGAAGTGACAGTTGATTTTAGGAGATGGGAAAAATGACAGTAAATTCATTTTATAGATTATGCAAGCTAAAAGTCAGTTAATCTGTTTATATGAATCTATAAAAATTGTACATGTACTATATAGAAAATATGCATACCTGTAGTTTGAGTTCATGCATATGGATATGCATGCAGCTGCAAGTAGAATTCTTGGAGACTTGTACAGTATTTATGGTAGAAGGTACTTTCCAATGATATGACACTTGTACTCAGAGAGATTAACAGTACATTTAAAGTGCTGATCTACGATGATGCAGTTAGATGTAGAGGTCTTGGATGTGATTGGTGGATGTTCATGTGACTTCTTAGCTATATCCAATGAGTGAATGGCACAGAAAGTGAAAAGGAAATGGTAGAAGGACTGTTCATGTTACGATATGTCCGCGGACATGGCGGTAGTCCGCAGGCATCGGGTGTTACATCCGGGAATTTTTGGGTTGGGGTGCCATGCAAATGAGAATGAGCCGAGAAAGGGATTGGTCAGGAAAGTTTAGTGGGTGCGTTGTGCCGGGAGAGTTTCTCAGATACTCTTTTTGCTGAGAGAAGAACAGATAGCTATGGCTCTGTGTTTCAAAAAACTGATTGTTTGGATTTTGGGAGACTCGTGGATACATTGGTTGAAGGTGCATGCAGAAAGCTGTGGAGTAGCTGTAGATCTTGGATTCCCACATGTGGAAGTGCACTGGCATGGAGTACGTGGAATGGAGTGGTTGGACTTGCTACCTCTCTGTGCTACTTTGGAGACAGAGCAACATCCAGACATAATTGTAATTCATTGTGGAGGGAACAGTTTAGGACATGTGTCTGGAATTTCTTTACAATTTGCAATGAAAGAGGACTTGGGAAGGTCATGGACATGTTTCCAAATTCTCAAGTAATTTTTTCACAGATTGCGCAGAGACAAATGTGGCTTCGTTCTTCTTCATTTGGTCCACAAATGAAGAAAGCAAGGCGCAATGTCAATAAGGCTGTTTGTGCCTTTCTAAGAGATTTTGGCATGTCCTCTTTTCACAATGAAAATATTATGTTTCGTAGTACATACATTTTTCGCAGAGATGGAGTCCATCTCACTTATGCTGGCAATCAGATTATTTTGAGAAATGTACAAAATGCATTGTGACCTTTTTTGGAATTACAGCATCCATTTTATAGTAGGTGTTGACCATTTCAAAATTTTCAAACACAAATAAACACAACCAAAAGGCTCTTTTCAGAGCCACACTTCCTCCCAGATAAAACTGCAATGGTTATGATAAGGTAGCACCCCAAAACTTTAGACGTCTGCGGACTGTCCACGGACTTCTTAAAAATACAGAGTCCTGCTTCATTTATTTTCACTTCTACTTTTTTAACTGTAAAAGGCGGCTCTGAAAAGAGCGTTTTATTTTTAGTTTTTGTTGTTTTAAATTTTTTTGGGGGTTTTATACAAGACACACTAGGAGAGGAGGGGAAAGGATGGTAAGGGGGGGACACCAAACACAGGGATAAGAAAGGGCGAGCTGAGAGAGGAAGATGTACAGTTGGGTAGTGAGCAGACTTTTACGTGCTCTGAAACGATAGCCTCAAAAGCACTATGAAGTCTCTCCCCCCTGCACAGTACTGCATCGCAGTACATACACACAACTGTGACCCTCGAAAGGTAAGGGTCATCGGCATAGCATATGGCCTGTGAGGCAGCTTGAAGAATATGCTGTTTCCGATCCTGTCACCTTGTGGTGACAGGATCGGAAACAGAGGATGAAGTAGAGGAAGTCAACCTGCTACGCTCCTCGCAAGGTACAAATTTGCGAACGGCCCCCGAGTGGAATGACTTTAGGTGTCGCTTCATGGTAGTTGTCTCAAAGCTGTATGAACCATGCCTCCCGTGACTGAGTACCAGTTTGCACTCATTGAAGGTGACTTGGTTAGCACGCGCCTTACGACCATTACCACGAATGGTGAATAACTGTCACACCCAAGACTCACGCCGAGTGCTGGTAGTGGGGACTTCCACTACCTCATTCTCATCATGCTCTCTTCCTCCTGTGCATCCTCACTCCTGTTCCACTCTTCAGGCCCTTGGGGAGGTGGTGGTAGTGGAGGGGGTGGGGGTGGTGCTGAGGCAGATGCAGCACCAGGTGGCAGTAGTGGAGCCACGGAGGCCATCAAGTTCGCGATGGAAATCTGCAAATTGGCAGCAAAATTTGCTGTGCTCTGTAGGATAGCCAGAAACACAATGAGAATGAGCTCTAGGGCGTGGTCTTTTATAGGGGTGCTTGTGCACGGTCGCAGACATGTGCGCTGTCCGCGGACAGTTCGAACAGAAAAAAGGGTTCAAAAAGTCACAAAAAGTATGTAGAAACTCAGGATTACTATGTGGGACTTGTTCTATGGTGACTTTTTGTTGGAAATATTGTAGATTACTTGAAAATGTAGTTTTAAATTGTTTGGGGACATGAACAGTTTTCGCAATCTGAACACATGCTGATCGTGGGCGTGGTCACATGATAGGTTCGCGAACATATTCGCAAAGGGAGCGGGTGTCCGCAGGACACCAAATGCACTGAAACTATTTTGCGCATTCGCGTTGGTGTTCTACGGACACTGTTCGGGTCCTGAAGTGATTAAAAGTGCATCACAAGTGAAACAAACAGTTACGGACGTGCGTTTGTTCTTAGAACAGTTTCAACTTGTCTGCGAACAATACGGACAGGCATAGCGTCCTCAGGTCACCCCCATTTTGTTTATTTACGAACATTCCGAGACACTTGATGTGTTCTCAGAACAGTTTCAACCTGCCTACGAACAGTACGGACAGGCATAGCGTCCTCAAGACACGCCCATTTTGTTTATTTACGAACACCCCAGGACACATAATATGTTCTAAGAACACTTTCATCTTGCCAGCAAACGATACGGACAGCGTCCTCAGGACGCCCACATTTTGTCCATTGACAAACATTTCAGGACACTGCGTGTGTTCTTAGAACAGTTTCAACTTGCCTGCGTACAATACGGACAGGCAGAGCATCCTCAGGACACTCCCATTTTGTTTCTTTATGAACATTTTAGGACACAGCCTGTATTCTTAGAACAATTGCATCTTGCCTGCGAACAATACGGACAGGCATAGCATCCTCAGGACACCCCATTTTGTTTATTTACGAACATCCCAGGACACATAATATGTTCTAAGAACACTTTCATCTGCCAGCGAACAATACGGATAGCGTCATCAGGACACCCACATTTCGTCCATTGACGAACATTTCAGGACACCACGTGTGTTCTACGAATAGTTTCAACTTGCCTGCGAACATTATGGACAGGCATAGCGTCCTAAGGACATTCCCATTTTGTTTCTTTACGAACATTTTAGGACACAGCCTGTGTTCTTAGAACAGTTTCAACTTGCCTGCGAATAATATTGACAGGCATAGCGTCCTCGGGACACTTCCATTTTGTTTCTTTACGAACATTTTAGGACACAGCCTGTGTTCTTAGAACAGTTTCAACTTGTCTGCGAACAATACGGACAGGCATTGCGTCCTCACGACACTCCCATTGTGTTTCTTTATGAACATTTTAGGACACAGCCTGTGTTCTTAGAACAGTTTCAACTTGCCTGCGAACAATACGGAAGTGTCCGGTCAAATGGTCGAAAATAAAAGATCGAATGACCATTTGATCGAAGTAAAATGGTCAAAAAAAAAGGTCATGTGGGACAATGGTATGTAGTTGTTTGTTTGAAGTGATCCTCCACAAACGTTCAAATTATTCAAATTTGCCAAGAGTAGGTCAATGTTTTCTTCTATGTGCTGAAGAGTCTTATCCAATACAGCTTTTTCATTAATATTTTCAATTTTTGTATGGTCTGTACAAAAAAAAATATATATATGTTAAATGAATATAAAATAATATTAATTAATTGGTTTATATAGTAAAGTGTCTACCATTAGATTCACTATTTTCTGACATTTCCTCATGTGGGAAATGCTCCTCTAGCCATTCCAGAGTACCAGACATTTCTGTGAGAAAAAAAAAAACATAATATCATTCTTTCTTGTATCTAATGCAGAAAGTTTACAAATATATGAGTAAAATGCAGTACACTTAATATTTCAGGTAAGGTGTGTTCTGAGTGGTCTGTAGATCTGCTGTTGTTCTTAGTTGTGGAGTTTCTGTGAGGTAATCATGTTGGAAGCCTATCTTTCTTCTTTTGGTATATTCCAATTTAGAAAATATTGTATTTAAATGAATGGTCAGTGATATGATATGATATGATATGGCATTTGTATGGCACCTATACACAAGTGTTTCAAGGTGCGACGAGGCAGGGGGGGGCAAGGGGAAGACAGACAACGATCCTACTAGGCCAGGTGTCATTTAGATCGCGCAAGTGCAGGGGTGGGGGGAAGGGAAAAAGTGCAAGGGGAAGGGAAGGGGGGAAGTGCAGTACAAGGTAAGTAGGATAAAATAATTAAATAGGGCCAGCTGGTGGCAAGTGCAAGGTAAGTGCAGGCAAGTGCTGGGAAGGGGGGGTTGTAGGGATACAGAGACAGTCCCGCAGTGCAGGGGTTGCAGGGGTTGCCAGGGAGGCAGTGCAAGTGGAGAGTGGCTGGGCCCAGGACCGAGGTCTGTGAGAGTGGCCCTGTTGCAGATTCAGTGCAGTTTCAGTGAAGAATTTAGCAGGGGAGAGGGAGAGAGAAAGCAGAAGCAAAGAGGAAGGTTTTGAGGTGCTTCCGGAACCGGAGATGGTTCTCCTCAAGTTTCAGGGAGGCAGGAAGGCTGTTCCAGAGGGAGGCCCCTGCCGCGGAGAGAGATCTACTCCCAGCTCGTTGCTTCGAGAAGCGGCTGACCCTGAGGGAGTTGGAGACGGATGAGCGAAGGGCTCGGGAAGGAAGATATTTAGGAAGAGAGAGTTGAAGGTATTTAGGTCCCATCTGCCAGAAGGCCTTGTGGACAATGCAGAGGGTTTTGAACTTAATCCTCGCAGCCACTGGGAGATTTCAGTCCTGGAGAGATACGGTCCCTGGGCTTGAGGCCAAGGACAAGTCTTGCAGTTCTGTTCTGGATGAGTTGCAGAGGGCGGAGAGTGGAGGCAGGCAGATTAAGATAGAGGCTGTTACAGTAGTCCAGCTTCGAGAGAACCAGGGCACGGGATACAGTAAGCTTCTGGGGGAAGGAGAGGAAGGGAAGAATACCTCTGAGGAGGTGCAACTGGTAGTGTGACTTCTTAGAGACGTCCGATATATGAGGAGAGAAGGAGAGTGTGGAGTCGAAGATGACCCCGAGGTTTTTTGCCATGCAGATAGGAGCAGGAAGAGGGCCAAGAGAGGCTGGGAGGAGGGAGTGGGTGAGCCGATGAGTAAAATCTCAGTCTTACTGGCATTAAGGCAGAGGTCATTGGCGGCACACCATTCCTGGATAGCAGACAGACAGTCAGAGATGAGGGAAGGAGAGGAGGAGGCCGAGGGTAGCCTGAAAATGAGCTGGGTATCGTCCGCATAGCACTGAAAGTTGGGGCAGAGAGCGGCGATGCGGTGGGCAAGGAGTGCCAGATACTGGTTGAACAGCCAGGGAGAGAGATTAGATCCCTGGGGGACACCACAGGTGGAGAAAAAGATGTCAGAGAGGAAGGACCCCAGTTGGACCTGGGAGGGTCGATTGGAAAGGAAAGAGGTCAGCCACGCCAGAGCCTGACCAGTGATACCCAGGTTGACATAGAGACGGTTGAGCAGGATGGCATGGTTAACAGTGTCAAAGGCAGAAGAGAGATGGAGCAGAATGAGAACACATTGAGTGTTGGAGTCGAGGTTCAAGAGCAGGTCCTCACGGATGTTCAGGAGAGCAGTTTCCATGCTTCTGGCAGCTCTGAAGCCAGATTGATGGTCATGAAGACTACCAACAGATTCAGCATGGAGGTTAAGCTGGGAGATGGCCAGTTTCTCCAGGAGCTTGCCCAGGAAGGGAGTGATGGAGATTGGGCGATAGTTAGCCGGGCAGGAGGGGTCGGAAGAGGATTTCTTAAGAAGAGGGTGCACAAGGGAGTGCTTAAGGGGGGGATGGGAAGACTCCAGAGGCGAAGGAGTGGTTGCAAAAGTCAGCCGGGGCAGGAGCCAGGGAGTCGATGAGGTCCTTGATAGTTTTGGAGGAACAGGGGTGAACCTGTTTAGATGAGACTTTCATAGATCGGACGTGTCTGGAAACCTCGTCAGCAGAAAAAAGGGGAAAGGCAGAGAAGGAGGGAGGAGGGGTGGCTGCAGAAGGGCCAGAGGAAGAGCCGGGAAGAGAGGGAGGGAGGTGATAGGAGGAGAGTGAGGACAGGATGTCCTGAGTTGAGATGAAGTGAGAGGCCAGTGCAGTGCAGAGGGCCTGGGAGGGGACAGGAGAGGTAGAGACTGCAGCAGGGTTGGCAAGCTCCTTGCAGATTTTAAAGAGTTCGGCCGAGTTGTTAGATGACGCAGAGATGCGGGCTTGGATAAGGGCTCTCTTCTTGGTGAGAACGGAGAGACGGTATTGCCTTTGGAGCAGGCGGCAGGCCAGTTTGTCAGAGGATGAACATGAAGCACGCCATTTCCTCTCTGCCACCCTGCACTTGCGTTTTACGGTGACGAGATCCGAGTCATACCAGGAGTTACATTTGGCTTTGGGCTTCAGGCGGATTCTCATGACGGGGGCAAGGATATCAAGAGTATCAGATATAGCAGAGTGGAGCATAGAGAGGGCTGTGTCAGGGTGGGAGTCAGCCGAAGGGGGAGGGGGGGCACGAAGGTGGCAGCGAAAGCCTCAAATGACACGCACTTCATGGGTCGGATGACAGAGAAGGTGGGTGGCAGTGATGAGGGTGGCTTTGTCTGTGGGGTAGGGAGGGTGAGGTTGGAGGATAGGAGAAAGTGATCACTCCAGGAGAGAGTATTGGAGAGAGGGACAGAGAGGGGAAGGTCAGAAGAGATCAGAGCATCAAGAGTGTGCCCTGCAGAATGAGTAGGCCCAGACAGGAGAATAGAGAGTGAGAGAGAGTCACAGAGGTAACGAAAGAGTCCAGAGGGGGGAGAGGAGGCATCCAGGTGGATGTTGAAGTCACCAAGAAAGAGGAGTTGAGTGGTTGAGGAAAGGAGTGAGGAGGAGAGGTCAGCCCAAGCAGAGAGAAAGGAGGAAATTTGACCAGGTGGCCGATAGATAGAAGCCACGGTAAGGGAATGGCTAGGAGAGAGAGAGAGTCGGCAGACAAGACATTCAAAAGAGGAGTAGGTGGTCGTAGGAGTGACAGTGGCAGGAATCCACTCAGGGAAGATAAGGGGTACACCTCCCTGCACGGTTGGGCCTGGGCACGGAGAGGATCTTGTAACCGTCAGGTAGGAGTGTGTCAAAGCTGGTGACAGAGCTGGCTGTGAACCATGTCTCAGTGAGACCGAGGATGTCAAGGTCCAGTTCCTCAAGAAGGCGACAGATATCAGAGGAATGTTTGATGGCAGAGCGAGAGTTAAGAGTTGCAATGTGGAGAATGTTGCCATCCTTGAACGACTTCCAGGGAGGGTTACAGATCAGAGGTACGCCCTGCGGAGGTGTAGATGAAGGAGTTGAAGAAGGAGCACGAGAAGGGGCAGGGAGGGAGGGTAGAGGCAAGGTAGCCGAGGACAGAGGAGGGGGGACAGCAGGAGAGGAAAGAAAGTTAATGAGGCGTGGGAAGCGTCTATCAAACAGGTGAAGGTTGGCCTGAGGGCCTTGGACCAAGACGGTCCCATTAACGTAGACATTAATGATGGCCTTAGAGGAGCGGAAGGTGGCCAAGAGGACATCCCAATGGGTGCCACCATTAATGGGAGAAGAGGAGAATGGAGAGAGCACAGAGACCATATGAAGGGTCATAGGTCAGGCGAAGGCACTAAAAAGAGGATGTCAGTGAGAGTTTCCTTGGAGCAGGCACTAGTGTAGGTGTTAGCGATAGGGAGGCCTGGGTTGGAGACCAGGATGTCTTTTTTAAACTTTTTCCTACCAGATTCAGTGAGGAGAGCAGGATAGTCAATAGAGAAGCATTTAGAGAAGATAGGCGAGATAGAGAGCACCATGGAGTTGGAGGGAGTGGGGGGGAAGACAGACGATACGAGATCACGCAGACAGGAAGTGAGCGACAAGCCCAAGTTTACCACATTTCAGAAAAAACAACAGTAAATGCGTATTAGGTACACAGTGGAGAGGCCACCTAAGTTTGAGAATCCTGCGAGGGGAGAAAACCCTAGTTTACCACATTTCAGAAACAACAGTAATGTGTATTAGGTACAGAGGCCACCTAAGTTTGAGAATCCTGCGAGGGGAGAAAACCCTAGTTTACCACATTTCAGAAACAACAGTAATGCGTATTAGGTACAGAGGCCACCTAAGTTTGAGAATCCTACGAGGGGAGAAAACCCTAGTTTAACACAACTGTGGAACACAGTGAGGTGAAGACACCATGTGGTGGGCCGGGAGAAGGTGGAAAAGGTGGAGATAGCAAAGTGAAACTGGCACCTGGCGTCCCCTGCGGACACCTGCAGACACACAGGGAGCCGCAGTCGTAGGAGCCGCCCTTTGTATGTTATATATATGGGTTACACTTCTTATTTATACTACATATAATGTATATGTGTGCTGGTTTGTGAATTTGTAAAATGCTCATGTGTTATGATATAACAATTAAACATACCCCCCCCAGACTTTTTGGGTAGTGGTGCTGTTGTCCGAACATGTCCGCGGACATTAAAAGAGTTTGTGGACATCAAATTCAGTAGAGGGGGTTCAGTATGTGCCATATTACATGTACATAAAGTCAGAGTTATTATTGTTAAGTTCCGCTACTAAAAACCTATGAAATTCAGTGAAAAAACATTGTTAAAGGGACATTATGGTTAAGTTGCGCTACTAAAAACCTATGAAATTCAGTGAAAAAACGTTGTTAAAGGAACGTTAAGGTTAAGTTGCGCTACTAAAAACCTATGAAATTCAGTGAAAAAACGTTGTTAAAGGGACGTTATGGTTCCAAGTAAAACCGAAAAACCCCTGAAATTCGCCAGTTATGGTAAGCTAAGCAACCATAACTCGCGCCACCACTGTGCACTGCTAAGACTAACACCCACGACATCAAAGATGACATCACAAATGTCATTGAGGACAATGCCTGGGTCGTAATGAGGGCCAGTGACACAAAACTTAGTCGATGGAAGTGGGTAGGAGTGCCGGAGGCTGTGGTATGTTTGTGGTTGCTGCTAACTGTTACATGTTTGCATGCATCGCTGTGATATGGAGCTGGGGTTGGGTAGAACTGCTGGCTATGTAACGTTTGTGTATTGTGGTATGTGACCACATGTTTGCATGCATGGCTCTATTTTGTTGTCCTGGGTGTGGGCAAGGCATAGAATCTTGTGTGCATTGCCAAATTCATGATGGGATCCGCTCTGGATGATTTTGGATGCTGAAATTGTGGATTCTTTTGCAGAAGTATCTACTGGAGGTGCTTTGGAGAAGCACACGTGACGGGCACTCAAAGTGTTTAACAGTAAATATGGAGTGCTGTACAGAAATTATAGTGTTGGATACAGAGGTCTTGGATGTCATTGGTGCCTGCCTGTGTGAATATTTTACAGTACGCAATGGGGCAGTGCTGGAAAAAGAACAATGGAAAGGGAAGAAGTTCTGTCCCTGCTTTACTTTGGCACAGCCCTCACTGTAGCTTGGAAAGCACACATGCCACATCCTGCTATTGTGAACATGGTGGGCATGGAAATGAAACTGTGGGGATTATCCAATCAGGTGTACAGGGTGTGGTTCACAGGAAGGGGTGGTTCTATTTTTCCCAATACTCAGTGTAGTCAGGTTGGTAGGGATGGAGAGACACACAGTGCTGATCGTGGTTGATACCTTTATGCAACATCTGCACAGGTGTGCCGTGCAAAGAGGCGTTGCTTATAATTTCGGGTTGGAAGGAGTGGACGCTTTGTGGGGCTGTCTCTATGAGTGCAGTTTCCGCGGGATGGTTCGCTTTTGCAGATATGTGGCTTCTGTGGCTACCGTTAATGTTGTGGTGGGGCATTATGGAAGTCTATATTTGGGTTACATGTCATGTGGACGTTTGCTTCGTCACCTGAAGAAGTTGCTAAATGCAGTGATTCTGATTTTTCCCACTGCCAATGTCATTTTCTCATGCATAACACCAAGAGGAGTATGGGACCATGCCGGTGTAATTTGTCCCCAGCCAGAGCTTAGAAGGTGTCTTATAAACAGAAGCATGTGTGAATTTATGCGTACTGCTAGGATGTTCTCCACTCACTATGAGATCATGAGGTCACAAAATATGCAGTGGTTCCATAGAAATGTCATTCATTTGACCGCCATTGGCAATGCCATTTTCTTCTACACTGCGCAAGAAGATTTTGGCCAGAATTTGGTAAAAATGTAAGGAGGAGAAGCAATCAGAAACTTATGTGAAGAAAAAAAGAAAAAAAGTTGTTTGCAAGCACGTAAAAAAATAAACACGTAACAAAACAAAAAAAAATCTTTTCTGAGCCACCACTACAGACCCAATCCCCTACCCTGTTTCAAATTCCATTCCCCCACTAGCCTTCCTAGCACGATAACTCCATGGATTCCGCAGTTTCAGCATTAGACGCGCCACATCAGGCATTTTTGAGGATGGCAGGCATGGAAATGGGACTGTGGAGGATAACGCATTGCTCAATAAGGTTTCTGGTTGTGATGTGTATGCAAAAACTGTGGCAGAAGGTCAATTTGTACAGAGAACTGCAAAAGGCTATGGCTTAAGATTGCAAGGCAAGGGGAATGCATCATGTGTGTATGCATGCACTGTATGTACTTGAACGTTGCTAAGAAACATTGAATGCTGCTTTTGTGCGATATTTTTACAAATATTGTAGGAGGTTGGTAGGCGCGGTACAAAATTTGTAGCATTGTCGGAAGGAAAGGAGACAGTTACTGTTTGGATACTAGAATGGCTAATATGGGTAAATGAAAACGTTAAAAGCATATTCAATTGCGCTGGCATTAGATGGTAGGTGATGGGAGAAAGAACATTACTTCTTGTAAGTATATTGTCGACGTTCAGTGGCAGACAGCCTGCTCAGAGGCACTTATAACAGCGTTGTAAAAATAGTGTGCCGAAAATATTTCTACCTGTACTTTGCGGTGATGGGTGGCCATGAATGTGGATGCAGAAATCTTGGATAGTTTTACCGGACTTTCTACTGGAGGTGCTTTCACATCACACGCCACTTGCACTCTGAATGCGTAACGGTACATATGAAGTGTTGTACAGAACTGACAGTATTACATGCTGACATCGTCGATGTGATTGATGGATGTGTGTGTGACTATTTTACAGTACCCAATGAGGTAGTGTTGGACAAACAATAGTGGAAAGTGAAGAAGGACTGGTCCTGCTTTACTGGTGTGCGGCCCTCGCGATACTTGAGGAAGTACAAATGCCACAATATGTGCTTCTCATCATGCGGACCAATGGAAATGGGACTATGGAGATTATCCAATCAGATACTGAGGGTGTGGTTCACAGGAAGGGGCGGTAATACTGTTTTTCATTACTCTGCCCAGTAAGGAGGGCTCACATGGAGAAGTGCATTTTGTTGGTTTTGGGTGATCCCTTTGTGGTAGATCTACACAAGTATGCCCAGCAAAGGCACGTTGATGGCGATTTCAGTTTGCAAGTAGTGGACGCATTGTCGTGCGCTGTCCACGTCTGCAGTTTGTCATTTTTCTTGACCTTTGCAGACAAGTGGGCTGTTTTGTTACAGTGCACATTGTCGTGGTACATTATGGCAGCATGCAGTTGGGTTACATGACATGTTTATGAGTGTTCCATCAACTGAAGAGGTTGATGAAGGCAGTGAAGAGGCTTTTTCCCACTGCCCAGGTGGTTTTCTCTGCCATAACACCAAGAAGAGTATGGGACTATCCTAATGTATGCTGTGCCCAGCCAGAGGCTGGACGGGGTCTCATCAATAGAAGCATGTGTGAATTTTCTGTCCCCTCGTGGGATGTTCTTCTGTAACCATGACAGCATTCGTGAAATGCAGTGTGTTTCCATGCAAATGGCATTTCTTTATCCAGCATTGGTAATGCTCTTTTGTTTGCCCATATACAGGAGGCGTCGAGAAGTTTATTGTAAGAATGTGAGGAGAAGAAAACAGAAACCCTATAAAAACTGAAAATAAAGGGGTTTCTCTCGAGGCATCTATAAAAAAGGCTCTTTTCAGCGCCACCAGTGAAGACGAAATCCCCTACCATGGTTGTAATTTATTCCCCCACGCCCGCACACAACACAAAAGCCCCAGCCAGAGCTTTTAAGGACGGCAGGCATGGAAATGGGACTGTGCAGACTAAGGGATTGCGCAATAACATTTCTCTGTGTGATGTCTTCGCAGATGAATGTTGTTCACAACTGTTACATGGAGAGCTCTTCACTGTGATTGGTGAATGTGTGTGTGACTATTTATCAGTACCGATTGAGGGGTTGCTGGAAAGAAGATAGTGGAATAGGAAGAAGGGCTGATGCTGCTTTACTAGGGCATGGCCCTCGTGGTACTTTGGGAAGCGTATATGCCCCATTCTTCCATTGTGAGCATGCTGCCCATGGCAATGGGATAGTGGGGATAATCGGTACTGAGGGTGTGCTTCAAAGGAAGTGGTGTTAGTACATCCCTCCATTACTGTGCGTAGTGAGCCGAGCTTGCTTGGTTGCCTTTACCTGCAAAGGTAATGTAGCATAGCAGAAATTGTTCCAAACTCAGTTATAGCTCACAGCTGTGTAGGCTGCTACTCTGTTCTGAAAAGCTACAAACAATGTGGAGCAAGTCTTGGGTGTGACTTTTTGTAGGGCTGCTGCAGAAACCTTGCAACCGGGAAAGAGGCCTACATCTTTGAACCAAATACATACATATGCAATGGCACATCGTGGGGAGTTAATAAGCGTGCCATTTCACAATAACACTTTGTAGATTGCAGAACATTGCACTTTTCCGATGGTCAAGGGTCCGGATCATGTCTGCGCCATAAGGGCCCACGCGCAGAATGGGTGTGGTCCCATGGTGATGTTGCTGATGTTCTCCATTGGGACGGCTGTCCGCAGGATGTGTTTTACGTGGAATATATTGTGTGCATGTGCATGGGTGTCCCATGCACACCGTTGGGATCTCTGCAGAAATTAATAGTTCAACACACGTGGCAGACCATTTTGGGACATGCTGGGTGTTGGTAGGGTATAGTAGGTGGGATGTTTATGTGTACAGCTGTGAAAACAAAATCAAAATATCGAGGCTGAGTACCCCAAAAGGAAATACACTGAACACGGGTTACAAATGAACATACAAAAGTACTTTATTTTATACTGAATCCAGTTAAGAAGAACAGAGCAAAATTAGATAGCTATCGGCCCTCAGTGCAACACAACAAACTCCAGCGTGGTTCAGTGTGTTCAGTGAGAGACCCTGTACATTAGAATGCATTGGTCTTTTATACTCTTTGTGAGCACGATGTCCAGCCCTACTTTGGGTAAATATTCCGCTAATACATCACCGATCTAGGGTTCATGCCGAGTTTCGCACATCCACATGTAACCAACACATGGTTTGCTTTTAATACATATATCAACAAGCCTATTCGGCAACTGTGTATTCTGGGATTTTCCCATGCAGGTCTTCTCAAACATTAATAAAATTAATACAATGTATTTAAACAAGTGTTCTACGTTCAGTATTTGAATACATTGTTCTTAACATATGCTCGCGGATTAGTTTCATTGCACGAGTAATCCTTTACACATAGGTCAACAAAGGACAAGGTCTCAGTTCACGACCTCAACAAGTGGCCTACAGGCCTGCAGGCAAGTTACATATTAGCTACATGCAGAGGTCAAGACGGCCATGTTGTATTTCGGAATGACATCGTCCATCATTTTAACTCACAGGGTGACTTTACAAAGCGAACCTAACATGGCGGATTGACCTAAAATGGCGGCTTACATTGATTTTAAGGTCAGGACCTTGCAACACGGATTTCTTCGCAAGTGACTTGTAAGCAGTTCGGCGTAGGCCAATATACATATATTTATTGCGATAGGAGGCACAATATAATTTCTCATTTGACAAACCCTCCTTTTGGCCTATGCCAAGTGCTAAACTACTGCTGATCTTCTTGCAAATAGATCCATGCATCATTGTCCATGCACCCTGAATCACTGTCAGAGATATCTATTGCCATTAGGTAATTCGCTAAAATGTCTTTCAACATTCTTTGGAAGTTTTATCTGGGACATATACTTTATGTCCTATCATACCTATCGCTTATGCGCAACATCCCCCTAGCATCGAACATATACTAGGTAGAGACTGAATACAGCAACAAAGAAACAACAGGATTCCCAAAATAATCAGCAAGACCGAAAGTACCTTCCAACCTCAAGATCGCAAGAAGTCCCAGAACCAAGCGCTAAGATCCCAGTTTCCCTCGGGAACATGCACTTCTGAACTAAGGATGTGCAGATTCTGTATTGCCTTGAAGATGGTTGGGGAGGAATCTGATACGAAAACACAGCAAGCGGACCAAACTAATTTACACACTCCACCACGTTCAGCCAGAATGACATCTAATGCAATCCGGTTTTGAAGTGCTACTAGTCTTATCACCTTCTGTTCTAATGTCATATTAGTTCTCTCCAGTACTCTCGCTAGTCTTCTGATATCTTCGGAATTGGCTATCTGCCCCCAAAATGGCACAACTGATTTTGCTATATCTCCAAAGATTTGTGCTGAAGTGTCACCATTCTCGTCCCGCCATGGACAAGCCTTCGAAACTTCTTTTGTACTAGCTATAAACAACCCAGGTAACAGGATCCCTAAATAACAGGTTCCCTGCCAATCCCTGGGCAACCATGGGAATGCTACATTACCGCAGACAAAGTAGACATGTTCGCCTACATACAAAGGTCTGTTTTCCCCAGTCAAATTTGCAACGTTGGCCCAACCTAGATAATGTCCCATCCGGGCTATGGTTAACAGTGTAAGACGGAGGCATGGCATCCTTATTGCCTATCAGAGCCATCTTAGAGGAAATCAAAGATTGGAAAGGACGAGAGAGTCTATCAGAAGGCCTAATAGAAGCAACGTTAGGTTTACTCTTGTTTGTGAAAAGCGAGCATCCCAGGGGAGTCAAAACACGTTTCTCAAAACTATTCAAATTAGTGCCGTCAAAATTCCCTGAGATGCTATCATTCCAACAACCAAAGAACAGTGCTCTAAGAGAAGCATTACAAGCAGTTGTGAAAGGTAAAAGATGAATATACCAACCTAGCCCCTTATCCCCGTGTTGCGGTAAATGATATGATATGATAGGTTATTTATAACGTGCTTAATACCCAGAGGTTTCTAAGCACGGACCCGGGGATCGAACCTGTGTTGCTCCGTGTCGTCTTGCTTCCAAGGTGAGCACGTTGGCACTGAGCTATCCTCCCGAGACAAATGTGAAGAAATGTGAGCAGACCCAGCAATTAGACTTATTAAAAATAGCATGCGTAGCATTCATGATAAGTAGCAGAGTATTATTGTGGTACCTTTGTCTATGCTGAGAGTTCCTAGGGGACAGAGTATGCAAATGTACAAAGGGAGTAGGAACAGCAGGTACATTTTCAGTGGGCAACAAGGATTCTAAAGGATGCATTTCCTCAAGGTACCACAATCCTAAAACAGTGACTATCAAAAAACGTAATATCATTATAAAAACACAGCAATATGTTTTCGGGGCCCAGGCATATTGTCCATTGTCCCAGTTGGTCACTCCATCATTTACAAGTGCCATATGAGCGGTAGCGTTGGCAGGCATTGCAGTCTTCAAATGGAAACCCCATTGTTCGTTGCTGTCGACCTCCCGGTCGCGCGACTTCTTAGTCCTTCCACAACCCTAGCCAACAGAATCCCCTTTCTCAAATTTGGGCAAAAACAATCCATAGATGATCCTTTCCTTCTTCGAATGCACAGCTGAATCGTGCCGTAAGTGTATTTTCTTGGATGCAGATTGTACCTTGCATTTCCTGGTACTGGTTATTCCGGAAACAATGTGTCGTCACTTCCCGTTGGAAGCAACGTATCAGAGACAAGTGAAGATGCCGAATTTGGAACAGCAGTTTCCGGATGCAAAACTTTTGGTGAGTGTGGAGACAAAATGGCTGTTTCCCCAAGCCTCACTGGCTCAGAAAGATTCTCCGACACACTCTCGGCGCTATTTACTGCTTTGGGATTGTTGGTTGCAGCATTAACAAGGGGTTCTGTTTCTTCTGTAATGTGTGGCACTGGGTGAGGAAGTTTCTTGACATGGGATGCGTGGATCCAGTTCTTTCTTCCACAGACCAGCACCGCTGTTTGGGTGACCAACAGGACCTGGAACAGGCCACGCGAGCAAGGTGCAAGGCAGGAAGAGCGCTCAAATGCCTTGATGAGCACCCAACTTCCAGGCCGTATAGTGTGGCCCTGGCCCTCGTATCGCACAGGTAAAGCCTCTCGTACCTGGTGATAAATAAAATCCAGGTTTTTAGTCAACTGTCTGCAATAATCTGAAAGTAATACATTTTCAACATTTCTTATCAAATTACATTTAGGAAGGTTCCAGATATTGGCAGGTCTCCCCATTACCACCTCAAATGGAGAGAGCCCAGTCTTAGTTTGAGGGGTTGTACGCATGGATAATAACACAATCGATAAGGCGTCCGGCCATTTTAATTTAGTGCCGGCACACGTCTTAGACAGCTTGTTCTTGATGATACCGTTGTGTCTTTCTACTAGTCCGGCGCTCTGAGCATGTCTGGCTGAATGGAACTGTTTGTCGATCTATAATGCCACACATATCTGCAGAATTACAGCAGCGACAAAATGTGGACCAGATAACTCTTGGTAGCCCGAACCGCAGGAAGTACTCCTTTAACATGGTATTCGCAGTAGTCATGGCTGTAGCATCTTTGACGGCGAAAGCCTCAACCCATTTAGTAAAAGCACAGATGACCAACAGCACATTTTTTTTATTGTTACATCGTTCCATTTGAATAAAGTCAAAGTGGATAACTTCAAAGGGGACAGAGCGTGGCCCGAAACTTCCCCTTGGAGTTGCTGTCCCCTTTCCCACATTGTGTTGTAGGCAAATCATACAATCCTGGACATAGCGCTGGGCAATTTTCAAAATTTTGTCATTTGCCCAAACTTTCTCTAACATTTTTGTCATTTTCTGGGCACATACATGCGTAGGACCATGGGCCATGATGACAATCATCATTATATACGCGTCAGGGAGTAGTCATTTCCCTTCAGCTTTGTCCACCCAACACCCGTCTTCATCAAGTTTCCCCAAGCCTTCAGCCCACCTCTTGGATTCTTCTAAAGTGGCCTCAGCTTGGAAATTCCATACAGACCCAACACCCTCATCCATTGCATAAGCATTTACAGTCTCCCTTGAAACATACATCTCTGTAAGGGGATCGGTAGCAGTTTGTCTAGCTATCTGATCAGCGAAAGCATTCCCTTTCCCTATGTCACCTGTAATCTTTCGATGTGCTGCACATTTCAAAACAGCTAACTGAGTAGGGAGCACAAGCGCTGAGAGTAGTTTTACTATTAGGGAGCCTTGTTGGATTTTAGTGCCATGTGAAGTTAGGAACCCTCTCTCTGACCAAAGTCTCCCAAAGTTGTGAACCACCCCAAAGGCATACTGACTATCAGTATATATGTTTACTGCAAGCCCTTCAGAAAGTTCACAAGCTCGGGTCAATGCTATAATCTCTGTGGCCTGCACAGAGTTATGCGTGATTCTCTTGGTTTCCACGACCGTGCTTAATGTGGTGATTGCATAAGCAGCTGTGTATGTACCATCCGGAATATTGAAGCAGGAGCCATCACAGAACAGCTCTCCTTGCGGATTATTGAAAGGAGTGTCTTTCAAATCAATTCTACCCTTTGGGCCTCATTACAACTCAGGCGTTAAGGGTTAACGCCACCGTTAACCCTTAACTCCTGATTCTGATTTTAACGCCTGCTTTTAGCAGGCGTTAAAATCCATGGCGCTAACCTGCCATGGTGCTAATTACGCCGCCGTAATTTACGGCGGCGTAATTAGCGCCTTCCCCACTCCCATTATGCCCTATGGGGCAAAAATGGGAATGGGGAAGGGAAAATGGGAAATGGGGATTTACCGCCCCACTCACCTTAGAATGGGGCGGTAAATCCGCCATCCACCATGGTGTAAACGGAGTTTACACCATGGTGGTAAAGTTGGTGCACTTAGCACCAAGGTTGTAATGAGGCCCATGGTCTCTTGTTCGGTAGTATACAAACAGTCATGTGACTCTTCATCGCCGCAAGTAGTGCCTTGCGGGAAAGGTAGGAGTTCAGTCGGATTAAGAACACAACACCTCTTAATTTGAATGTGAGGAGCAAACAAGATCAATTCATATCTTGTCAACCGTGTAGAAATGAGGTGTTGCGTTTGGGTTCGGTTCAGTAGAACAACTACAGAGTGAGGCACCATCAGGGTTAGATCATGGCCTAGGACCATTCCATCACTCTATTTTACAGACGCAGCAGCAGCAGCAGCGACAGCTTGCAAACATCTTGGAAAAGCGCGTGCTACAGGATCAAGGGCGGAAGAAAAGTAACCGCATGGCCTATTCTTCCCTCCATGGAAAGGACAAGGTCTCAGTTCATGACCTCAACAAGTGGCCTTCAGGCAAGTTACATATTAGCTACATGCAGATGTCAAGACGACCATGTTGTATTTTGGAATGACATAGTCCACCATTTTAACTCACAGGGTGACTTTACAAAGCGAACCTAAAATGGCGGATTGACCTAAAATGGCGGCTTACATTGATTTTAAGGTCAGGACCTTGCAACACGGATTTCTTCGCAAGCGACTTGTAAGCAGCTTGGCGTAGGCCAATATACATATATTTATAGCGATAGGAGGCACGATATAATTTCTAATTTGACACAGCTACCTGTAGGACGTGGGTGGGCACCTCGAACTACTTAAAGCTTGTCACAAGTTTCTTTGCATGTGCTGGACAGGGCCAGTGTTACCAGGAGATAGGGGAAGAAATGTGCGTGCGCTTACTTGTGCAATGGACAAACGTCTGCTCCCACAACCAGTTATAGGTGCTTCACAATTGCGTACATGCGGTTCGTACTGGCGTGGTACAGTTGCCTCCATTGTGATTGCGGATAGACCGAGCAGGGGCGGTGTCAGTAGGACACCTCCCTTTTCCTTACTAGCAGTAATTCCCACCAGTACTGTGAGCCGTTGAGTCATAATGGCATTTTGAAACCAAAGAAAAAGGCACATGTACACTCAGCAACAATTTACATATCAAAGTTTACTTCCACACATTCATACATGCCATTAGGAAAGGGAGGAGGTAGCAGAAGTGGATACTTATTGTGGGGAATTGGGGATTTGCACAAGTTGGTTGTGAGGGGAGCAAGGTATTGAGGTAGCAGCGTAACATCTCTAATCACACAGATCTTGGTAGGGATGGCGGCTGTTAAATGGGGAAAGGGTACACACGCAGGTCGGGCAGTGATATTTAATTTTGACCATACTATGGGCCTCATCACAAGGTTGGCGCTAAAAATCTGGCCATACCGGCATGGCGGTAATAAAATGTCCGGCTTGGCACCAACCCGCAAATAGCGCACGATCAAGAGTGTGCGAGCGAGCACATCCCTGCATGCCGGTAACGGCTGTACCGGCATGCCGGTAACAATCCCCAAACCCCCAGACAGTGGCATCGACCAATACGCAAAGAACGGCTCCGCCCTTGGCAACCCCTAAATACTGTTACCGTTATTGACATAGTGCAAATAACGGTGCGTTAATACTGGACCTGGAAGTAATGTCATCGCGCCGTAATGGGAAATGCCATGGTGGCCATCTTTAAAAACACAATCCATTGCCATCCTCCACCTACAGGTCCCTCTACACCCCAACTCTCAGACCACCACTGACAACATGTCGAAGACCACCCGGAGAGGCATGGCCCGCCTGCGCAAACCACGTTTTACGGACGATGAGCTGAACATGTTGGCCGACACCCTTGTGGCAAATGCTGAAGTGGTGTTCTGCAACAACCTCAAGCGTCCAGCCCAGCTCAAGAAAAAGGCCATCTGGGAAGAAGTTTCCCAGAAAGTAAGTACAGTCGGCACCACCGCACGCACAGTGCGTGATTGCAAAAAACCTTGGGACGACCTCAGGCTGAGAGTCCGGCACATATTGTCGGCTAATCAGAGCCAGGGGCTGGCAACAGGAGGAGGACCACACTCCCCACTGAAATTGGTCAGATGGGAGGAGACCTGCAGCTCCATCATAGACGTGTAGTCCATCGAAGGAGTCGGTGAAGCAGAGTTTGGGCTGCCAACATCGGCAGATGAAGGTGAGCGTCCCTACTGAAACAGTAAAAATAATCAAAATCATCCTCCCCCAAATGTGGCTGCTACACCAGCCAACAAATGGGACATCATGCACACCTACACATATCCATGTAGACATTCTGGGTCTACCACCATCCCATCCCAATGCATGTTGCGGTCATACACGAATACACACACAAAACACATTTTATGGGCATGTGCCACCCAGGACGACCCTCCCAAAACACATCAATGTCCAACTGCATCCAACAATGCGTACATGTGGACACGACTACGCTATCAAAATCCACTCTTCAACATTGCATGTACACAGTCCCCTAGAAAGCCACAAATGCAACAGATGGCGCCACATGTCCAATGACTAATGCATGCACAATGCAAGCGGAACAATCACTGATGTCCTGCCACTCTCTGTCCCCCACAGGTATGGATGCTGACAGTGACAAAGCGCAAGGGAGTGACAATGCAAAACACCAGCCAAAAGGCCTAGGAGGCAAACTGATGGCACAGGTCCATCAACCTCAAGTGGACCAAGGATGGGCCAAGCAGGAAGCGGGACAAGAACTGGTGCAAAAACAAGCACACAGGACGAGCTGACACCTGCACCTGCATCCATGGTCACACCATCCACACTGGCTGAGGACACAGCAGGCATGGAGGAAGGCACACATTCTGCTGCTGCCAGCACAATTGGGGAGATGGCTGCATCAGCAGATCAAAGTGTTGATGAGGTAGCTGAGCCGGACAATGAGGGTGATGCAGGACCTGTCCACTCAGAGCCTGTAGTGCACACACCAAGCCCGCAGGCCACCCCACAGGACAACCTCAGCGGGACTCATCCAACCAGGGCAGCCATGGAGAGTCGTCTCCGGCAATGCACAGCCCCATGATTCATGCTGTGCCACCACATCACCCACCGACCACAACCCACACTGTCATACGGGACCTTGAGGGACGTCTCTCCAGGATGGAGGCCCGACAGGAGGCGATGCAAGGCTATGTGCAGGAGTACCTTGCTGAAGGGGAGACAACACGCCGTATTATCCAGGACAGCACTGCGGCTGTTATCCGGGCCATTAACTCAAGTGCACAGCAAGTGCGTGATGGCTTCAATGCCTTGGGTCAGATCCTCACCAGAATTGCTGACCGCATGGACCAACGGCAAACCCTGCCCCTGGGATCAGAACCATCTGGGTCATCCGCATCATCCAAGCCGGAGAGCTCGAGGCAGACCAGCCCCGTGTGCATGTCCCTGCAGAGTTCCCGCCGCTCAGAGATCCAACCCCCACCTCCGAAGGGGGCTCAACAGTAGCAGGGCCACCCTGCATAATCTCTTTGGGTATACATCCAGACACATGTCGTGCCATAGTTGACT
This sequence comes from Ambystoma mexicanum, assembly GCF_040938575.1. NCBI lineage: Eukaryota > Metazoa > Chordata > Amphibia > Caudata > Ambystomatidae > Ambystoma > Ambystoma mexicanum. Next base: position 820,314,693 of record NC_090928.1, on the reverse strand, counting down.
TTGGGTGTTGGGTGGATGGAGGGTGGTGGTGGGTGTAGTGTGTAGTACTGGGGTGTTTGGGGTCATGAGAGTAGGGTGGAGGAGGGGGAGGGGTGGTGGGTGTAGTGTGTAGTACTGGGGTGTTTGGGGGCATGGGAGTAGGGTGGGAGAGGTGGCGTGGATTGTTGAATCATGCTGTACTTAATTTCTCACAAATACACCAGTTGTGTAACAAACATCACATGAGTGGACATTGCTGATTTTTTGTATGTCAATGTATTGCTTCATGGTGATTCGTGCACATGTGCCCACACAACCAGTGCCCACAGTTCACAACACATGGCACCCTCTGCATCAAAGTACATCAGAATGATTGGCCTATGACCATTTTGCGCACTGCGCGACCCTCACATGTTTCGCGTCCTGGCCTATGTCCTACTTCTACTCCTTCCTCTCCTTCTACTTCACCAGGTGGTGGCAGCTCCATGTCAGGTGGCAGGGGTATGTTCCGCCGGATGCACATTTTATGCAGCATTGCACATGCCGTGATGATCTTGCCCACCTTCTCAGGCCCGTATATGAGTGCCCCTCCCGACCTGCTGATGCAGCGAAACCGTGCCATCAAAAGGCCAAACGTCTGCTCAATGACCACACGTGTACGTGTATGTGCACGATTGAAGTCCTCCTCGTGCCTGTTCTGCGGGTTCCTGACAGGGCTGAGTAGCCACGGCTTCAGAGGATATCCAGCATCACCTACATAGGAGCAGAAGGAGGTATGTGTGAGGATAAGGCTCAGTTGACAGGTGTGCTCAGCCTGTACATCATTCAAGTTCATATGCCCAATCTTGTCATTGGCAGCCACATCCACATGACTGTCAGCCCTGTACAGTGCATGCCAATTCATAGAGGGAGCCTTGTGTGACATACACAACCTAGGGTCCTAGGATTTTAAACCACCAGGCCACCCAATGTATGTCTTGGCTAGGGGCATTTTGCATGCAAATGTGAGTGATGGTTGTCGGCGGATGACTTAAGAAACTTCCATTCCCCCCAATCCATCTGCCCCCATGGCCCAGAGGGCATTCCGCTTGCATATGCATGTACCCCCCCAATCCATCTGCCCCCATGGCCCAGAGGGCATTCCGCTTGCATATGCATGTACCCCCCAATTCATCTGCACCCATGGCCCAGAGGGCATTCCCTTTGCATATGCATTTACCCCCCCAATCCATCTGCCCCATTGGCCCAGAGGGCATTCCCCTTGCATATGCATGTACCCCCCCAATCCATCTGCCCCCATGGCCCAGAGGGCAGACTCACCTAACAGCCACCCACTTCGTACAACGTCTCCTGCGTGGATCCTGGGTATCTGGCACAGCAATGTGTTATTATCTGGCTGGCATCACACACCATCTGCACATTGATGGAATGGTATAGCTTCCGATTGCGGTACACCCTCTCCACGGCATGTGGGACTACCAACTCTACATGGGTACAGTCAAGGGCACCAATTACATTGGCATGCCTGCCAGTGCATGGAATGCTATTTTGGTGGCATCTGCCTCCTGTGGTGTCCTTGGTAAGGATATGTAGGCACTTGCGTGCTTCAGTAGTGCATCCAGCACTTGGTTTAACACAACAGAGAAGCATGATTGGGACATGCCATGCATTTGGCCCACTGTGTGTTGGTAAGTGCCTGTGGCCAGGAAGTGGAGCACAGATGCCACCTTCAGCAAAGGGGGGATGGCTGTGCGGATGTTGATGAAGCTGACCAAGTCATCCTCTATTATTCCACTATGTTGGTGATGGTGTCTCTGTCCAGGCGGTACAGGGTGTGGATCTGTGCTGGGGTTAAGTCAAATGGATTGGCCCTTATACATGGGATTGTTGGCTGTCTGCGGGGAGCGACTGCCTGCACTGGTGGGAATTGCTGGGCATGTCTCACCCTCCTTCTCCTCCTGCGTCTCCTCTGTGTTTCCTGTTGTACTGCCTGCTCAAGGAGTAGCAGTGCAGGTATGTCCTCCAGGCCCAGTATGGCAAGTACAAGTGGTAGCATTTTGGCCTGGAAGAGGGTGTGGTGTGTGGGTGTGCTCCTTTTGTGCTGACCCTCACTCCATTGCCTCCACCTGTGCTGATTGTGTGCACCTGTGGCACTTTGTTACACAGCAGTTTGCTGTTTACGGGTGGTCCCCGATGCCGGTATTGCCGGCATCATGGTGGCCCTTCTTACCAGCAACTCGATGCCGGTATGTACTTGTACGTGTGACTCGTGGTGTCCCCTTCTTTGCGGCATGCCGGTATTAAGAGCTCCCCATCTGCGCACGTGCCCGCATGCCGGTACGGTGGTGCACGGCCACAGCGGGTCCTTGACGATGCCGGTAGCAACAGCATCTAGGGTCATGATACACCGGCCCGGTAATAGATGCCGGTATTGCCTTACCGGTGCCGTTCTTACCGGAGCGCCAACCTTGTGATGAGGTCGTATGTCCTTGTACGTCATCTTTTAAGGTGGCAAAATTGTTCACCAATTCCTCCATTTGCCTTCCAGGCTGTCCAGTTCGCTATTTACAGAGTTTATTTCCTTTCCTGTGCCCATATTCTGTTGTCGAAAGTGTGCTGCTTGTGTGGCATTGCTTTCATTTCCAATATGTTCTCTTAAAGAAAAAGAAAATCTGTTAGGTGTACATGAAGCAATAGATATTACATATTTTACGTTTCAGATTGCGGTGCGTACCAATGGGGTTACTATCATAAGTCATTGTGTCATGAGAGAAATTGTCTGTCAGACACTCTAAGGTGCTTGCCATTGCTGCGTAAAAAAAGAAACGCTATGCTTCTCAACTGTTGTATACTCCACCACCTGTGCAATTATCAGACAAACCTCAGTGTGCTAACTACGTTGTAGTGACGTTCTGGTCTTAGTACTTTCCTGTCTTTTCTCTGCCATTTGTCCTTTGTTACCATGTAAAGTAGCAGAGCAGTAAGATTGTTGAAGGCACACGTCACTTCTCTTGTTGGTGCATTCCATTATGGTGTACTCCTTATGCCTTTGTGCTGTTTATTTCATAAGTATACAGTTTGCAGACCTCCTCTATTTTCCTTTGCACTTCATGCACATGGTGCATTTTGTATATGTTCCTTGGGTTTGGTGAATTGTCCTGACTTTCTGAGCAGGTTGGATGCCACCCGAAGACTGCAACCAGCCGCATAGTCCGCCACTGCTGTGTGCATTAACATGGTGCCAGCAGTTTCAATATGTTCTGCAGTACATCTTTACAAAATAAAGGTATCCTGTTAAAAACATCTGAAATTCAGTGAACAAACGTTGTTAAAGGGACGTTATGGTTAAGTTGCACTAGTAAAAACCTATGAAATTCAATGGAAATATGTTTTTACAGGGCCGTTATGGTTACAGGTAAAACCGAAAAACCCCAGAAATTTGCCAGTTATGGTGAGCTAAGCAACCAAAACTTGCACTACCACTGTGCACTGCAAGCACTAACACCCAGGCCATCAAAGATGAGATCACAAAAGTGTTAATAACCTAACTGATTTTCTTCATGCACAGAAATGATTGCTGTATTTCGTTCTGCCTTCGCCCTCTATGTATATGTAGCATATGATGTGCCTGAACCCTACGGAAAGTAGTGTAAGAACATATGAGAAGGGTAAGGTCTGCAAATGTAGTACCTTTTGCATTCTTACTTCCTGACTGTCAGTGAAGAAAACCAGCTTCCCTAGATATGTCAGTGAACAAAAAAGAGGGAGCAGACATGTGATGTCATCAGTGATGTCATCAATGACATTTTTGATGTCATCTTTGATGGCATGGGTGTTAGTCCTTGCAGTGCACAGTGGTAGCGTGAGTTAGGGCCTCATTACACGGAAGGCGGTGGTCCAGGGTGCTATTAGCACCCTGGACCATGCCGATAAATTACCGGCACCGCCTTGGCGGAAAGGGGATTTACCGCCCCATTCCAAGGTTGGTGGGGCGGTAAATCCCCCTTCCGCCATTGCCCTTCCCCATTCCCATTTCTGCCCCATAGGGCTCTATGGGAATGGGGAAGGCGCTAATTACGGCACCGCAATTTTGCGGTGCCGTAATTAGCTCCGAGGTCCCTTAGCGGGTTGGTTATTAACGCCTGCAAAAAGCAGGCGTTAAAACACCAACCCGCTAAGGGACCTCGTAGTAAGGCGGTAATGGTTAACGGCCACCGTTACCATTAACGGTGGCCGTTAACCATTACCGCCTTCCGTGTAATGAGGCCCTTAGTGTTGCTTAGCTCACCATAACTGGCAAATTTCTCTGGATTTTCGGTTTTACCTGTAACCATAACGGCCCTGTAACAACGTAGTTCCATTGAATTTCAGACATGTGATGGAATCAGTGGTGTCATCAATGACATTTCTGATATCATCTTTGAGGACATGGGTGTTAGTCCTTGCAGTGCACAGTGATAGCGCAAGTTATGGTTGTGTACCTTACCATAACTGGCTAACTGGCGAATTCCTGGGGGTTTTCGGTTTTACCTGTAACCATAACGTCCCTGTAGCAACGTTTTTACATTGAATTTCACATGTTTTTTAGTAGTACCACTTCAACAATGTGCTCCACACGCATTCAGCAAAGATCACCACCCTGTGTTGCATACACTGCCAAACCTGCATTGCTCCAGTGGGTCTGCTCCTTGCACACATTCCCCCCACCGTAATTGAACAATACATGTCAGCATATCACCAACTACTACTATGCACATGTGTACCACTGACTCCAACACTCCTGACCATCCTCAACACCGCAATGGACATACACATCTTTATGTATAACTGTTACCATAATGTATAAACATTACACTGTCTCCGGCACCCCTACGCTTGTCATTCACATACTATTCTCTTACCCACTTCCACTCAGAAAGGATTGTTTCACTAGCAACGTAAATACAACATGTTTAGAACATTGCCCATACTGCAAGCATTGTGCACACAGCACACTATCCAAGCACATATAAGCTGCCCTTCAACCATACCCTGTAAAATACTGACAGTATACAAGCATTGCACCCAGTGCCCACACAGCGTGACTTTTCACTGCAGCATCTCCAATCACAGAGCACTGACATGGAGGTATGCAGCAACAAATTGCAACAGTTACCATAATGTACAAACAGGACACTCTCTCCTGCATCCCTGTGCACTTTCAATCACATACTATGGGCGTACCCATTACCATTCACAAAGTATTGTGCCACTGCCAACCTACCCACAATCTGTCTGCAACAGTGGCCTATAAAGGCTTACATTGGCTCCACACCCATTCCTTACATGTCACCACCCTCTACCTCATGTACATTGAAAAATGCATTACTGGCATGCGTGTCCTCAAGGCATAGGCTCTGGAATGCATGGCCTACGGCCTTCGGCCTTGCATCCAATAGTCTAGGCCTTGAACACACTCACAGCAATGTAATGCCACCATGCATGTCTCCATGTCAGCGTCTGCGACAATCCACTGCCACCAACACTCCTATCCACCCTGTACACTGCCTTGGCACTACGCAGCAACAAATGGCAACCATTAACATGATGGCCATGTGGGCAGCTATCATTTTGCACATATGTGCCACACATAGGTAGCAGCACTTCACCCCAACTCCCCCACACCATAAAACACCCAATCATGAACACAGGTCGCACTTACCAGAATGAACAAACATACCACATCCTCCACCATCTCTACCCAGTCATTCACAAAGTATTGTGTCACTAACCTCAACATTTTCACAACATTCGGCCTACTTCAGCAATTCTGCACACAGCATACGCCTTGAACACACCTACAGCAATGTAATGCCGCCATGCATTTCACCATTTCACCAACTACGACCATCAACATACACACCTCTGCCACCAGCACTCCTACCTAACCTGCGCACCACCACATAGCTTTGCAGCAACACATTCCAACAAGTAACACAACGTGGAAAAAAAACACTCTCTCCTGCACCCCTATACACATTCACTCACATACTGTAGGCATTCCCACTCCAATTCACAAAGTATTGTGTCACATCCAACCTACCCAAATTCACTTTGCAGCACTAACACTACTGCAACCAAAAGGCACACACCGCACTTTGGAAGCACCACCCTGTACCAGATGCAGACTGAAACATGCCTTTCTGTGGTGTGAATTTTGCAGCCCTATGCTCCTTAGTGCATGCCCTACAGTGGAAGGATTACGGGCTCCGGCCATGCACTCAATCATGTAATCCTTCCACAGACCCACCACACCTTCACACCTTTATTCTCCAATGCATACCTCCATGTGCCCAACTACCGTATTCCAGCCGCAGCGCACCACCACCCGCGCTCCCACCCAACCACATCTCATGTGCAATTCACTCCCCACCTGCAAATGACCTGCCACCAATCACCACGAAAAGAGTTTGCCGCAGAAACTAAGGGACCGTTACGACAGCTGCCTCCAATCACCACAGGAAATAGTAGCTTAGGTATGTCACATGAATCACTTCTCACTCCCCCAGCCATTCCTTCCTTCCTTTATGTCCGCTGACACAATGCGTACGGTATATTTTCCAGACCCTGCCGAAGCTGCTCTGTCCTCCGATACACCATGGCGGCTTTCCCAAAAAAATGTACGCACAGCAGACTTCCCTCCAGCCAACCATTGGCTGCTACCAAACATCTCTGACACCATGCCGTACCGCGATCCAATGACACTTCTGTCCACGGAGCGAACAGGGAAATGGTTCTGCGGAGCAGACCCAGATATCACAATTTTTTTCTTCAGACGTACCTTTCAATGTTTTGTAACACATTTACCAGGCCGATTTCCACCGAACACACAAAACACACTTTCTGGCCCAAGCCCCTGCTCCTGGCCAAAATGTGGTGAAAATCCGTCCAGCAGTTCCACCTGTAGCCATTCAGTCTATGGGAAAAAACACATTTTTGGGACCGTCGTATAACTTTTCCTTCCCCACACAAAACCTCCCCCAAATTGCCAAAAAAATTCAGAGCCTATGGGCGTACCCATTATCATTCACAAAGTATTGTGCCACTGCCAACCTACCCAGAATCTGTTTGCAAACAATAGTGACTAGGTATAACCTGTGGCCATGGGCAGTGGGCAGATTGTCCTGGTCAGGGCCTAAGGCGATGACCCAGAAAATCTGGCTACTGCCCATGAGCACGAGGGACTAGGAATGGGGCTAAAGTGGGTATGGCCACCATTGACCGGCTATGTGGTAACTTGTTTCGAAATAGGGATAGGTTTGAATGGAAAAGAAAATTCTGCTTGTGGGTACAGGTTGAAATGCTGGATGGGATTGCAGCAAATATGCATGAGGAGGGTCAGCAAGAACTTCAAAGCATGGTTTTTCAAATAAGTACTTTGTTTTATTTTTTGGAAAGTGTGAAAATGTAAGTACACAAAACAGTGATATGATATTGGTGTCTGGGCAATGGGTCTAGCCGTCAGCAAGGAGAAATATGTACTGTAATTTGCTTATTGGAGCATGCAGCATGGGCAAAGCAGTACATTTGAATGAGAAACAATATTCTGCTTGCGTTTACAGTCTGCAGTGGTGGACTAGATTATAACAAACGTGTGTGACGAGCATTAGCAAGGACCTAAAAGCATGTTTTGGGAAATATGCCTTGTGTTTTATTTTCCAAAGTGTAAGAATGTAAGCATAAAAACCAGTGATATAGATTTGTTATCTGGGTAGTGGGCCAGGCACTCAGCAAATGCAAATGTGTACTCTAATTTGGTTATTGGGTAATGTGTCATGGCCAAAGCCCATGCCCATGGAATTGGAGACGGGCCATGGCTGTAAGCCATGAGTACTGGCCACTGGTTAAAATATTAGGGTATAGTGGACACTGAGCTAGGAAGCACGGTAGGCACAGTGAATAATAGGGGTGGTTTGGTTTGGCTGGGTTCCTGGTGGAGCGTTATGCTGTAGGCAATTGAACGATGAATTACATCCCCAGCATGCGCTGATGATAATGACAGACATAAGTATGTGTTTCAAAAAATATGTTTCTTAAAGGAGGTTTGTCGTTTTTCATATATATGAAAAGATGAATTACTTAACTTATATACAGAGATGTAACACCATGAAACATTTTCACTTATAAAAACTTATTAAATTGACAGAAAAAACTCTGTTAAAGTGATGGTACGGTTAAGATGCATCCCACCCTTGGGACAACTCTCCTCCAGTAGTTAGTCTGTGGCATCCCACATTGGCATCTGAAATGCAGATGCAAGAGATGTGTAGAAGATTGTTAGGTGTCAGTTGTTGTGTGGAAGCTTAATATGGTCATAGGGTTATATGTACAGTTTTTGGACGTGATTGTGGATGGATGTGACTGTTTAAAAGCAGTCATTGAGGGAGTGTTGCAAATATAACATTAAAAAGGGTATAAGGGCTACACTGTGTGATGGTGTGCATGTGTCAACCAGGTCTTTCAATGACCCATGGCCTGGAAAGACTGTGGATAGTTATAAAGATCTTTTGATTATGGTACTTATTGTATGCTAGAGAAAAGTACTTGGGAAAGAAAATGATTTCTGTCCTTTTATTTTGTTCTCCACTATACAATTGCAGGGAGCCAGCCAATAAGGTGGCTAGGAACATGAACTTGAACTGCTGGTACAAACACCCATTCTAAGCCCCCTGATTGCCGGCTCTCCCCAACGCCATCTCCCTCCCATCCTCTGTGTAATTTCTACTTTTTTTAACCGCTCATCCCCACTCGCCACCGCATTCACTCCTTCTTTTTGCCTCCTGCATGCCACCATAGAAAGGGAAGAGCCTTTCATTTCCATGGTGGCCATCTTGGGAAATGATGTTCCTTCCTACATTGGGACGCCACACATGTCCCACTGCAGGAAGGACATTTTTATTTTTATAGCAACCTGGTTTACTGCTTTGGCAACCCAGGGCACTAATGGCCTTTTCTATCCACCCTTGCTTCACTTGGGCTGATAACTTGGGCTGCTGAGCCATTATGCCCCATTCCTAGTCTCTACATAGCACAAAATGCTAATGGAAATCTTGGAGAATCTTACTGAGTCTATCTACTTTATTGAGAAATGTAAAGTAGACAGAGTCTATAAGATTATTTCTTTTAGTTCTATTTTTTATCTGGAACGATGGTTCCTAAAAGAACCTTTTTTTTGCAGGAGAGGTCAGAAAGTAAGGCAGGGAGGGAAATGGGGGAACAGGCACCAAACACTAATATGGAGAGTCAGGTGGTTAGGGGAAGATATTGTGTGTCTTACATCTAAGGTAGGGGGCAGTGTTTATCATGCTCCTTGATTACAGCTTCAAAAGCAGTTTGAAATTGCTCACCCCTGCAAAGTGGTGTGTTGCAGTATATAGAGAGGACTGTTATCTTCGAAAGATATGGATCAACAGCCCCTTTTATCGCTTGTAAGGTAGCTGGTGGGATTTCGTATCCCACAGAGGTAGGCTGTGTGGTTACAGTATTGGTGGAGGACGATGAGGTGGAGGAAGACAGCCTACAACTTGCCAAGAAAGTAACAACCTTTCTAAAAGCTTTGTGGTGGTTGGATTGGGTGTGGTGGCACATGGAGGTGGTCCCATAGGGGTAGGTGTCCAGCCATACGTTCCCAAAAATAGTTTCGACATACAAAAGTTCTGAATACAAAGTTTTGAATGAAAAAGTTTTGAATGCTTTTTTTTCATGTTTTAGGTTTTATTTTAGTTTTGTATAGAAAAACATTTTTTAAAAAGGAAACGGGGTTGGGGGACCCCCCCCCATTAATTTTTTTTTTTTTAAATTCATTCAAAACTTTTTTTTCAGTGCTTTTGTATCTGAACTTTTGTATGTAGGAACTTTGACTGTTGAAACTATCACTATGAACCTAGGAGTACTGTCCAGCTAGTCTGCGACTGAGTTAAGTGTTGCACTCAGTGCATTTAACTTTGGCAGCTTTACCCTTTGGTACATTCCCAACAGTGTAAAGAACTGCCACACCCATGATTCTGTCTGGGTGCTAGAGGTAGGCACTTCCTCTACCTCATCCTCTTGGCCCTCTTCATTGTCTTTGGAAGCACTGCGCTTTTTTTGTTGTGGTGGTCCTCGAGCTGCTGGTGTGTAGTGATGGTAGCTCTCAGGAGGAGGGATCGCAATAGCTGATGCAATTTTTAAAATAAATACCTGTTTTGCTAACATCCTTCCAAATATATGCTCTGTACAATATTGTTAATGGATATTGAATAAGAATACGTGTAGGAGCTGTGCAATGGTACATTTTGAGCTTGAAAGTTGCTAGATCAGTAGAAAATGCTTTTTCGACCTGTCCATGAAGCACTGACCCGATCACCAAGTGCGGACGTGTGCTCGGACATGTCATCATGCCATCATGCCTCATGTGAGAATGCTCACGTGACACTGCCTGGAAGGTCTGTAATGATGTTAGATGTTTGTGGATTTCGATGCAAAAAAAGTTGCAAAAAATGTGTGGAAAGGTTAGAAATGATGCTAGAAGGTGGGGAATGGCAGAGTTGTAAGGTGAAACTTTGTAAATTGGACACACATGTTGCTATTGAGCTAAGTATGATATTAATACATTATAAGGGTCTTCCTACGCATTTTTTTTATATTAGCACATGTGTATAGTAAGTCTTGAATTGTTATCTGGTTATTACATGTTTAACATGACTCAAAACTCTGGAATGGTAGCATTCATTATTTTACTATCCAAAATTACAAGATTATAAATATTGTACGTCTATGGTGCATGCTGCAGCCATTGCCTATGTTTATGTTGGATTAGGTTCCTGTATTAACAACAACCCCCCAATAGAGGCCCTGATTCACAGAGCGTTTTCCAAAGGGATTTTGCCATTATAAAATGCTTCTGTGAATTAGGCCCATAATGTTCTGTTTCGATGAGTACATTCTTTAATAGTTTAAGTAGCTCATGATAGGTCTCCCGATCACCCCTGACATCATGTTACCAATTGTAATCAAAACCCCATGTAGGGATTTTTTTATAAAAATGTATTTGATATGTGATGTCATCAGTGATGTCATCAGTGACATGTGTGATGTCTTAGCTGTGCACGGTGGTGTTGTGAGTCATAGTTGCTTAGCTTACCATAACTTGCGAATTTCTGGGTTTTTTTGGTTTTACTTGTAACCATGACATCCGTTTAACAATGTTTTTTCATTGAATATATATATATATATATATATATATATATATATATATATATATATATATATATATATATATATATATATATATATATATATATATATTCAGTAAAAAAGCTTTGTTAAAGGGACGTTATGGTTCAAAGTAAAACCGAAAAACCCTTGAAATTCGCCCGTTATGGTAAGCTAAGAAACCATAACTCGCGGCACTGTGCACTGCTAAGACTAACACCCAGGACATCAAAGATGACATCACAAATTGTATTTAGTGCCGTGTGTTGGTGTGTAAGAGTGTTTGGGGAGGGTGGGGGAGTATGAGATAGGTTCAATGTTTTGTTTTTTTATTTGCTAGACGTTTTTGTTGCGTTCGATTTGTCCGTGGAGAACACGGCTGTTCTGACATTTTGTAAATAAACTAAATAGTGGGGTGTTTAGAGGACGGAGTATGTGTAATTTTTGTTCGCAAGGAAGGTAAAAATGAGCTATGAACACTCGCAGTGTACTTAATTGTTCGTAAATACACAAACTGGGGGTGTCCTCAGGACGCTGTCCATATTGTAATCTGTCTAGTTGAATGTGTTCTAAGAACACTTGCATTGTCCCGAAATGGTTGCAATTACACAAAATGGGGGTGTTCTGAGAACGTTGTTTGTATTGTTCATTGTCAGGGTGAAAGTGTTTTAAGACCACTCCTTTTGTCCACTAATAGTACAATTTCCTAGGGGCGTCAACCGACTTTTTGTCCACTAAAGAAACGATAAATCCGGCTGGTGAATGCCAACATTAAGTGATAATCCTATGACTGGCGCTATTGACCTGGCTGACTTGCTTTTGCGACACTAAATCATATCTCCCGCCCCTTAGCCTGATATTATGAAAGCATTCATATTCCCCACCTCTCTCCATGACGTTACAGGGTGCGTAATCATACACGCACAGTATCTGCAGTCCTAAGTGACTTTACATAGAACCCGGAAGACAACACATATTATGTCACAACACAGCGCGCCACAATTCGGAATATGAAACAGTGATTTAAAACAAACAGCAAGATTGTAAATGTTGTAAAGTACATTTATTTGACATCAAATGTTTAGAGAATATTCAGCAATTTGCATTTGTCTTTGTTGTCGATCTGCAAATGTTCATGTTGAGGCACGCGATGTTCCTTTGCGGTACAGAGGGTGTTAGATCAGCTTACAACTCAGTGCGCCACAATTCGGAATATGAAACTGTGGTTTAAAAGTAAACAGCAGGATTGTACATTTGGTAAAGTACATTTATTTCACATGAAATGTTTAGTGAATATTCAGCGATTTGCTATTGTCTCTGCTGTCGATCAGCAAAAGTTTATTTGGAGCCACGAGTTGTTCCTTTGCGGTAGATAGGCTGTTGGTTTATGATAAAAGCAGTAAATGGTCGCTCTGATAATCGGAAGGTTGCTCCAACAACGAGCCAATAGACCACCCTATTGGTTGGTATGTTGTTTGTAGCCGCTAGTACTGCATAAGGGCATATTGGTCCTTGGCGATTGTCCCATAAAATGGTGAGGGTCATGAAGTTGCATATTTGGACCTGCACCTGGCAGTTGAAGACCCCATCCGCTGGAGTCTGTAAATCGTGACATAGGCAAAATGGAGCCACATACCTGTTTTAAAAAACATAAATTAGTCTCACCAGCCGATCTTCATTAAAAATCATTATTTTATTTATTAGGGCGTGAAACTATTTGCTATCGAAGATAGTGCAACAGAGTAGGTTAATAATAAAATAATAATATTTTCCCATTCATATAGAGCTAAGAACCGTGAGGTATCTAAGCGGTGCTTATTATTAACCACGGTGTGTGGTGCTCATTTATCGACCACGGAATGATGAAAGGCTGAGTTTGGCCTTGCTGGGATTCAAACTTGCGTTAGCAAGCTGTGCACGAATGTCAAAGCGAGCACTGTACTCGCTGTGCCACTTGACAGGCTACAGTGAAGTGACACAGCGAGTAGAGTGCTTGACCGCCTATAGACCGGTTAAATTATTTCTATTAACCCACCCTGTGTCGTCTGCCTTTTTCAGAGCCCTCTAAACGACAGGGGATCAATTCGGCGGTGATAGTGCGCGGTAGAAAACATTATGCCACTTTCAACGAACAAGTTCAACTTGAGCGGTCTTTAATGCTACGCTATTGTAATTATATTTGGTATAAAATAATCCAAAAGGTTACTTACAGTACAATTGCAATTTCCATTGTCTACGAGTGGTGCAGTCCCAAAATACGACTCTGCGTGTGCCAACGATCTTTCGCATAGTGATATAATATATAAAAGTGGTTTTGTTTCAGAAATGTCATCTTTATCTTCTCTTACGTTTTAGCAACACTCCTTCAAGAGAAGTCTTTCATCACAATCTCTGTCTGTCAAGGTCAAAACACAATACAACCTGATAGTCCGCTTCGTGAGCCACACCGCGGCCCAAGAAAAAAATGGAAGCAGCTGACCTTCACTGTGAACGAGCATAAATTCTTACTTTGCAACATTCTGTGTAAAGCCATCTGTAGAAGTTGGTTTTTGCACGTCATGTTTGTATATTGTTTGCGTGATATTAAAAAAAGTTTGTTTAAAGGACGTTATGGTTCTAAGTACAGCCGAAAGACCCCTGAAAATCGCAAGTTATGGTAAGCTATGAAAAATAACTGGCGCCACCACCGTACACTGCTAAGACTAACACCCAGGACATCAAAGATGACATCGCAAATGTCATTGATGAAATCACTGATGGCATCACATGTGTATGTACTTTTCATGGAATTTGTGTACTAGGGATTTTTATTATAATGTTGCGAAAAAAGTGTCAAGGATATTGCAATAAATATCATACCGTTATTAGTGCTTTGAACGATGCATTGATATAAATAGCATTGTATTATGGGATTCTATCTAGTATACTGAGCTACTAATGGAGAAACATAGCATTGTGTGCAGAGTACAAGATGAAAGTATAATGGTAATATGTTGAATAATGAAATAATAATTGTCCTGAAATGTTCGAAAATTCACAAAATGGGGTTGTTCTGAGGACGTTATTCGTATTGTGTGATTGCTTAGCTGTATGCAATGAGGGAATGGCACAGAGAGTAAAGTGGACGCCGTCCGCGGACACCGTGGCTCTTCGTGGACAGGGCGTTCTACATCCGGGTTTTTCCAGGAAATCCAACATGGAAAGAAGACTGTACGGATCAGCCAATCAGATGTCGAGGTTGTGGATTTGTGTTGAAAGAGACTGTGTGTGGTGAAGATGGCAGAAGTGGAGAAAGTCAGGGTGTTGGTGCTTGGAGATATGCTTGTGCATGGTTTACAGCAGTACGCTGAATGCAGGCATGTTGCAAATAACTTTGATGTGAAAGGAGTGGAGGTGGTGTGGAGCAGTGTGCCTGATTGCAATGTACAGGGAATTGTACAAGTTTGTGAGGATATGGCCACGATGAACAGTCCGCATGTGGTAGTTTTGCACTATGGTGCTTTCCATTTGGGTAACGTCAGTGCCCCTACTTTGTTGGCTGATTTGGAATGCTTGGTTCAAGCAGTAATGAAGATCCTTCCAAATGCAAAAGTAATTTTTTCTGGATTACAACCTAGGGCAATATGGGACAATAGTTCAGTTTTTTGTCCTCAGCAAAATATTGCTAGGTGTGTCATCAACCGAGGCATGTGTGCCTTCATGCTTAGAGCTGGTATGTTCTTCTGTAACAATGAGAATATTGATGCCAGTAATGCTGTTAATTTTAAAGAAGATGGCATTTCTTTATCTTTTACAGGAAATGCCTTTCTATTTTGGAATGTAAGGGTTGCTTTGGAGAAGGTTATGTGAAGATTTTAGGAGTAAAGTAAGAAAAAAAAACAAGAAAAAGAATACAAAATAACAGGTGTCTGTCAAGCATCTGTAAAAAAAAAAAAACAACGGCTCTTTTCAGAGCCAACTTCAAAGGGGAAATGGGGCACACTATTTAAATTTACATTCACCACGCTCAGATTTTCGATGTGTCCGCGGACATGGCGTAGTCCGCGGACATGAAAATCACTACGAGGGGGTTAGTATGTTCTATGTTACATGTATATGAAGTCAGGGACGTTATGGTTAAGTTGCGCTACTAAAAACCTATGAAATTCAGTAAAAAAAACTTTGTTAAAGGGACGTTATGGTTAAATTGCGCTACTAAAAACCTATGAAATTCAGTGAAAAAACTTTGCTAAAGGGACGTTATGGCTCAAAGTAAAACCGAAAAACCCCTGAAATTCGGCAGTTATGGTAACATAAGCAACCATAACTCGCGCCACCGTGCACTGCTAACACTAACACCCAGGACATCAAACATGACATCACAAATGTCATTGATGACATCACTGATGACATCACATGGCTGGCTCTCCCTTTTTATCCTTTACTGACATATCGAAGCCACATAGTTTCCTTCAGTAACAGTCAGGAAGTAAAAATTGAAAAGGTACTATATTTGTAGACTTAGGGTCCAGTCACATCATATGAAACATATACATAGCGGAAGATACAGGCTTGAAAGAGAGCAATCCTTTCTGTGCATGAAGATAATCATTATGGTTATCAGCACTTTCTCATAGTTTTATTTTTATTACTCTACCTTCCCTCTATATGCTCATATTTGTATACATTATACTCACTGTCCATAGAGTGAATGGGAAACATGTTTTGCTCGTGCCTACAGCCCAAACCGCTGGACTGATTTCCAACAAATTTGGACCAGGAGTAGCGGCTTGGTCCCGAAAGCGTGCTTTTGCAAATTTGGTGAAAATCCGTCCAGTAGTTCTTTTTTAAATGACCAAAAAGTAGGTAAAAAAAAATTAGTGATATCTGTGTTCGGTTCGCGGACACACTTCCCTGTTCGCTCCGCGGACAGTGTCCTGATTGGCCAATCGTCTTGCATGATGTTCGCGGACATGCAACGTGTTCGCTGATTGGACGGCGTGGACCGTGAAGCGCGTCAGATTTTTCGGTAGCGCCCGCCATCTTGGGTTCGCGGACGTCCCGGAACAGCGCGATGAAACTTTGTATAAAAATGTGTATTTTGTAGAGTGTGTTGGTGTGTAGGAGTGTTTGGGGAGGGTGGGAGTGTATGAGATAGGATGAAAGTTGTGTTTTTTATGTGTTAGACGTTCTTTTTGTGCTCGATTTGTTTGCGGACATCACCGGTGTTCTGAAATGTTCTAAATAAACTGACTAGGGGGTATTCTAAGGATTCAATATGTGTCCGTTGTGTTCGCAAGCAAAGTGAAACTGTTCTAGTTCTTAGACACTTGCGGTGTCCGGGGAGTGTTCGTAGGGGGTGTCCTGAGGACGCTGTCCGTATTGTTCTCTGTCAAGTTGAATGTGTTCTAAGAACACGGGTGGTGTCCTGAAATGTTGGCAAATAAACAAAATGGGGGTGTTCTGAAGACGCTTCTAAGAACACTCGCGGTGTCCGGGGAGTGTTCGAAGGGGGTGTCCTGAGGACGCTGTCCGTATTGTTCTCTGTCAAGTTGAATGTGTCCTAAGAACACTCGCGGTGTCCTGAAATGTTCGCAAATAAACAAAATGGGGGTGTTCTGAAGACGCTTCAAAGAACACTCGCGGTGTCCGGGGAGTGTTCGTAGGGGGTGTCCTGAGGACGCTGTCTGTATTGTTCTCTGTCAAGTTGAATGAGTACTGAAATGTTCGCAAATAAACAAGATGGTGGTGTTCTGAAGACGCTTCTAAAAACACTCGCAGTGTCCGGGGAGTGTTCGTAGGGGGTGTCCTGAGGACGCTGTCCGTATTGTTCTCTGTCAAGTTGAATGTGTCCTAAGCACACTCGCGGTGTCCTGAAATGTTCGCAAATAAACAAAATGGGGGTGTTCTGAAGACGCTTCTAAGAACACTCACGGTGTCCGGGGAGTGTTCGTAGGGGGTGTCCTGAGGACGCTGTCCGTATTGTTCTTTGTCAAGTTGAATGTGCCCTAAGAACACTTGCGGTGTCCTGAAATGTTCGCAAATAAACAAGATGGTGGTGTTCTGAAGACGCTTCTAAGAACACTCCCGGTGTCCTGGAATGTTCGTAGGGGGTGTCCTGAGGACGCTGTCCGTATTGTTCTCTGTCAAGTTGAATGTGTTCTAAGAACACTCGTGGTGTCCTGAAATGTTCGCAAATAAACAAAATGGGGGTGTTCTGAAGACGCTTCTAAGAACACTCGTGGTGTCCGGGGAGTGTTCGTAGGGGGTGTCCTGAGGACACTGTCCGTATTGTTCTCTGTCAAGTTGAATGTGTCCTAAGAACACTCGCGGTGTCCTGAAATGTTTGCAAATAAACAAGATGGTGGTGTTCTGAAGACGCTTCTAAGAACACTCCCGGTGTCCTGGAATGTTCGTAGGGGGTGTCCTGAGGACGCTGTCCGTATTGTTCTCTGTCAAGTTGAATGTGTCCTAAGAACACTTGCGGTGTCCTGAAATGTTCGCAAATAAACAAGATGGGGGTGTTCTGAAGACGTTTTTGAGAACACTCCCGGTGTCCTGGAATGTTCGTAGGGGGTGTCCTTAGGACGCTGTCCGTATTGTTCATTGTTAAGTTGAAAATGTTCTAAGAACTATCGCGTTGTTCTGAAATGTTCGTAGGGGGTGCCCTGGAAACGGTGTCCGTATTGTTCGCTGGCAAGTTCAAAGTGTTCTAAGAACAATCACATTGTTCGCGGACATTAAAAGTTTCCCATAGATCATAGTTGAAATGTTTGACTCTATGGATGTGATATGCTGCGGTGGTTGTTGCCAGGGCATAGAGTCTTGGGTGCATGGCCATTTGGCCATGCACCCAAGATTCTATGCCCTGGCAACAACCACCGCAGCATATCACATTCATATTTGCTTATAACTTTGGGAGAAAAACAAATGTATAAGGAACAAAGGTATTAGATACTATGGATGTGATATGCTGCTATGGTTGTCCTTATTATTGTATACTTACTGTTTGGTCTAGTAATGGGAGTCCATGTTTTTCTTCTTCATTTCTGTGATAAAAGAAAATAGCATATTAGTATTAGTATTTTGTAATGACTTATTACATTGTATAAGCAATATATTTTTTTCGACCCTCATATTTAGTAGAGTACAAATCAGAGTACTGTGCAATTTGCTCAGTTTCTGTGTTTGTTGCTAAAATCATTGGGTCTGTGGGAGAAAAAAAAATCCATGTTGGATTGAAAAAAAAAACCCTTTTTCTGTTATGCTACAGTTTATTTGTTTGTTTGTTTTCAGTGTTCACTTGTTGTTTCTGGCTAATGCTGTATACTTTGCCTTGTTGTATTTTTTTTGGAGCAGTAACATTCTTCATTTGTTTTGATATTATAAAATTTTGGAGCAGTTAGATACCAATTGGCGTATTCTAACTGTCTATTTTTTTAATATATTTTAGTGGTTTTGATTTATCTAATTGGATATTGTTAAATTTTGGGACAGTTAGATACCAATTGGCGTATTTTAACTGTGTATTTTTTGGCCTAATTTAGTGGTATTCATTTATCTGATTAGTTGTTGTAGAATCTTTGAGCTGTTAGATAGCCTTTGGAGTATTCTAACAGTTTATATTATTTTAACACAAATTTATAATTTTGGGACAGTTAGATACCAATTGGCGTATTCTAGCTGTGTATTTTTTGGTCTAATTTAGTGGTATTCATTTATCTGATTAGTTGTTGTAGAATCTTTGAGCAGTTAGATGGCTTTTGGAGTATTCTAACAGTTTATATTTTTTTAACACACATTTATTTAAAGGTTTAAATACAGTTTACAATTTTGGTTTTAAGAACATCAAATAAGCGTTTGTAAGATTTGCTGGTAATCTCTGCTTTAGAGTAATGGTACTATCATTACATTCAAACCATCCACATTTCTTTTTTATATATGCAGTTTAGTGCCCTGAATTGGTTGTGGCTCCTGCGTG
Source organism: Ambystoma mexicanum (assembly GCF_040938575.1). NCBI lineage: Eukaryota > Metazoa > Chordata > Amphibia > Caudata > Ambystomatidae > Ambystoma > Ambystoma mexicanum. Next base: position 820,295,522 of record NC_090928.1, on the reverse strand, counting down.
GTAGATTATACCTATTGTTGTGAAGGTTTTCTTACCAAGTGATATTTGACCATGTGTGAATCCAGTCAGCTTGCAGTTGTTTTGGGTACCATCTGCATTGTAACGTAGAAGCATTAGTATTACGTATTTACTATGTGTTTGTATTACTAACGTGGAGCGATTATCTGAATTGCAGGTAGAGCATAATCTACCATGGTTTGCATTTTGTACAAGTTGCTGAAATGGAATGGATTCACAATTTGGTATTGATATATATATGAAGCGTTCATTGGGGATTTCTTCTTGTGTCACATTGTTGCAGAGAGTGCATGTATGTTTACACATGTATGAAATCTGAAAGATTTCATTTATAGGTATGTTTTTGTTTTCCAGTACTTGTAGTAAGTACATTAGAAATTCTTGTGGATCTTCCTGTGAGTTTATAGTGAATTTCACCATTCCAGCACAGTAGTCCAATTGTCGTCTTATTCCAAAAACACTATATGTGTTGTCAGGATTGTTTGCTGCATTTCTGTGAAGTACTAACATTTGCAAACACAATTGGTCTGTACTGTGTAAGTAAATGTTGTCAACAATTGGTGGTAATTGAAATAGAATATTCATTGCTACATTTGCGTAGCAACTTACACCAACTATATTTGAGAATCTAAATGGTCCAGGTAGTTCTGTATCTAACTGCTTTTTTTGGAGTTTGTCTTCCTTCTTTAAATAAGTACCTGGTTTACTTTCTCTTTTTGTTTGTGGTACTTGATGAAGTATTAGTTTCTTTTACTCTCTTTGGAGGATTTGCAGTGACGTCCTGTTGCATTTCTGTTTGATTTAGTTTTCTTTTACAACTTTTAGTTTTTGTGGAACAGAATATGTGTTTAGATGGGGAGTGTATAGTGAGCGAAGTCTATTATATTCTAAAATGCAAGGAATATCAGCGTTTACTTTACTTGCATCAAAGTTGATTAGAAATAGACCGTCAAGTGTACGTAAGCGTGATAGTGCTACGTAGCTCATGCCTTCTTTAAAGACTGCGTTACCAATATCTATCATTGCTTTGTCTAGGGTAAGACCTTGTGATTTATGAATCGTGACTGCGTATGCAAGAGTTAGAGAAAATTGTTCTCTGCGTACATACATATCTTTGAAGAGAAGGAATCTAGCTGTTGAGCGTCCTATCCGTTTTACTTCTGAAAGTTTGTCAAAGAGTATATTGACAAACTGAATTTTGTTGTCACGTGGGTATGTTTGAAAGCCAACAACTGTACCTAGTTCTCCATTAACTAGTCCTTGGTCCGCGTCAAGGTTACGTTTAAGCATTACTCTGCAATTTAAGGATAATTTTAACATCTTTTGTAAGCCTGCTGTGTTTGAGATTGATTGAAAGTGCCATGCACCCAAGATTCTATGCCCTGGCAACAACCACCGCAGCATATCACATTCATATTTGCTTATAACTTTGGGTGAAAAACAAATGTATAAGGAACAAAGGTATTAGATACTATGGATGTGATATGCTGCTATGGTTGTCCTTATTATTGTATACTTACTGTTTGGTCTAGTAATGAGAGTCCATGTTTTTCTTCTTCATTTCTGTGATAAAAGAAAATAGCATATTAGTATTAGTATTTTGTAATGACTTATTACATTGTATAAGCAATATATTTTTTTCGACCCTCATATTTAGTAGAGTACAAATCAGAGTACTGTGCAATTTGCTCAGTTTCTGTGTTTGTTGCTAAAATCATTGGGTCTGTGGGAGAAAAAAAAATCCATGTTGGATTAAAAAAAAACCTTTTTCTGTTATGCTACAGTTTATTTGTTTGTTTGTTTTCAGTGTTCACTTGTTGTTTCTGGCTAATGCTGTATACTTTGCCTTGTTGTATTTTTTTTGGAGCAGTAACATTCTTCATTTGTTTTGATATTATAAAATTTTGGAGCAGTTAGATACCAATTGGCGTATTCTAACTGTCTATTTTTTTAATATATTTTAGTGGTTTTGATTTATCTAATTGGATATTGTTAAATTTTGGGACAGTTAGATACCAATTGGCGTATTTTAACTGTGTATTTTTTGGCCTAATTTAGTGGTATTCATTTATCTGATTAGTTGTTGTAGAATCTTTGAGCTGTTAGATAGCCTTTGGAGTATTCTAACAGTTTATATTATTTTAACACAAATTTATAATTTTGGGACAGTTAGATACCAATTGGCGTATTCTAGCTGTGTATTTTTTGGTCTAATTTAGTGGTATTCATTTATCTGATTAGTTGTTGTAGAATCTTTGAGCAGTTAGATGGCTTTTGGAGTATTCTAACAGTTTATATTTTTTTAACACACATTTATTTAAAGGTTTAAATACAGTTTACAATTTTGGTTTTAAGAACATCAAATAAGCGTTTGTAAGATTTGCTGGTAATCTCTGCTTTAGAGTAATGGTACTATCATTACATTCAAACCATCCACATTTCTTTTTTATATATGCAGTTTAGTGCCCTGAATTGGTTGTGGCTCCTGCGTGGTAGATTATACCTATTGTTGTGAAGGTTTTCTTACCAAGTGATATTTGACCATGTGTGAATCCAGTCAGCTTGCAGTTGTTTTTGGTACCATCTGCATTGTAACGTAGAAGCATTAGTATTACGTATTTACTATGTGTTTGTATTACTAACGTGGAGCGATTATCTGAATTGCAGGTAGAGCATAATCTACCATGGTTTGCATTTTGTACAAGTTGCTGAAATGGAATGGATTCACAATTTGGTATTGATATATATATATGAAGCGTTCATTGGGGATTTCTTCTTGTGTCACATTGTTGCAGAGAGTGCATGTATGTTTACACATGTATGAAATCTGAAAGATTTCATTTATAGGTATGTTTTTGTTTTCCAGTACTTGTAGTAAGTACATTAGAAATTCTTGTGGATCTTCCTGTGAGTTTATAGTGAATTTCACCATTCCAGCACAGTAGTCCAATTGTCGTCTTATTCCAAAAACACTATGGGCCTCATTACGACCCTGGCGGTAAGGGGTTAACGCCAGCGTTAGCTGCGCCGACCCCTTACCGCCAATTACGAGGTCCCCTAGCGCCATGGTGCTTTTAACACCTGCTTTTAGCGGGTGTTAAAATCCATGGCGCTAAGGGACCATGGAGTTAATTACGCCACCGTAATTTACGGTGGCGTAATTAACGCCTTCCCCACTCCCATTATGCCCTATGGGGCAAAAATGGGAATGGGGAAGGGTAAATGGGGATTGGGGACTTACCGCCCCGCCTAGGTCGGAATGGGGCGGTAAGTCCGCCAACCACCATGGCGTAAACGTAGTTTACGCCATGGTGGTAAAGTCACGGCCCAGGCGGTAACTTACCGCCTGGGTCGTAATGAGGCCCTATATGTGTTGTCAGGATTGTTTGCTGCATTTCTGTGAAGTACTAACATTTGCAAACACAATTGGTCTGTACTGTGTAAGTAAATGTTGTCAACAATTGGTGGTAATTGAAATAGAATATTCATTGCTACATTTGCGTAGCAACTTACACCAACTATATTTGAGAATCTAAATGGTCCAGGTAGTTCTGTATCTAACTGCTTTTTTTGGAGTTTGTCTTCCTTCTTTAAATAAGTACCTGGTTTACTTTCTCTAATTGATTCTTTTTTGTTTGTGGTACTTGATGAAGTATTAGTTTCTTTTACTCTCTTTACAGGATTTGCAGTGACGTCCTGTTGCATTTCTGTTTGATTTAGTTTTCTTTTACAACTTTTAGTTTTTGTGGAACAGAATATGTGTTTAGATGGGGAGTGTATAGTGAGCGAAGTCTATTATATTCTAAAATGCAAGGAATATCAGCGTTTACTTTACTTGCATCAAAGTTGATTAGAAATAGACCGTCAAGTGTACGTAAGCGTGATAGTGCTACGTAGCTCATGCCTTCTTTAAAGACTGCGTTACCAATATCTATCATTGCTTTGTCTAGGGTAAGACCTTGTGATTTATGAATCGTGACTGCGTATGCAAGAGTTAGAGAAAATTGTTCTCTGCGTACATACATATCTTTGAAGAGAAGGAATCTAGCTGTTGAGCGTCCTATCCGTTTTACTTCTGAAAGTTTGTCAAAGAGTATATTGACAAACTGAATTTTGTTGTCACGTGGGTATGTTTGAAAGCCAACAACTGTACCTAGTTCTCCATTAACTAGTCCTTGGTCCACGTCAAGGTTACGTTTAAGCATTACTCTGCAATTTAAGGATAATTTTAACATCTTTTGTAAGCCTGCTGTCTTTGAGATTGATTTTTCTAAATTATTTAGTCTTGTTGTGGCTTGGTCACACATGGGTAGTGTCATACCATGTACATCTAGTTTGTCTGTGGTGCTAATTTCCATTATTGGTTGCATTTCTTTACTTAACATTATTTCATTGAATTTGAGACAGCTTGCAAGAGTTGGCATTAAGGCCATAAAATTGACATTTTTGTGGGCTAATTGTTCCATAACATCTGTAGCACATGCATTATCGCCATATAGTGCATTAATGTGCCGGGTTTTCAATGTTGCTTCTGCTTCTTTAGAAAGTATACCAACTCTCAAACTTTTTAAAATGTTGGCATAAATGAGATCTGCAGATTGGCGCATGATTTCTGTTAATTCTCTGTATTGGAAATGTTGCCAAAGGTTGACATTTCCAATGCTGCCAACAGTTTTACTGGTGTTAATTGAAGCACATCTCCAAAAACAATAATGTGTTTTCCTGCAAAGAGCTCTTTATAGTCTGTTTTGAGTACTTCTTGTAATCTGAGGTGAATCAAAGCTAACATCAGGTTGGAGACCATGCTCACTTCATCTATTAGTAGTATTTTCATTTGTTTCAATACTCTGCGTAATTCCATTGCAGCTTCTGCAGAAAGTTTGTAATAGTCTAATTTGTTCTGGTGTTCTACTGGTAATAGTAGTAATCGGTGTAATGTAACACCACCTATGTTGTAGGCAGCTAAACCTGTGGGGCAGTGACAACAGCTGACAGTTTGTTGTTTGTCAATTGTTGAAGGAACTTACTAATGATTTTGATTAGGAATCTTTTGCCAGAACCAGCTTCACCACTGACGTACAGTAGTATAGGTTTATAATTATGGCAGGAACATTCTTTATTTTCATGTTTTACACCATGTGCAATTTGTTTTGTTACTTCTTGAAAAATGCTACTTTGCTCATTGTTTAGTTTTGATTGTAGTATAGTTAAGTCTTCCTTATCTTCATACTGACACATGGTGTTTTCTACTTCTATCATAGCTAATTCTGCCTCATTTTTTATTAGTGGTTCTCTCAGTGGTTCTTGGCTTCCTGTTACAGAAGGTTGACTACTGTCAGGAGTATCCTTATCTAGTTGGGCTTGGAGTTCTTCTTCATGTTGCTGTTCATTGTGCAACATTGCTTTGTACTGTGTAAAGTTTACATCAGTTATAGTGCTTTCATTTGCTTTGAGTCATAGTTATCTAGTAATTGTTCTTCTTTTCTCCATGGTTTGAAGAGTTGTAGCAGGGACATGTAATATACTTCTTTATGTTGAGGAGTCTTCAATGACAATTTGGTATGATTAATTAAATTTGGGTTAGTGAGTTTAACTAAGCTGCCTTCACAGTCTGTCACTCTATATTTACCTTTTTTTTCATCAGGTTTCATATTATTTTTGTATGTGTAGTTTTGGGCTATTTGGTATAGACACATGTTTTCCAAAGTATTACTTCTGTTTGGGTAGTATGTGTCCAATAAATTGTTTTTTAAAATGTCTTGGCTGTTGGGATCATGTTTGGCTATTGTTTCTATATCTTCATATGATTTTAGAACTCTTTTTCTAGATTTAGCTGGACCAAGACTTAGCCATACTATATTTTCAGATTTACAATACAATGAAGTACCAGTTAAACAATCAGCTGCTTCATAAGATCCACATTCTCTATGGGTGAGCATTTGTATGCCCAAGCTGTATAATTTCTGAGATACTGTTTTATCTGATGACAGGTCATTCCAGAGGTCTTGCAGCTCTGTCTTTTCTGCTTTAGTTAAGTATGCTGTGACATATTGTGCAACTGCAGTAGAATTGTCTGCAATGTACTGCACATCTATGTTTGCATTCCATAAGTGGGCAATGATTGCATTGTAATCATTGATATATTTTTCTTCTTCTTTTCTTTTTATGTAATATGTATTTTTAGGTGACTTACCTTTAAAACTATGTCTAACTGAAGACATGAGGTTGTTTACTTGACCTGTATTTGTAATTGGTCTAGGGAAACCAAATCGGCATTTGGTGTAGTATTTGCCTTTGTTTTTGTATTTACGGCGACAATATTTTCCACATTTGTGTCTTTGAAATTGTAAAATTTGTGCACGAAGATCACTATTTGTGGCTTCTGATGGAATTTCACAAGTGACATATTTTTCAATAAACTGTAAAACAGTGGCATCACTGTCTTGACCAAATTTAGGAGCATCTTTAATCCATAAAAGCATGTGGATATGTGGTGCTCCTCTGGCTTGGTATTCTTTTCTCCAAAAGAAGTGTTGCACTTCTCCAAGGGGAGGAACAGTTTTATTACAAATAAAATGTAGCATAGCAATGAAGCGATGGTGAAAATATCTTGAAACATTAACAGGATCCAAAGAACAAAGTTCTCCAGGTGTTAGAATATCTATGTTTGTTTTGTTTTTATTTGATATGCGTAGGAAATCATGTAAATCTTCCCATGCATATTCTGCACAACTTAATGTAACAAACCAAGTGGGTGGGCCAAGGTTTCTGATCATACAACGTACATCTCCATGACGTTGAAACCAGTACTCTTTAGTACCACGCATATTTGCTAATAGATTTGTAATATTTGATTTTAAAACCTCATCCTTTTGTTGCACTTTCTCTAATAATTGTGTAGCTGTCATATTTTGAAAGTGTGATCCTGATTTTAATATGTGTGCAACTCTGTAACATAAAGTTGCTAGTTCACTTTCAAAGAGTAGGTGGAATATGTATTCCACATTTTGTCTAAATCTGGGATCTTCAGAATACATCCGTAATGAGCGGTATTCTGAAGCTGATATTTGAATAGGTCTATCATCATACCTTCCTCCTTTGCCAGTAGGAAAGAGTAGAGGAAAAGCACGTTCTTCTATACTTTTTTCCCATATACTGATTGGCGATCCTTTTGTTTGACGCATTTGGTAAGTTTCTAGTACATCTTGTACGGTTTCATTACAGTGCAAAGGATGAATTGTATAATGGTCTAAAGTATTTGATATTGTAGCAGGGTCTAGTAGCTCAAATAGACCAGCTTCTTGTGTTTCTTGAATTATTTCAGTTGTATCTTTCAAGTTTTCTTCAATATTAATTTCTTTGTAATATTCATTATTCTCTTTAAGATATTGGAAGGCTTGTCTAACTTTATATAAATCTACCAGCTGTTGCCATATTTTTTGGTCTTTTGTAGGTACTCCATTTACTAATGTAATTAAAGATTGCTGCATTGGACGTTGCACTCCTAGAGTATGCACATTTTCTTTTAGATTGAATGGTAAATAAACTACTTTTCCACGAATGCCTTTTACTAATTCAGAGGGAGGTAATTTTGCTGTTTTTGGTGGAAGGCGTATTATTGCTTGAAATGGGTGTACTGTTTGAATTATGATGCTCTCATATAAATTAAGTTGTTGTAGAGGTTTTGGTACTGGGTATAATTCCAAATTATTTGTGATAGAACGTGAAGGAGTTTGGTTGTTGTCAAGTTTTGTAGTGCAATAACTGCAAAGTATTAAGGGCTCAGTTATTTCATATTTGTTTTCTGCTACAAGGTAGAGAGCTAATTCAAACCATTTAGAATCTTCATTGTCTTCTATTTTGTATGATAGGTCCACAGTTTTTGTGTTACTTTTATAAAAAATTCTATGGTACTTCAGCTGATGTACTTTTAAATTTTAGTATTTCTTTTTTGTATGTGTTTAGCAAAAGGTTGCCATGTGTAGAATTGTTGCTTAATTGGTTTAAAGCTATTTCATTCTGTAAATGGCTTTCACTTCCAAAATAATTTTTCTGGATATAGTGAATTTCTTCAAGTAGGTCTTTTGCTGTACCATGTAGAAGGATGTTATTTAACTTTGCTAGTGCTAAAGCAGGACTTTTAGCATAGTACAGTTTATAGACTAGATTTCTTATAGTTGAATGATGTGTTGATATCCTTTTGATATCATGGAAAGTGGTTTTACAAGTAGGTCCTGTAATGCAGGCCAATGAATGTCCTTGTAGTCCTGTGTACTTGCGCACTGGACAGGTATCTATATTTTGCAGTAATTTAATTTTGATTTTGTCTTTGCTTTTTACATATTTATTGAGGAATTGGTGTAAAGATTTGAAACATTGTTTGGGAATGTTACACATTGACGTGCATGGCCATTTGTACACTAAACGTTCTGATTCAGTTGAATGGAGGAGTAATTCTAAGTTTTCAGGGCATATTTTTGTAAGGAGTACTTCTTGTTCCATTATGGTATTATTCACTTTTTCATAACCTCGACCACTGCTATTTATGGCAATTGTATTTGTTTGCTTTTGTTTGTACGCTTCTTCATTAAAATATGGTTCTGTGCTCGTAGTGTGATTCCATTCACCTCTGCAGATACTTAAGAAGTTCTTTCTGTTGACATTTCGCTTATTGAGAAGTCTTTTTTGTAATTTAGTTATTAGTTTTGTTAGTGGTTTCATTTTGTTTAACAGTAAAATAAATACATGTCTTTTGAGAAGAATTGCACTGTCCATCAATGCTTCTAAGATTAATTTCCTACGATAGGTTTTAAGCTTTGAACCTGATTTCTCTCCTGTTTTTATAAGATTTTGAAGGACTTTGTGATGGTATATTTTGGCTAAAATACTTTTCTTGGTATGCTTACTTTGCACTATATTAAAATGTGAAGAAGTAGTTTTATCTGTACTGATAGCTGATTTTCTGTTAATTGTTTTTTGGTTTGTTTTACAATTTGATAGAGGAAGCGAAGTTGTTGTACTTGAAACTTCTTGTGTTTCACTAAATGATTGTATTAGCTGTTTTGTTTCAACTTTTTTTACAAATTCTGCTAGAGATGGATGCTTATGTTGGACACCTTTATTTTCATTTGCTCTACTTTTGCGTTGCTTTCTACGGACTTGTCTTTTGGTAGGCATTCTTTAGGGTCTGTTGAAAAAAATAAAGAAGATATGGGTTGGGGTGTTCTGGAATTTATGTGTGCTGTGTGCATGAGTGTTTGAGTAAGATGATAAAGATGTATGTAATGGTGTGTGATTGTGCATTGGGAACTAAAACTAGTAGGGATAGGTATTCTAGAATTTATGTGTTACTAAACTGGGGTTCAGATGACAAAAAAAAAGTAAGCTAGTGGTGTGGAAAAGTACAAATAGTAAATGTAATGTATACAATTAAAACAGTTGTTTGTTCTATAATATGAAAATTGTAGTGGTTCAGTTGGCTAATTTGTGTGTCCAAAAATAGAAATTTGTGGGCCATTCTGGCTGTAAATCGCTGTTTAAGACATAGACATTTTTGGACAAAATGGTACAAAATCTCTATTTTAAGAAACCAAAATAGCTGGTATTAATGTTATAGTATATTTGATTAATAATACAAATATTATGGTGATATTTTACTTACTTTTTTTAAAATGAACAGGTAACTTCTTAGTTTTTCTTTCTTCTTCGAATTCGTCTGCTTCTTTTCAGGAAACTGGTCTTCAATGCAATTGTAAAAGCTTCAAATTAGTAACTTTGTTTGTATATAGCACTGTTTTTAGATATTGATTTTTTTAATTGAAATCCTCAGTGCCTTCTGTAAAACCATTCAACTAATTTATTTACATAAGATACATTGCATCAGTTCAGTACATATGATATGTTCTTAATGAACAAATTGTATTGAATGACTAACTGTAGCAAAAATAAAATATCTTTACTATGTCTTGTGAAATTTATAATATATTAGTGAATACCACTATTTCTGTAAGTAAACTGTTCTAGGTAACAGCGCCTCAATGTCATGTCTAATTTAAAGTAATTAAGTAAATAAATATATAAAAACAAAAAATATGAAATTGTATAGGTATTTTTATAAAGGTTTAAACATAGATTGTGTTTGCATGCAATTTTGTTTGAATATATGTAGTCTATATATTTCATTTAAAAAATGTTAGTTTAACATGATTTGAGTGTGTGTGTATAAAGAAAGTAAAAAGTATAAAGGTTTATAAGTGATAGTTGATTTTAGGAAATTGAAAAAAGTACAGCAAATTCATTTTACAAGGTAAAAGTCTGTTTGAAAATGTGTTCATCTACCATAGCACTCAACTCACCCGCTTTTGGCGGGTGTCACCCGCCTTGCAAAGGCCTGACTCACCCACCAGGCCTCCTGCACGCCCATTCATTCCAATGGGCGTCTCACCCGCCAGAAACAAATCGGGTGATTTCACCCGCCTTTGCAAGACAAATGGTTGAGAGCTATGTCATCTACTATACAGAAAATATGCATACCTGAAGTTTGTGTTCATGCATATGGATATTCACGGAGCTGCAAGTAGAAATCTTGAAGACTTGTACAGTATTTCTGGTGGATGCTGCTTGCCAATGATATGACACTTGTACTCAGAGAGATTCAGAGTACATTTGCAGTGCTGATCTATGATGATGCAGTTAGATGTAGAGGTCTTGAATGTGATTGGTGCATGGTCATGTGATTTTTGAGGTACATCCAATGAGGGAATGGCAGAGAGAGTGTAGTGGAAATGGTAGAAGGGCTGTTCATGTTACGATATGTCCGCGGACATGGCGGTAGTTCGCGGACATCGGGAGTTACATTCGGGGATTTTTGGGTTCAGAAGTCATGCAAATGAGAATAAGCACTGAAAGGGATTGGTCAGGAAAGTTTTGTGGGTGTGTTGTGCCAGGAGAGATTTTCTCAGATACTCTTTTTGCTGAGCGAACAAAAGATAGCTATGGCTGTGTGTCTCAGAAAACAGATTGTTTGGATTTTAGGAGATTCGTGGATACATTGGTTGAAGGTGCATGCAGAAAGCTGTGGAGTAGCTGTTGATCTTGAATTTCCACGTGTGGAAGTACACTGGCATGGAGTACGTGGAATGAAGTGGTTGGACTTGCTACCTCTCTGTGCTACTTTGGAGACAGAGCAACATCCATACATAATTGTAATTCATTGTGGAGGGAACAGTTTAGGACATGTGACTGGAATTGTTTTGCAATTTGCTATGAAAGAAGGACTTAGGAAGGTTATGGACATGTTTCCTAATTCTCAAGTGATATTTTCACGGATTGCGCAGAGCCAAATGTGGCTTTGTTCTTCTTCATTTGGTCCAAAAAAGAAAAAACAAAGCGGAATGTTAATAAGGCTGTTTGTACCTTTCTAAGAGATTTTGGCATGTCTTCTTTTCACAATGAAAATATTATGTTTTGTAGTACATACATTTTTCGCAGAGATGGAGTCCATCTTACTTATGCTGGCAATCAGATTTTTCTGAGAAATGTACAAAATGCATTGCGACCTTTTTTGGAATTACAACAACGATTTTGAAGTAGATGTTAAGCATATACAATTTTTGACTTACAAACACCACCCAAAGGCTCTTTTCAGAGCCACCACTTCTTTCCAGAGAAAGTTTTTGATGGTGTAGCAACCCAATTTTTTTAATGTTCGCGAACTGTCCGCGGAATTCTAAAAAATACAAAGAGCCCTGCTTCATTTATTTTCACTTCTATTTTTTAACTGGGAAAGGCGGCTCTGAAAAGAGCCTTATTTTTTTTTGATTTTTGTAATTTTGTATTTTTTTTTGGTTTTTCAGACACGACACACTAGGAGAGGAGGGTAAAGGAGGGTAAAGGGGGGGACACCAACCACAGGAATAAGAAAGGGCGAGCTGAGAGAGGAAGATGTAGAGTGGGTTTTATTTGGGTAGTGTCACAGTACACTGTGAGGCAGCTTGAGAAAGACGCTGTCCCACAGAGGTGGTCCTTGTGGTGACAGGATCAGAAACAGAGGATGAAGTAGAGGAAATCAACCTGCTACGTTCTTCGCAAGGTACAACCCTGCAAATAGCCCCAGAGCGAAATGACCTCAGGTGTCGCTTCATAGTAGTGGTCCCAAAGCTGTAGTTACCGTGCTTCCCGCGACTGAGTATCATTTTGCACTCATTGCAGGTAACATGGTTCGCAAGAGCCTTAGGACCATTCCCATGAATGGTAAATAACCGCCACACCCAAGACTCACGCCTAGTGCGGGTAGTTGGGATTTCCTCTACCTCATTCTCATCATCCTCTTCTTCCTCCTCCGCATCCTCACTCCTGGTCCCCTCTTCAGGCCCTTGGAGAGGTGGTGGTGGTGGAGGGGGTGGGGGTGGTGCTGAAGCAGGTGCAGCACCAAGTCGCAGTTCAGCAGCCAAGGATGCCATCTCGATGATGTTGTAGTCTGCAGGTGGCAGCAAAAATCACTGTGTTCTGAAGAATAGCCAGAAACACAATGGGAATAAGCTCTTGGGTGTGGTCTTTTATAGGGGTGCTTGTGCGCGGTCCGCGGACATGCGCACTGTCCGCAAACAGATCGAACACAAAAAAAGGATCGGAAAGTTTCAAAAGGTATATAGAAACTCAAGATTGCTATGTGGGACTTGTGCCATGGTGAGATTTTATTGAAAAATATTATGGATTAACTGAAAATGTACTTTTAAATTGTTCGGGGACACAAACAGTGTCCGCATTTCAGGACACACGATGAGCGTGGGCGCGGTCATATGATCTGTTTGCGAACTAGTCCGCAAAGGAAGCGCCTGTCCGCAGGACACAAAGTGCACGGAGATTGGTTAGCGCATGCGCATTGATGTTCTACGGACACTGTTCGGGTTCTGAAGTAATTAAAAGTGCGTCACACGTGAAACGAACATTTCAGGACACCGCGTGTGTTCTAAGAACAGTTTAAACTTGGTAGCGAACAGTAAGGACAGATATAGTGTTCTTCAGGACACGTGTAATTTAGTTTATGTACGAACATTTCAGGACACCAATTGTGTTCTTAGAACAGTTTCAATTGGGTAGCGAACACTATGCACAGGTATCGTGTTCTTCAGGACACCTCCATTTTCATTTACGTACAAACATTTCAGGACACCAATAGCGTTCTTAGAACAGTTTGAACTTGCTGGCGAACAGAACCGGACAGGTATAGGGCCTCATTACGACCCAGGCGGTAAGTTACCGCCTGGGCCGTGACTTTACCACCATGGCGTAAACTACATTTACGCCATGGTGGTTGGCGGACTTACCGCCCCATTCCGACCTTGGCGGGGCGGTAAGCCCCCAATCCCCATTTACCCTTCCCCATTCCCATTTTTGCCCCATAGGGCATAATGGGAGTGGGGAAGGCGTTAATTACGCCACCGTAAATTACGGTGGCGTAATTAACTCCATGGTCCCTTAGCGCCATGGATTTTAACACCTGCTAAAAGCAGGTGTTAAATCCGCCATGGCGCTAAGGGACCTCGTACTCAGGCGGTAAGGGTCGGCGCTGTTTACGCTGCTGTAAACCCCTTACCGCCTGGGTCGTAATGAGGCCCATAGTGTTTTTTAGGACACTTTAATTTGTGTTTGTTTACGAACAATTCAGGACACCGCGTGTGTTCTTAGTACAGTTACATGTTGTTAGCGAACACTACGAACAGTTGTACTGTTGTTCAGGACACATCATTTTCGTTTATTTACGAACATTTCAGGACAGCAATTGTGTTCTTAGGACAGTTTTAAGTTCATAGCGAACATTACGGACAGATATAGTGTTCTTTAGAACACTTTAATTTTTGTTTCTTTACGAACATTTCAGAACACTCGCACTGTCCGCTGACACTTTTATTGTTTTTAAAAAAGAAAACGGAAACTATTCACAATACAATATAAAAATTAAACTTTATTTAACATATATTAATAATTGATGACAGAGAAGGTGAGGCAGAAACAGAAACAAAAACAGGAGAATTTGGGGTTTCAACATGATTGGTATTAGTTGAAGAAGGGATGCAAATCTCATCAAAACGTTTTGGATTATGGAGAGGGTTTGGGGATAATTGACTGGGATATGGTGAGGAGGGACAAGTACATGTGGGGCAATGGTATGACGTTTTTGTTTTAAAATGATCTTCAACAAAAGTTTTCAAATTATTAAAATTGGTCAACCATAAATCAATTTTTTCTTTTATGTTGTCAAGCGTGTTTTCCATAACAGCTACTTCAGAGGTAGTTTCTATTTTGTTATGCTCTGTACAAAAAAATATATATATGTTAAATGTATACAAAATAATAATATTTAAGTGGTTTATATTACAAAGTGTTTACCATTAGTTTCACTATCTTGTGACATTTCTTCATGTGGGAAATTGTCCTCTAGCCATTCCAGAGTACTAGACATTTCTGTGAGAAAAAAAAAAAAAAGATGATATATTTTTTAATCTAATACAGAAAGTTTATACATATATGAGTAAAATGAAGTACACTTACTATTTCTGGTAAGATAAGTCCTATGTATTCAGTGGGTCTGGTCTTGTTCTCAGTTCTGTTGTGTCTGTGAGGTAATTATGTTGGAAGCCAATTTATGTTCTTGTGGTATATTCCATTTCAGAACATATTGTATTTAAATTAATGGTTAGTGTGTTACATATATGGGTTACATTTCTTATGTATTACTATATAAAATGTGTTTGTGTGCTGCTTTTTGAATTTGTTATTATATAACAATCAAACATACCCCACCACCCCCCCCCACAGTTTTTAGGTAGTGGTACTGTTCTCCGAACATGTCCGCGAACATTAAATAAGTTCGCGGACATCACGTTCATAAGAAGAGATCTAGTTAGTTCCATATGACATGTATATAAAGTCAAAGTCATTATTGTTAAGTTTTGCTACTAAAAAACTATGAAATTCAGTGAAAAAACTTTGTTAAAGGGACATTATGGTTAAGTTGCGCTACTAAAAACCTATGAAATTCAGTGGAAAAACTTTGTTAAAGGGACGTTATGGTTCCAAGTAAAACTGAAAAACCCTTGAAATTCGCGAGTTATGGTAAGCTAAGCAACCATAACTCGCGCCACCACCGTGCACTGCTAAGACTAACACCCAGGACATCAAAGATGACTTCACAAATGTCATTGATCTAGATACATGGTAAGACAAGGGTCCATCACACCAAGCGCTTAGCGAACTGTACATGGCCCCAAAAATAAAAGAGGAGCATTGTAAATTTACCAAATTTAGCGGCCTACGTGTACCTCCACATAGGAATAATACAGGAAAAGCATGCAGAGAACATAGAACTGGAAAAGAAGCAAGGAGAAACACTGCACAACATCCAAACTAATCTGGACTCTGCAGAACAAAGGCTCCAGAAGAGCCAAGAATCAGAAACGGAGGCTAGGCAGTATGTTACCAAAGTAAAAGAAGATCTGGTCCTCCTTCAGCAAGAGAAGGCAGAGCAAGATACCAAATTACAGACACTGCAAGATGAGTATCAGGAAAGGGTTAACTCTTTAAAACAGAGTCAACAGAAACTGGTGCTTCAATTAAATTATAATAAAGTCTGCGCAGAACAGATAGTCACATTACAGAACCACATAGAATCCTTGAAAGAGGAAAATAATAAATTATTTATTAAAGACATCCACTCTCAAGAGGAATTTGATGAGGAGCGCCAGAAATCTAGTGCATTTAAAAAAACAGAGGGACGACCTGGCTGAACAGAGGGGCACTCTTAGTCAGGAGAGGGACACCTTAGGCCAGAAAGTCAGCCAATTAAAAACTAAGTTAGAGGAAAGAAAGCTGGCCCTTCAGGAGTTTAGTGAAGTTAAAACCGAATATGAGAAACTACTAGAGCACACCAGGCGGATGGTGGATGCTCTGGAAAAGAACACTCAGACCAATGACAAAACTCAGGAGGTGAGTCTCCTGCAGCAACAATTGGCCAAGTATTTCCAATCCAGGCAGGAAGCACAGTGAGACAATGAGGCTCTCTGAGAAAAGAATGATAGGCTCCACAAACAGATAACCATGCAAGAGGAAATCATTGAGACCAGTAAGGCCTTAATAGAGGAGCAAACGAGTCAGATGTTGGTATGTCACCAGGGAATAGGGGCTGAAAGAGATGAGTTAGGAATGGACAGAGAGACCCCTGAGCATAACATCAGGACCCCTGTCATCAGGGACTTTAACCCCTTCAGTACCATGGACTCTGCCGCCCTTATGTCCACTGGCTCATATGAACCAAATGCCATGGGGATGGTAGACTTCAGTAGAATTAGCATCATGGGACTAACAGATCAGCGCCTCCCATAAATGGATGGGCAGGCATCTCTGCACAGATTCCCAAATGTTAGGGCTAGACTCTCTGATCATGAAGACTCCAGTGAGGGGAGAATCAGGGAATTGGATCTTCCAAAATACCACCTACCAAAGGATCAGTCTGTCAAATTGGGTGGGGAACTCAATGAAACAAGGCCTTTAAAAAGTTTCTTAAAGACCTCTTCCCAGCTAAGGCAGATGGGACGGGGGGTTACTCAGCCAATCCTTGGAACAAGGGAGAGTCAGAAGACTCTTCTGAGTGCCACAGGCCTCAAGAAGCTATGCCCCCACATTCTGCAAGCCATTCCCAAGCTCCCAGAATCAGGGGGAGCTTAGAGGATCAGATAGTCACCTCCTGTAGCAGTGCCTCTGAGTCAGAGGATGAATGGACATGGGTTACTAAGGCTAAAAAGGCCAACACAATTAAGAGGGCTCTACTGAAAGATCCCCTGAAACAGATTAAGGCCATTAGGAGCGTCATAACTCCCTATCACAAAAATGCCAAGTATTCAGTTTGGGAGCACCTTGAGTTATACGAGCAAATGATGGATACTTTCCACCTGAACGATAGTCACAGTTGTATCCAATATGTCAAGTGGACATTTTCCCCTGAATACTCCAGCTTCTTTGTGGGGCTGGAGGATCAAAATCACTCAAGATGGTCCTACAGGGCGGCCATCTTAAAACATTTTTCCGTACATAGGAATCCCCTAGAGGCCCACAAGGCGGTCTACAACCTGCAATGTGGGGAAGACCCAGGCCCCACAAGAATTTGTGCAAGAATTAAAATGTGCCTTTGCGCAGACCATCAGGAGGGTGCGCACAAACAGTAGGGAGTTCATTAATACTTTCTTTCATGCATTCCCTAAATACATCATGACCCAGCTGGTGAGGGACTTTCACAAGAAGAGACCACTAGACTGGGTCATTGAACAGGTGACTCATATTTATGAAGTGCAGAAACTGGTAGAGAATAAAAATACAAATAAAAACCCCAAACCAGCCAAAACCTCTGCTGCTGCTGCTAAGGTGGCGGAGGTGAAGGTTGCCCGCATTTTAGATTTGGAGATGGGGGGGCCTAAAAATATTCCTTTGCAAAATCCTTCTTACCAAAGACCCAGAAGGCCCTCGGGCCAATCCCAAACAGGGAGCCAGTGGGGTAATCCCACAAATGGGACCCTTAACTCCCCTGATTATATAAGCCCCTGTTACAAGTGCAACAGACCCATCCTGGGCTATGTGTGGACTCCCCCAGCCCAAGGGGGGATCTAACCAGGTAGCTGCCAACCCAGGAAACTTCCCTCCTACCTTTCCCCAGGAGGGTGGTAAACCCCAAATGCCAGGTTGAGCTTCTTTACCCAGTACCCGCCAAACTTCAACCCCCATAACAACCATCCTTTCTTTCCGCACTTTCCTGAGCCCAGACAGCCCAAACCGGGAGAGGGGAGGCCAAGGGGTGAGTGTTACCAGAACTATCCCAACCAACGGTATTATGGGAGAAGGGACAGTTACCCTTCCTGTGATCCACCTAGGATGGACCAGAGACCCCCGTACCAGCCAGAGTGGTTGTCCCAACTGGAGCGCCAGGTCCAGAACTTGTTACAGGATCTGTGTTGCATGTTGAGGGCTCAGCAGAACCCTCAGATGAGCATGCAGGCTCAGAACTCCACAAATCAAGGGTCTGGTACTCCAGACCAATGACGGGAGAGAACCCCAACAACCCACCGGTTCCATGGGAGGAAACACAGGGAAAGGGGGTGTAAAGCCTTAGAGGAAGCTTCCTTCCCCACTTGTGAAAAGCCCCTAGAAACCCAGGAACCAGAATCATAATCTCCTGCCCCCGAAAGTCTGCAACCTAAGGAACAGAGGGTGGGTAGGAGAAATAAAGCGCCTAAAAAGACCCATTTTGTGGAGGAGGTTAGAGTCTACCAATTTGAAGGATAGGGGTCCTCAGAGGATTCTGGGAAAAAGGATCTTCTCCTTCAGGGATGGGGGAACGCCTCCCAAAGAACAATGGGTCGCGAGAGATCCTAATCCAGACTGGGTAGATGTCGGGACTGAGTTAAAACCGCCCATCATTGAAATCACCTTGCCCAAACCAATTCTGGTGACTGCCTCCAAAAAGGGGGTGGGGAGGCGGCCCAGAATCAGAACCAGGGGAGCTCAAAACTCCCCCAATATCCAACTGCCACATTTTTCTCAAAGATCCCCAGGTTCCCACACAGAATTCTGCCCAAACTACCCCTCTGTCAGAATCAAGAGTAAAGAAATTAACCCACCAATTTGCCCAAAATGCACATTATCTTTGCCCCTTTCAGGAAAAGGAAGGACAATTGTATGCCCCAGTCCAAATACAAGGGCAATGTAGATTTTTGGCACTGGTGGACTTTGGATCCCAAGCCACCCTTCTGTCAAACAGGGCCTTTGATCAGCTGAATTCAGGAAGGGGAGAGAGATACCAGATCTCTCTCACCCCTCTTCCTGGACAACTTCAGAACTTCGATGGGATGGAAATTCCTGTCGAGGGGACTGCAGATTTAGACATTAAAATTGGGTGACACAAGGTGAAACACCCGGTCATAGTTGTGACTCCAGAGGGCACACCCTGTTTACTGGGGAATGACATCCTGCGTAGATTGTCTCCCCTAATAGATTGTGTAAACAAGGTCCTCTGCTACCAGACTAACCGACCAATAAAATTAAAACATGGCGTCAACCATGTTAGTCTAAATGGCACATGCCACATGGTTGAACAAAAACCTGACCAAATTGAATTCCACTTTCAAAACAACAAAAGACCTGACGTGACAGTAATTGCAGTAGGACAACAAACTGGTGATGGGAAGTCCTCTCTATTTCTGAAAATCAACCTTCCTTCCAGTCTAAAGTGGCATTCCACATTTGAAGGAGATACGCTGAAATTCTATACCAATTTACAATCAGAAAATCCCACTTCCATAGTTCAAAATGATGAGAAACCAGCTCAAAGCTTGGCTAACATTCAGAAGATTAGAGAACAGTTGTTCATCCATATTCAATTAAATGAGGGGAAGGAGTGTGCGTGAACAACGGTAAGAGCTTCATCAGCGAGGCCATGTTCCAAAAACTCCCAAAAGATCCAGCCATTCCCACATTTAAATTGGTAGACAAATTGGAAATGGCCCTGGAAACACCTAATTCCAAACATCTCCTGTCTAGCAGGTGTATGCTCAAAATTTCCATAGGCAACAAGAGCATAGTACATAATTGTTGGGTCGTGCGAGGTGTCCTTGCTGCATTTTATTTAGGCAGTGACATTCTCAATTGCTTTGCCATTAGTTTGGATCTAATAAACTTCAAAGCCTGGTCCTGATTAGCGGGTAATCCCATGGACTTTGATGATCCAGAGCAAGCATTTTGGTCAGCTAAATTGCTGCCATATGTAGTTGAAGTTCAGATTGGAGCGGAAGTCACCATCCCAGAATGGACCCGACAATTCCCACTTATAGTAAAAATTTCTAACAGCAAGGGTTGGGGTTAAACCCAACACCACTAGTCAACACAGAACACAACACCATTCCAATAGTGGTGGATAACAGCAACCATAGGAGTATCTATGCCTGTATGGTAAGGAAGAGGTGACCTGTGACTTCAGGAGGGATGAGGTGATCTTTTAAGTCCACCAGGACTGCCTTCCCCACTAGAAGCCATCAGTCCAAGTCAGCACTTTAACCAGGGACTTCTCCACCCAGCTGGAGGAGGCCGATGAGAAAGCCAAACCAGGAGTCTTTTCAGGCTTCAGGCAAATGTTTGAAGAGCGAGTCAACCTAGCTGATGCCTGTGAGACTCTGGAGCAAAAGCACAAATTGAAACAAGTTTTCTTAGAATTTCAGAATCTGTTTGCGGTGGACTCATATGATTGTGGTCGCACCAAAATCCACACAACAATACCCATGGACCCTGCATGACTCCAGTGTTTGTGAAGCAATACCACTTGCCTCTCGCATCCATGGAGTCACTTACAGAAATAATTAAGAACCTTTAGTGCCATGAGATAATTCATCCAGTCCACAGCACCTTCAATAATCCAGTGCTGGGGATTCTGAAACCAAACGGCCAGTGGAGACTCTATGCTGGCCTGAGGGAGCTAAACAAATGGGTCCACACTTCCAGATGGCCTCTTCCCTACATTGACCAAGGGCTGGCCCAGATCCAGGGGTCAAAGGTATACACTGCCATTAACTGACCATTGGGTACTGGATTGTACCTGTCAGTAGGGAGGACCAATACAAGCTGGCCTTTACCTTCGGAGGGCAGCAGTAAACTTGGACCCAGACTCCCTTCGGATACATCAACTCCGGCAATGAATTTAATATCTTCTTGCATAAGGCCATGCCCGACTTGGGTGAAAGGAGTAACCTGGCCTATGTAGATGATGTCCTAATCAAAAGCTCAACTGTGGAGGAGCACATAGCGGAGATCCGTTATGTCCTGACACAGTTGAGGGCTGCCGGAGCAAAACTATCTTTCCAAAAGGCACAGTGGTGCAGGACCTGGCTCAGTTTGTTGGGGCATGAGATAACTCCTGAGGGTCTCTGTCCCCAGAAAAAAAAAAAGTAGAAGCAGTCCAGAACCTAAAAGACCCGACAACTCTGCGTGAGCTAAGGAGCCTCCTTGGACTGACTAATTACAGCAGAAAGTTCATTGAGGATTACACAGAGATTACAAAACCCCTTTTTCCATCTGTTGAAGGGGGGGGTCAAGTGGGAGTGGGGCACTAACACAACTCAAAAGAAGCCTCTCACAAGCGCTTTGCCTAGCTTACCCTGTCAAAAACAAGGAGATCTTCTTGGAGACAAGGTTCTCAAATACATACTTGACTGCAGTATTATACCAAAAGCACGACAAGGTCAATAAAGTCATCTCCTATGCCACTAAGACTTTATCCTCTGTGGAGGAAAAATTCAACGATTGTGAGAAGGCACTCCTGGCAACGGTGTGGTCATTGAATAATTACTGCCCTTTCATCGATGGGGAACATATCATAGTGGAGACTCCACTGCAGCCTCTGCAATATCTTCAAAGTGACAGAATCTGGGCCGGAAATGTGAGTAATTCCTGAATTACTACCTGGATTCAGTCAATGCAAGGCTTTCCTGTGGAGGCCAGATATGGCCAAAACAAGAAGAGTCCCATCACGCAAGGCCTGGCTGACTTGCATGATTGTGCCAGAGAAAACTGTCTTGAGGACGAAGGTCTTAAAATCAAGGACAACATGGAGGTGTACCTTAAATCCCCACACAAAGTCTATGAAGAAGACAAGTGTGAGGGAATGCCCACAGTCTATGTGGATGGGTGCTCCAACCATGTTGACATCAACAGGGAAAAGGAACTGGTGGCCGGCATGGGGAATGCATGGAAATGCATGGGTGAATTATGCCCCAGAACCCTCCACTGGGTACAAAATCAGCCCCCGTAGTAGTCAAGTGGCAGAGCTGATGGCTGTGTATCAAGCCATCCTCACTGCCGTCCAACACCAACTCCACAAACTGGTCATAATCACTGATTCAGATTATGTCTGGAACAGGTTTGTGGATACCTGGTTAATTGGAAAACCAGAGGCATGCTATGTGCTAACAATAAACCAGTAAAACATGGAAAACTAATACAGAATATTGATTCTAGTCAGATGACCATCTACTGGAAAAAGATCAAGGGTCATTCAAATGTAGTGGGACCAGACAAAACTGGAAATGACTTAGCTGATCAGCTGGCCAAAACTGGAGCCATCCAAGGGGATCTACTTGAGATCGAGTCCTGTTGGGGGAAATCCAGGTCACTGCTATCACTAGGTCCCAGACAAATGCTCACAATGAACTCTCCACTACCCAGTGGAGTAAGGAGACCCCAGATGCTGATTTGATTACAGCTCAAAAAGGGGATCCAATAATTGGTACGTTTTATCAACACATTGAGGACCCTGAGAACTTTCCCCTGGTGGATACCAATTGCAATGGGAAAGAGGACCTCAGAGTGTTGATGAAATGTCCAAAAATGTTCTGAATCCTAGATGGTTTGTTGGTGAGGAGATCCATATCTGGCCATGACCGCTGGGTGGTCCCTACCTCATTCCGAAGCCTGATGTCACACCCATGATGCGGCCACTGCCGGTCATCAGGGGTTTCATACAACATTAGAAATCTTGCGAGAGGTTCCATACTGGCCACACATGGGGCAGGACCTCGACCAATACTTGAAGGGGTGTCTTGTGTGTGCACAATTTCAGCCAACATCACTCACACACCGTGATCCCCTCCAAAAGAGGGGGATGACACTGCCTTGGTCAGATTTGCAAGTCGATTTCGTTGGGCCCATGATTCGCTCCTCTAACCGTAATTTGCTTGTTTACTAATTAGGTGGAATGTCTCCCGGCCCCAAATTGCAGAGTAGAAACAGCAGCGGCCCTTTTGATCAGTCACATCTTCTTGCATTTTGGACTACCCCAAAGGATTGAGTCAGACCGAGGTAGTCACTTCACCAGCGAAGTGATGACAAAGATGTGGGAGATACTTGGGGTAAAAAAGAAACTACACATTGCATCCCGGCGCCTCTAGTGGTGGAGTTAAGAGGTACAATAAAACTACTGTGATCATATTAAAAAAGTTTGTGGCTGACTCTGGGCCAAGTTGGGATATTTGATTACCCCTTGTCCTGATGGCCATCAGATCTACCCCTTCTTCTGCAACAAAAATGTCTCAATTTGAGCTGATGACTGGACGAAGGATGGTGCTACCCTAGCATCTGCTCTACCGAACCCAAGAGCAGACCTTGATAAATGCCTCCACATCTCATGAGTATGTTGAGAATCTGAGAAAACACCTTCAACATGCTTTTGCGTATACTCAGCGGAATCTAGAAAAATCTGCAGACAGTATGAAGACCCACTATGACCTTAAAACAACTAAAAAGGAATATCAAGTAGGAGACAGGGTCTACTTGTACAATTTCCAAAGGAACCAAGCCAAAGAGCGCACATTTCTCCCAAGTTGGTGGGGTCCTTTTGAAATTGTGGACAGAATCTCACCAGCCGCCTACAGAATCCGCATCCCCAAAGGAAATTTGACAGAAGGGGAAGGCAAGTGGGTCCACATAAACCAGCTAAAGAGTTGCCATCCCAGTTATACTTTGCAGCAAATAGAAGAGCCTACCACAAACCCAGAGGGGGAAAATCTGGAGATCTAAAAAGAATTATTAAATGTTCATTGGGTACGTGCAAAGAGAGTGTTAAGACCATTATTAAATATAGGCGGGGAATATTGTAAATTGTATTCAATGCATTGATCCGCCCCACTACACCCCTCGGGGAACAGTAGTGGGGAAATTTCAATAACCGTGTTATGTTCTGTTTTCTAGTACTGCAACTAAAACCACCTAATCACCAAGGAGGCCCTCCTCGGGAACAAGGAAAAAAAAAGACAAGAGCCTGGAGGGTCGCTCCACACCTCCAACCAGAACCAGTGAGGAGAGTGTGTTGCATCCATCGCTGATGGGATAAGCAACTGGATTTCGTCACATGGACCAAAGTAAAAATAATCCCACGTCCCCGACTCCCCCACGACTGGACATCACGCTGAAGTCGGGGGGGTGTGGAATATTTTTACCCATGCCACTGAACCCTTTGCAAATGGGGGGAAAAACTGCCAAAAAAACAACACTAACCCCTGTGCGTGCCAAAACTGCAAAACTGTGCATGGTTCATAGACCATAAAAGAGCTGCACACCCTGCCAAACAAAGAAAAAATTGATGTAAAAACAGGAATCACTGAATATCACCTGTAACCTGTCAACTGTCACCTGTCACCTGAAACAAGGCTACAGAAGGGATACAATCTGTAAATGCCCCTAAATACACCTTTCTAATCAAAGGCAACCTTCAAAGTGCTGTTTTGGCGCTAAAGTCAGTCATTTTCCCAGTGAATTATTGGACGGAAAAGTGTGTTGAAATTATAGATTCTCCAGGCAGTCAGAGGAATCCAGGCCTCACTGCCAGACAGCCGCTTAAGGAAATTAGCCGTCAAACCCAGTTTAAAGGTGTTACTTTTTCTGGAAGAAATTGCAAAATGCACCTATTTAAAGCATGTTTGTGAAGGGCTTAATTATTTTAAATGTCAAAATCCCTTGTAAACTGTGCTTATTTTTCTATGTATTAAAGAAAAGGCTTTATTGTGAATCGTACAGTAACCCAGTTGAAGTAACTGCTTAATTCTGATTGGGCAGTGCCTGGCCTGGGAAAGTTGACATCTCAGCTTGACACTCCCTTGAAAACAGAAAGCCTAATGGTTCCTGCATAATGACAACAAGCAGCACAATGAGGGAGCATAAGTCATTCGTCTCTGGCTGAGCCAAGAACAAAGAACAGGGTGAGCATTGACCTCTGCTGGGAGGGGCAGGGAGCTTCCCTCTCCAGGAAGGGGACACACCTCCCTGATCAAAGGACTGGACAGCTGTTGCTTGTGAAGGGGAGGTACAAAGAAATGGAAAAACTATTGTGACTTTTTAAATCCTTATTTTGAAAATTCTCATTGTAGCAGAACGATTAATGTTGAAAACCTAAGATTGTATGTACATGATCCACTGATAAGCGCCCAGAGATGTACCAAATTAGAAATGATTAATCCAAACTGTTATGGTTAAAATTGATAAAAATCCCTAGAATGACAAAGACAGCTCTAACAAAGATGGGGATTGAATGTGAATATATACAATCAAATATGAAATGTGTTTGTCTGATTTTATTAGGGTGTGTAATTGTAAAAATGTACATTTGGGCAAAAGTTATGTTTTGAGAAAAATAAATGCGGGAGTTCCTAAATCCCATCGTAAAGATGACAGCTCTGTTCTGACTGATAACCAAAACAAAGCAAGTGCCTGCAGCCACTCACAGCTGTGGGGGGGGGTGTTTTTGAAATTCTGCCCACACCATAAACTGGGGGATGTCATTTGACAGTTTAAATATAGGGACTTCATCCACATAAAGAGATTGCTTCCAGAACCCCTCCAGATTTCCGTGCAGCACCTTCTACCAGAACTCTTCATCTTGTA
Source organism: Ambystoma mexicanum (assembly GCF_040938575.1). Taxonomy (NCBI): domain Eukaryota; kingdom Metazoa; phylum Chordata; class Amphibia; order Caudata; family Ambystomatidae; genus Ambystoma; species Ambystoma mexicanum. The sequence continues at coordinate 820,270,034 of NC_090928.1, read as the reverse complement.
GCTGACTCCGGACTTCTCTGAAGATCCTGATTATTTTGCAGAAACCAGACTTTAGCATTGCTGAACTCTTGCTAGCTACACCCACTTTCAAACATCCAAAACATAAAAGAATAATTCAGATTCAGCTTGGCTTGCTAACATTTAGGCTTGCCCGCTGAAACTTGCATCCTGTAATCTGCGGTGTCCAGTGACCAGAACGGCCCATCCAAATCCAATATGAGGTGCAGTCCAAAATTGACCAGAACTGCGCCACTGATCCAATCCCTCCAGAGGTGCCCTGCTGCTGGTAGTCCTGACCCAGTCCAATGACCAGAACCGTGAAGGTCCAATTTAATGACAAAGGACTGTAAGTATTAATAGGAAGAACAGTGACCCAAAGTATATCTGCATTGTATTATCCCAATTTCAAACAATCCAATCTATACATTCAGAACCCTAGCATTGTTAGAATCCTTCTTGCGCTGATTTTTCTCATCTGTGTTACAAATCCATAACTTCTTAGTGATTTTGAGTAACTAAAGTAAATCCCAGAAAGAAATTGAGTATCCACCACATGAATAGTTGCGCTGGCCACGTAACTGTGAAGATTCATGTGTGGCCGTCTCTTTTTCATAGTCATTAATATAGTGTAATAAAACCCATCTGTCATTTTAAAACCAAACTTCTGCTTCATTTTGCCCCTATTTTTCAAAAACGCCTCTCACTAAAACCTCTTTCACTTCTTTAATTTTAAAGATAGAAATAACATTTCAACTCTCACTGATACCTTAGACCCTTAGCTACCTCTGCAACTACATCCCAGAACAGTGTATTTGACCTATTTTTATCATCGAATATCGCATAGTAAAAGTTTGCCATGAAATGACATTTTAGAAAGTTTTCCATGTGTCTTTTCCCATCCAAAGGTTTCTTCAATCCCATCCTGATCTAAAGTGTGTACTGTTGTTTATATTATAACTCATGTGTGTTAGGACCTGTATAGTGTTGCTTTCCTCCGAATTGTTCTCCATTTAAGCATCTTTGCAAGCTTTTGCATTATTTTACAAAGCAATTTTCACCTGTCAGTTTAAAAGTGTAATTTTCCAAAAACGTTTTCCTCTCTTGTTTGGGGAGGGACAATTGCATTTAAAGTCTAGACATTAATATCAGCTGATTACTAAATTTGTGTAGGATTGCTCATTTGTACTTCAGCATTTTGCAGGGGGAACTATTAACCTAAACACTATATGTTCACAATCCAAAACTGTTCTTCTTCCTGTGTTTTCTATTGTGCATTATTATAAGTGAATTCAATTGCTTTACTTATATTCTGAATTGTATTGTCCCCGCTTTGTGATTGCTCTCCCATATTACATGGCCACGGTAATGGCCATGTAGTTATGGTTAAGTTGCTGTTTCCATAGGAAGAGCACTTTTTGGGTGGCTTATAACTTTGCTCTCCCTGGACGGATCCTCACCAAACTTTGCAAAAAAAGTATTTGGGTCACTCTGAATTTTTTTTTAGTGAGGATTCGTCCAGGGGGGCAAAGTTATAGGGGGGGTCCCAAAACTTTCTTTTTCCCATAGACATAATGGGAAAAAACTTTGCTCACGCCTACAGCCCAAACCGCTGGACGGATTTACACAAAATTAGCGGCAGGAGCGGCTGCTTGGTCCCGAAAGTGTGCTTTGCTTTATTTGGTGTAAATCCGTCCAGTAGTTTTTAAAAAAATGACAAAAATGTAAGTGAAAAAAATTAGTGATATATGTGTTCGCTCCGCGGACAGGACGGTGATTGGGCAAGCAGCTTGCATGATGTCCGCGGACCTCTGACGTGCACTCTCATTGGATGCGTGAAAGCGTGCAGTGCGCCTGGCTTCAGAGATGCCCGCCATCTTTGTTCCTCGCATGAGAGGCTTTGTATCCCGCCTGCACATAAGTCCCCCACCCCCACTCATGCCCGTGTCTGTCTTTCTCCCTCCCGCCCACCCCCCGCTCATGTCCGTGTGTCTTTCTCCCTCCCGCCCTCCGCCGGCTCATGTCCGTGTTTCTTTCTCCCTCCCGCCCACCCCCCGCTCATATCCGTGTGTCTTTCTCCCTCCCGCCCACCCCCCGCTCATGCCCCGCTCGTCTCTCCCAACCGCCCACCCCCCGCTCTTGCCCCGTGTGTCTCTCCCACCCCCGTGTGTCTCTACCACCCGCTGCTCATGTCTGTGTGTCTCTCTCCACCCGCCGCCCGCTCATGTCAGTATGTCTCTCACCTCCCGCCACCCACCCCCCGCTCATGCCCGTGTGTCTCTCTCCCTCCCCCCCACCCCCTCTCATACCCCGTGTGTCTCTTTCCCTCCCCCCACTCCCGCTCATGCCCCGTGTGTCTCTCCCCCTCCCGCCCACCCCCCGCTCATGCCCAATGTGTCTCTCTCTCCTTCCCCCCACCCATGCCCCGCGTGTCTCTCCCTCCCCCCCACCCCCGCTCATACCCTGTGTGCCTCTCTCCCTCCCCCCACCCCCGCTCATGCCCCGTGTGTCTCTCCCCCTCCCGCCCACCCCCCGCTCATGCCCCATGTGTCTCTCTCTCCTTCCCCCCACCCATGCCCCGCGTGTCTCTCCCCTTCCCCCACCCCCCGCTCATGCCTCGTGTGTCTGTCTCCCTACCCCCCACCCCCGCTCTTGCCCCGTGTGTCTCCCTCCCCCCCACCCCCGCTCTTGTCCCATGTGTCTGTCTCCCTCCCGCCCACCCCCGATCTTGGCCCGTGTCTCTTTCCCCCTCCCGCCCACCCCCGCTCTTGCCCCATGTCTCTTTCCCCCTCCCGCCCACCCCCGCTCTTGCCCCGTGTCTCTTTCCCCCTCCCGCCCACCACCGCTCTTGCCCCGTGTCTCTTTCCCCCTCCTGCCCACCCCCGCTCTTGCCCCATGTCTCTTTCGCCCTCCTGCCCACCCCCGCTCGCTCTTGCCCCGTGTCTCTTTCCCCCTCCCGCCCACCCCCGCTCTTGCCCCGTGTCTCTTTCCCCCTCCCGGCCACCCCCGCTCTTGCCCCGTGTCTCTTTCCCCCTTTCCGCCCACCGCCACTCTTGCCCCGTGTCTCTTTCCCCCTCCCTCCCACCCCCACTCTTGTCCTGTGTCTTTCCCCCTGCCGCCCACCCACGCTCTTGCCCCGTGTCTTTCGCCCTCCCGCCCACCCCCGCGCTTGCCCCGTGTCTTTCTTCCTCCTGCCCACCCCCGCTCTTGCCCCGTGTCTTTCTCCCTCCCGCCCACCGCCGCTCTTGCCCCGTGTCTTTCAGCCTTCCGCCCACCTCGCTCTTGCCCCGTGTCTTTCACCCTCCCGCCCACCCCCGCTCTTGCCCCGTGTCTTTCACCCTCCCGCCCACCCCCGCTCTTGCCCCGTGTCTATCAATCTCCCGCCCACCCCCGCTCATGCCCCTTGTGTCTTTCCCCCTCCCGCCCACCCCCGATCATACCCCGTGTGTCTCTCTCTCCTTACCCCCACCACCCACTCATGCCCCGTGTGTCTCTCTCCCTCCCCCCACCCCCGCTCATGCCCCATGTGTCTCTCCCCCTCCCGCCCACCCCCCCTCATGCCCCGTGTGTCTCTCTCACTCCCGCCCACCCCCGCACATGCCCGTGTGTCTCTCTCCCTCCCGCCCACCCCCCACTCATGCCCCGTGTGTCTCTCTCCCTCCCACCCACCCCCCGCTCATGCCTCGTGTGTCTCTCTCCCTCCCCCAACCCCCGCTCATGCCCCGTGTATCTCTCTTCCTCCCCCCACCCCCGCTCATGCCCCGTGTGTCTCTCTCCCCTTCCCCCACCCCCCGCTTATGCCCCATATCTGTCTTCTGTTCCCCCCGCTCATGCCCCGTGTCTGTCTCCTGTTCTCTCCACACCCCGCTCATGCCCCGTGTCTGTGTCCTGTTCCCCCCACCCCCCGCTCATGCCTCGTGTCTATCTCCTGTTTCCCCCACCGCTCCCGCTCATGCCCCGTGTCTGTCTCCTGTTCCCCCCACCCGCTCATGCCCCGTGTCTGTCTCCTGTTCACCCCACACGCTCATGCCCCGTGTCTCTCTCCTGTTGCCCCCCACCGCCCCGTTCATCCCCGTGTCTGTTCTCCCCACCCCCCGCTCATGCCCGTGTCTGTTGTTCCCCCCACCCCTCGCTCATGCCCGGTGTCTGTCTCCTGTTCCCCCCACCCCGCTCATGCCCCGTGTCTCTCCTGTTGCCCCCCACCCCCCGCTCATGCCCAGTGTCTGTCTCTTGTTGCCCCCCACCCCCCGCTCATGCCCCGTGTCTGTCTCCTGTTGCCCCTCACCCCCCGCTCATGCCCCGTGTCTGTCTCCTGTTGCCCCCCACCCCCCGCTCCTGCCCCGTGTCTGTCTCCTGTTGCCCTCTACCCCCCTCTCATGACTTGTGTCTGTCTCTGTTGTTCCCCCCACCCCCCGCTCATGCCCCGTGTCTGTCTCCTGTTCCCCCCACCCCCTGCTCATGCCCCGTGTCTCTCTCCTGTTGCCCCCCACCTCCCGCTCATGCCCCGTGTCTGTCTCCTGTACCCCTCACCGCCCGCTCATGCCCCGTGTCTGTCTCCTGTTGCCCCCCGCTCATGCCCCGTGTCTGTCTCCAGTTCCCCCCACCCGCTCATGTCCCGTGTCTCTCTCCTGTTGCCCCCCACCCCCCGCTCATGCCCCGTGTCTGTCTCCTGTTGCCCCCCACCCCCCTCTCATGCCCCGTGTCTCTCTCCTGTTCTCTTCACCCCCGGCTCATGCTCCATGTCTGTCTCCTGTTCCCCCCCACCCCCTGCTCATGCCCCGTGTCTGTCTCCTGTTGCCCTCACCCCCCGCTCATGCCCCGTGTCTGTCTCCTGTTGCCCCCCACCCCCCGCTCCTGCCCTGTGTCTCTCTCCTGTTGCCCCCCACCCCCGCTCATGCCCTGTGTCTGTCTCATTTGTTCCCCCACCCCCCGCTCATGCCCTGTGTCTGTCTCCTGTTCCCCCCACCCCCCGCTCATGCCACGTGTCTCTCTCCTGTTGCCCCCCACCTCCTGCTCATGCCCCCTGTCTGTCTCCTGTACCCCCTCACCCCCCGCTCATGCTCGTGTCTGTCTCCTGTACCCCCCCGCTCATGCCCCATGTCTGTCTACTGTTGCCCCCCCTGCTCATGCCCCGTGTCTGTCTCCTGTTCCCCCCACCCGCTCATGTCCCGTGTCTCTCTCCTGTTGCCCCCCACCCCCTGCTTATGCCCCGTGTCTGTCTCCTGTACCCCCCACCCCCCCGCTCATGCCCTGTGTCTCTCTCCTGTTGCCCCCCACCCCCTGCTCATGCCCCGTGTCTGTCTCCTGTACCCCCCCACCCCCCGCTCATGCCCCATGTCTGTCTCCTCTTGCTCCCACCCATGCCCCGTGTCTGTCTCCTGTACCCCCCCACTCTGCGCTCATGCCCGTGTCTCTCTCCTGTTGCCCCCCACACCCCCGCTCATGCCCGATGTCTGTCTCCTGTTGCCCCCCACCCCCTCGCTCATGCCCCGTACTGTCTCCTGTTCTCCCCACCCCCCGCTCATGCCCTGTGTCTGTCTCCTGTTGCCCCCCACCCCCCGCTCATGCCCCGTGTCTGTCTCCTGTTCTCCCCTCCCCCCGCTCATGCTCCGTGTCTGTCTCCTGTTCCCCCCCACCCCCTGCTCATGCCCCGTGTCTGTCTCCTGTACCCCCCCACCCCCCGCTCATGCCCCATGTCTCTCTCCTGTTGCCCCCCACTACCCCGCTCATGCCCCGTGTCTGTCTTCTGTACCCCCCACCCCCCGCTCATGCCCCGTGTCTGTCTCCTGTTCCCCCCACCCCCCGCTCATGCCCCATGTCTGTCTCCTCTTGCTCCCACCCATGCCCCGTGTCTGTCTCCTGTACCCCCCACTCTGCGCTCATGCCCGTGTCTCTCTCCTGTTGCCCCCCACACCCCCGCTCATGCCCCGTGTCTGTCTCCTGTTGCCCCCCACTCCCCGCTCATGCCCCGTGTCTGTCTCCTGTTCTCTCCTTCCCCGCTCATGCTCTGTGTATGTCTCCTGTTCCCCCCCACCCTCCGCTCATGCCCCGTGTCTGTCTCCTGTTGCCCCCCACCCCCCGCTCATGCCCCGTGTCTGTCTCCTGTTGCCCCCTGCTCATGCCCCGTGTCTGTCTCCTGTTGCCCCCCACCCCCCGCTCCTGCCCTGTGTCTGTCTCCTGTTGCCCCCACCCCTGCTCATGCCCCGTGTCTGTCTCTGTTGTTCCCCCACCCCCGCTCATGCCCCGTTTTTGTCTCCTGTTCCCCCCACCCCCCGCTCATGCCCCGTGTCTCTCTCCTGTTGCCCCCCACCCCCCCTGCTCATGCCCCGTGTCTGTCTCCTGCACCCCCCCACCCCCGCTCATGCCCCGTGTCTGTCTCCTGTACCCCCCCACCCCCCGCTCATGCCCCATGTCTGTCTCCTGTTGCCCCCCCACTCATGCCCCGTGTCTGTCTCTCCTGGTCCCCCACCCCCCGCTCATGCCCCGTGTCTCTCTCCTGTTGCCCCCCACCCCCCGCTCATGCCCCGTGCCTGTCTCCTGTACCCCCCACCGCCCGCTCATGCCCCGTGTCTGTCTCCTGTTGCCCCCCCGCTCATGCCCCGTGTCTGTCTCCGGTTCCCCCCACCGGCTCATGTCCCGTGTCTCTCTCCTGTTGCCCCCCACATCCCCGCTCATGCCCCGTGTCTGTCTCCTGTTGCCCCCCACCCCCCTCTCATGCCCCGTGCCTTTCTCCTGTTCCCCCCACCCCCCGCTCATGCTCCGTGTCTGTCTCCTGTTCCCCCCCACCCCTGCTCATGCCCCGTGTCTGTCTCCTGTTGCCCTCACCCCCCGCTCATGCCCCGTGTCTGTCTCCTGTTGCCCCCCACCCCCGCTCCTACCCTGTATCTCTCTCCTGTTGCCCCCCACCCCCCGCTCATGCACTGTGTCTGTCCCCTGTTACCCACACACCCCGCTCATGCCACGTGTCTCTCTCCTGTTGCCCCCCACCCCCTGCTCATGGCCCGTGTCTGTCTCCTGTTCTCCCCACTCCCCGCTCATGCTCCGTGTCTGTCTCGTGTTCCCCCCCACCCCCGTTCATGCCCCGTGTCTGTCTCCTCTTGCCCCCCACCCCCCACTCATGCCCCGTGTCTGTCTCCTGTTGCCCCCCACCCCCCGCTCATGCCCCGTGTCTGTCTTCTGTTGCCCCCCACCCCCCGCTCATGCCCTGTGTCTGTCTCCTGTTGCCCCCCACCCCCTGCTCATGCCCCGTGTCTGTCTCTGTTGTTCCCCAACCCCGCTCATGCCCCGTGTCTGTCTCCTGTTCCCCCCACCCCCCGCTCATGCCCCGTGTCTCTCTCCTGTTGCCCCCCACCCCCCGCTCATGCCCCGTGTCTGTCTCCTGTCCCCCCCACCCCCGCTCATGCCCTGTGTCTGTCTCCTGTTGCCCCCCCACTAATGCCCCGTGTCTGTCTCCTGTTCCCCCCACCCACTCATGTCCCGTGTCCCTCTCCTGTTGCCCCCCACCCCCCGCTCATGCCCCGTGTCTGTCTCCTGTACCCCCCCACCCCACGCTCATGCCCCGTGTCTCTTTCCTGTTGCCCCCGACTCCCCCGCTCTTGCCCCGTGTCTGTCTTCTGTTCCCCCCACCCCCCGCTCATGCCCCGTGTCTGTCTCCTGTTCCCCCACCCCCCGCTCTTGCCCCGTGTCTGTCTCTTGTTGCCCCCACCCATGCCCCGTGTCTGTCTCCTGCATTCCCCCACTCCACGCTCATGCCCCGTGTCTCTCTCCTGTTGCCCCCCACACCCCCCGCTCATGCCCCGTGTCTGTCTCCTGTTGCCCCCCACCCCCCTCTCTTTCCCGTGTCTGTCTCCTGTTCTCCCCACCCCCGCTTATGCCCCGTATCTGTCTCCTGTTCCCCCCATGCCCCACTCATGCCCCGTGTCTGTCTCCTGTTCTCCCCACCCCCCCGCTCATGCCCTGTGTCTGTCTCCTGTTCTCCCACCCCTGCTCATGCCCCGTGTCTCTCTCCTGTTGACCCCACCCCCTGCTCATGCCCCGTGTCTGTCTCCTGTTGCCCCCCACCCCCGGCTCATGCCCTGTGTCTCCCTCCTGTTCCCCCCACCCCCCGCGCATGCCCCGTGTTTCCCTCGTGTTACTCCAGCCCCCCGCTCATGCTCCGTGTCTCCCTCGTGTTCCCCCACCCCTCGCTCATGCCCCTTGTCTCTCTCCTTTCCTCCCCACCCTTCGCTCATGTCCCGTATGTGCCCTGACCCCCCTGCTCATGCCCTGTGTCTCCCTCGTGTTCCTCCCCACCCCCTGCTCATACCCCGTGTCTCCCTCATGTTCCTCCCACCTGCTGCTCATGCCCCGTGTCTCTCTCGTGTTCCCCCCACCACCGCTCATGCCCTGTGTTTCCTTCCTTTTCCCCCCACCCCCTGCTCATGCCCCGTTTGTACCCTGTTCCCTCTCACCCCCGCTCATGCCAATGTGTGCCCCCTGTGCCCCCCACCCCCCTCTCATGCCCCGTGCCTGTCTCCTGTTCTCCCCACCCCCCGCTCATGCTCCGTGTCTGTCTCCTGTTCCCCCCCACCCCTGCTCATGCCCCGTGTCTGTCTCCTGTTGCCCTCACCCCCCGCTCATGCCCCGTGTCTGTCTCATGTTGCCCCCCACCCCCCGCTCCTGCCCTGTATCTCTCTCCTGTTGCCCCCCACCCCCCGCTCATGCCCCGTGTCTCTCTCCTGTTGCCCCCCACCCCCGCTCATGCCCCGTGTCTGTCTCCTGTACCCCCCACCCCCGCTCATGCCCTGTGTCTGTCTCCTGTTGGCCCCCCACTAATGCCCCGTGTCTGTCTCCTGTTCCCCCCACCCACTCATGTCCCGTGTCCCTCTCCTGTTGCCCCCACCCCCCGCTCATGCCCCGTGTCTGTCTCCTGTATCCCCCCACCCCACGCTCAAGCCCCGTGTCTCTTTCCTGTTGCCCCCGACTCCCCCGCTCTTGCCCCGTGTCTGTCTTCTGTTCCCCCCACTCCCCGCTCATGCCCCGTGTCTGTCTCCTGTTCCCCCACCCCCCGCTCTTGCCCCGTGTCTGTCTCCTGTTGCCCCACCCATGCCCCGTGTCTGTCTCCTGCATTCCCCCACTCCACGCTCATGCCCCGTGTCTCTCTCCTGTTGCCCCACACAACCCCTGCTCATGCCCCGTGTCTGTCTCCTGTTGCCCCCCACCCCCCTCTCATTCCCCGTGTCTGTCTCCTGTTCTCCCCACCCCCGCTTATGCCCCGTATCTGTCTCCTGTTCACCCCATCCCCCACTCATGCCCCGTGTCTGTCTCCTGTTCTCCCCACCCCCCCCCGCTCATGCCCCGTGTCTGTCTCCTGTTGACCCCACCCCCTGCTCATGCCCCGTGTCTGTCTCCTGTTGCCCCCCACCCCCGGCTCATGCCCTGTGTCTCCCTCCTGTTCCCCCCACCCCCTGCTCATGCCCCGTGTTTCCCTCGTGTTACTCCAGCCCCCCGCTCATGCTCCGTGTCTCCCTCGTGTTCCCCCACCCCTCGCTCATGCCCCTTGTCTCTCTCCTTTCCTCCCCACCCCTCGCTCATGTCCCGTATGTCCCCTGTACCCCCCCGCTCATGCCCTGTGTCTCCCTCGTGTTCCTCCCCACCCCCTGCTCATACCCCGTGTCTCCCTCATGTTCCTCCCCACCTGCTGCTCATGCCCCGTGTCTCTCTCGTGTTCCCCCCACCACCGCTCATGCCCTGTGTTTCCTTCCTTTTTCCCCCACCCCCTGCTCATGCCCCGTTTGTACCCTGTTCCCTCTCACCACCGCTCATGCCCATGTGTGTCCCCTGTGCCCCCCCAACCCCGCTCATGCGCCGTTGTGTTCTTTATACACCCCGCCTTCCCTTTCCATGGTGGCCATCTTGGTAAAAGATTTTCCTTCCTACACCGAGACGCCGCAGGCGTCCCGGCGTAGGAAGGAAAATCTTTTTGTTTTTTTTACCACCCGGCATTCCCACTTTGAGGACATAAGATGTTAGTGGTCTTCATCTATTGAAAAGGATGTTATGGTCACGTTGTACTAATAAAAACCTTTAAAATGTAGTAAAAAAAAATGTTACAGGGACGTTATGGTTAAGTTGCACTAATAAAAACCTATGAAATTCAATGAAAAAACTTTGTTAAAGGGACGTTATGGTTAAGTTGCGCTACTAAAAACCTATGAAATTCAGTGAAAAAACTTTGTTAAAGGGACGTTAAGGTAAAGTTGCGCTACTAAAAACCTATGAAATTCAGTGAAAAAACTTTGTCAAAGGAACGTTATGGTTCCAAGTAAAACCGAAAAACCCTTGAAATTCGCCAGTTATGGTAAGCTAAGCAACCATAAATCGCGCCACCACCGTGCACTGCTAAGACTAACACCCAGGACATCAAAGATGACATCAAAAATCACAAAATCATATGAAGATATAGAAACAATAGCCAAACATGATCCCAACAGCCAAGACATTTTAAAAAACAATTTATTGGACACATACTTCCCAAACAGAAGTAATACTCTGGAAAACATGTGTCGATACCACATAGCCCAAAACTACACATACAAAAATAATATGAAACCTGATGAAAAAAAAGGTAAATATAGAGTGACAGACTGTGAAGGCAGCTTAGTTAAACTCACTAAACCAAATTTAATTAATCATATCAAATTGTCATTGAATACTCCTCAACATAATGAAGTATATTACATGTCCCTGCTACAACTCTTCAAACCATGGAGAAAAGAAGAACAATTACTAGATAACTATGACTCATATGAGGATGCTTTCAAAGCAAATGAAAGCACTATAACTGATGGTGAAGCTGGTCCTGGCAAAACATTTCCTAATCAAAATCATTAGTAAGTTGCTTCAACAATTGACAAACAACAAACTGTCAGCTGTTGTCACTGCCCCCACAGGTTTAGCTGCCTTCAACATAGGTGGTGTTACATTACACCGATTACTACTATTACCAGTAGAACACCAGAACAAATTAGACTATTACAAACTTTCTGCAGAAGCTGCAATGGAATTACGCAGAGTATTGAAAGAAATGAAAATGCTACTAATAGATGAAGTGAGCATGGTCTCCAACCTGATGTTAGCTTTGATTCACCTCAGATTACAAGAAGTACTAAAAACAGACTATGAAGAGCTCCTTGCAGGAAAACACATTATTGTTTTTGGAGATCTGCTTCAATTAACACCAGTAAAAGGTGAACCTATTTTTAAAACATTAGGGCACAAACTCTGCCGTAAAACTGTTGGCAGCATTGGAAATGTCAACCTTTGGCAACATTTCCAATACAGAGAATTAACAGAAAACATGCACCAATCTGCAGATCTCACTTATGCCAACATTTTAAAATGTTTGAGAGTTGGTATACTTTCTAAAGAAGCAGAAGCAACATTGAAAACCCGGCACATTAATGAACTTTATGGCGATAATGCATGTGCTACAGATGTTATGGAACAATTAGCCCACAAAAATGTCAATTTTATGGCCTTAATGCCAACTCTTGCAAGCTGTCTCAAATTCAATGAAATTATGTTAAGTAAAGAAATGCAACCAATGATGGAAATTAGCGCCACAGACAAACTAGATGTACATGGTTTGACACTACCCATGTGTGACCAAGCCACAACAAGACTAAATAATTTAGAAAAATCAATCTCAAACACAGCAGGCTTAGAAAAGATGTTAAAATTATCCTTAAATTGCAGAGTAATGCTTAAACGTAACCTTGGCGTGGACCAAGGACTAGTTAATGGAGCACTGGGTACAGTTGTTGGATTTCAAACATACCCACGTGACAACAGAATTCAGTTTGTCAATATACTCTTTGACAAACTTTCAGAAGTAAAACGGATAGGACGCTCAACAGCTAGATTCCTTCTCTTCAAAGATATGTATGTACGCAGAGAACAATTTTCTCTAACTCTTGCATATGCAGTCACGATTCATAAATCACAAGGTCTTACCCTAGACAAAGCAATGATAGATATTGGTAACACAGTCTTTAAAGAAGGCATGAGCTACGTAGCACTATCACGCTTACGTACACTTGACGGTCTATTTCTAATCAACTTTGATGCAAGTAAAGTAAACGCTGATATTCCTTGCATTTTAGAATATAATAGACTTCGCTCACTATACACTCCCCATCTAAACACATATTCTGTTCCACAAAAACTAAAACGTTGTAAAAGAAAACTAAATCAAACAGAAATGTCACTGCAAATCCTCCAAAGAGAATAAAAGAAACTAATACTTCATCAAGTACCACAAACAAAAAAGAATCAATTAGAGAAAGTAAACCAGGTACTTCTTTAAAGAAGGAAGACAAACTCCAAAAAAAGCAGTTAGATACAGAACTACCTGGACCATTTAAATTCTCAAATATAGTCGGTGTAAGTTGCTACGCAAATGTAGCAATGAATATTCTATTTCAATTACCACCAATTGTTGACAACATTTACTTACACAGTACAGACCAATTGTGTTTGCAAATGTTAGTACTTCACAGAAATGCAGCAAACAATCCTGACAACACATATAGTGTTTTTGGAATAAGACGACAATTGGACTACTGTGCTGGAATGGTGAAATTCACTATAAACCCACAGGAAGATCCACAAGAATTTCTAATGTACTTACTACAAGTACTGGAAAACAAAAACATACCCATAAATGAAATCTTTCAGATTTCATACACGTGGAAACATACATGCACTCTCTGCAACAATGTGACACAACAAGAAATCCCCAATGAACGCTTCATATATATATCAATACCAAATTGTGAATCCATTCCATTTCAGCAACTTGTACAAAATGCAAACCATGGTAGATTATGCTCTACCTGCAATTCAGATAATCGCTCCACGTTAGTAATACAAACACATAGTAAATACGTAATACTAATGCTTCACGTTACAATGCAGATGGTACCAAAAACAACTGCAAGCTGATTGGATTCACACATGGTCAAATATCACTTGGTAAGAAAACCTTCACAACAATAGGTATAATCTACCACGCAGGAGCCACAACCAATTCAGGGCACTACACTGCATATATAAAAAAGAAATGTGGATGGTTTGAATGTAATGATAGTACCATTACTCTAAAGCAGAGATTACCAGCAAATGTTACAAACGCTTATTTGATGTTCTTAAAACCAAAATTTGATAAATAAACTGTATTTAAACCTTTAAATAAATTTGTGTTAAAAAAATATAAACTGTTAGAATACTCCAAAAGCTATCTAACTGCTCAAAGATTCTACAACAACTAATCAGATAAATGAATACCACTAAATTAGACCAAAAAATACACAGTTAAAATACGCCAATTGGTATCTAACTGTCCCAAAATTATAAATTTGTGTTAAAATAATATAAACTGTTAGAATACTCCAAAAGCTATCTAACAGCTCAAAGATTCTACAACAACTTATCAGATAAATGAATGCCACTAAATTAGGCCAAAAAATACACAGTTAGAATACGCCAATTGGTATCTAACTGTCCCAAAATTTAACAATATCCAAATAGATAAATCAAAACCACTAAAATATATTAAAAAAATAGACAGTTAGAATACGCCAATTGGTATCTAACTGCTCCACAATTTTATAATATCAAAACAAATGAAGAATCTGTTACTGCTCCAAAAAAAATCCAACAAAGCAAAGTATAAAGCATTAGCCAGAAACAACAAGTGAACACTGAAAACAAACAAACAAATAAACTGTAGCATAACAGAAAAAGGTTTTTTTTTAATCCAACATGGATTTTTCTTTCTCCCACAGACCCAATGATTTAAGCAACAAACACAGAAACTGAGCAAATTGCACAGTACTCTGATTTGTACTCTACTAAATATGAGGGTCGAAAAAAAATAAAAGTATATTGCTTATACAATGTAATAAGTCATTACAAAATACTAATACTAACATGCTATTTTCTTTTATCACAGAAATGAAGAAGAAAAACATGGACTCCCATTACTAGACCAAACAGTAAGTATACAATAATAAGGACAACCATAGCAGCATATCACACCCATAGTATCTAATACCTTTGTTCCTTATACATTTGTTTTTCACCCAAAGTTATAAGCAAATATGAATGTGATATGCTGCGGTGGTTGTTGCCAGGGCATAGTGTCTTGGGTGCATGGCCAAATGGCCACAAGTGTTCTTAGGACACATTCAACTTAACGAGAACAATACGGACAGCGACCTCAGGACACCCCCTACGAACACTCCCCAGACACCGCGAGTGTTCTTAGAAGCGTCTTCAGAACAACCCCATTTTGTTTATTTGTGAACATTTCAGGACACCGCGGGTGTTCTTAGAACACATTCAACTTGACAGAGAACAATACGGACAGCGTCCTCAGGACACCCCCTACAAACATTTCAGGACACCGGGAGTGTTCTCAAAAACGTCTTGAGAACACCCCCATTTTGTTTATTTGCGAACATTTCTGGACACCGCGCGTGTTCTTAGAACACGTTCAACTTGACAGAGAACAATACGGACAGCGTCCTCAGGACACCCCCTACGAACTCTCCGCGGACACCGCAAGTGTTCTTAGAACAGTTTCACTTTGCTTGCAAACAAAACGGACACATATTGACTCCTTAGAACACCCCCTAGTCAGTTTATTTAGAACATTTCAGAACACCTGTGATGTCCGCAAACAAATCGAACACAAAAAGAACATCTAACACATAAAAAACACAACTTTCATCCTATCTCATACACTCCCACCCTCCCCAAACACTCCTACACACCATCACACTCTACAAAATACACATTTTGAACAAAGTTTCACCACGCTGTCCGGGGACGTCCGCGAATCCAAGATGGCGGGCGCTACCGAAAAATCTGACGCGCTTCACGCTCCACGCCGTCCAATCAGCGAACACGTTGCATGTCCGCGAACATCACGCAAGACGATTGGCCAATCAGGACACTGTCCGCGGAGCGAACAGGGAAGTGTGTCCGCGAACCGAACACAGATATCACTAATTTTTTTTACCTACTTTTTGGTCATTTTAAAGAAAACTACTGGATGGATTTTCACCAAATTTGCAAAAGCACGCTTTCGGGACCAATCCGCTGCTCCTGGTCCGAATTTGGTGGAAATCCGTCCAGCGGTTTGGGCTGTAGGCGCGAGCAAACATTTTTTCCCATTCACTCTATGGAGAGTGAGTATAATGTATACAAATATGAGCATATAGAGGGAAGGTAGAGTAATACAAATAAAACTATGAGAAAGTGCTGATAACCATAATGATTATCTTCATGCACAGAAAGGATTGCTCTCTTTCAAGCCTGTATCTTCCGCTATGTATATGTTTCATATGATGTGACTGGACCCTAAGTCTACAAATATAGTACCTTTTCAATTTTTACTTCCTGACTGTTACTGAAGAAAACTATGTGGCTTCGATATGTCAGTAAAGGATAAAAAGGGAGAGCCAGCCATGTGATGTCATCAGTGATGTCATCAATGACATTTGTGATGTCATCTTTGATGTCCTGGGTGTTAGTCTTAGCAGTGCACGGTGGTGGCGCCAGTTATTTTTCATAGCTTACCATAACTTGCGATTTTCAGGGGTCTTTCGGCTGTACTTAGAACCATAACGTCCTTTAAACAAACTTTTTTTAATATCATGCAAACAATATACAAACATGGCGTGCAAAAACACACTTATACAAATGGCTTTACACAGAATGTTGCAAAGTAAGAATTTATGCTCGTTCAGAGTGAAGGTCAGCTGCTTCCATTTTTTTCTCGGGCCCCGGAGATGCTCACGAAGCGGACTATAAGGTTGTATTGTGTTTTGACCTTGACAGACAGAGATTGTGATGAAAGACTTTGCTAAAACGTAAGAGAAGATAAAGATGAAATTTCTGAAACGTAACCACTTTTATATATTATATCACTATGCGAAAGATCGTTGGCACACGCAGAGTCGTATTTTGGGACTGCACCACTCGTAGACAATGGAAATTGCAATTGTACTGTAAGTAACCCTTTAGATTATTTTATACCAAATATAATTACAATAGCGTAGCATTAAAGACCGCTCAAGTTGAACTTGTTGGTTGAAAGGGGCATAATGTTTTCTACCGCGCACTATCACCGCCGAATTGATCCCCTGTCGTTTAGAGGGCTCTGAAAAAGGCAGACGACACAGGGTGGGTTAATAGAAATAATTTAACCGGTCTATAGGCGGTCAAGCGCTCTACTCGCTGTGCCACTTCACTGTAGCCTGTCAAGTGGCACAGCGAGTACAGCACTCACTTTGACATCCGTGCACAGCTTGCTAACACAAGTTTGCATCCCGGCAAGGCCAAACTCAGCCTTTCATCATTCCGTGGTCGATAAATGAGAGCCACACACCGTGGTTAATAATAAGCACCGCTTAGATACCTCACGGTTCTTAGCGCTATATGAATGGGAAAATATTATTATTTTATTATTAACATACTCTGTTGCACTATCTACGATAGCAAATAGTTTCACGCCCTAATAAATAAAATGATGATTTTTAATGAAGATCGGCTGGTGAGACTCATTTATGTTTTTTTAAAACAGGTATGTGGCTCCATTTTGCCAATGTCACGATTTCCAGACTCCAGCGGATGGGGTCTTCAACTGCCAGGTGCAGGTCCAAATGTGCAACTTCATGACCCTCACCATTTTATGGGACAATCGCCAAGGACCAATATGCCCTTACGCAGTACTAGCGGCTACAAACAACATACCAACCAATAGGGTGGTGTAATGGCTCGTTGTTGGAGCAACCTTCCGATTATCAGAGCGACCATTTACTGCTTTTATCATAAACCAACAGCCTATCTACCGCAAAGGAACAACGCGTGGCTCCAAATAAACTTTTGCTGATCGACAGCAGAGACAATAGCAAATCGCTGAATATTCACTAAACATTTCATGTGAAATAAATGTACTTTACCAAATGTACAATCCTGCTGTTTACTTTTAAACCACAGTTTCATATTCCGAATTGTGGCGCACTGAGTTGTAAGCTGATCTAACACCCTCTGTACCGCAAAGGAACATCGCGTGCCTCAACATGAACTTTTGCAGATCGACAACAAAGACAAATGCAAATTGCTGAATATTCTCTAAACATTTGATGTCAAATAAATGTACTTTACAACATTTACAATCTTGCTGTTTGCTTTTAAATCACTGTTTCATATTCCGAATTGTGGCGCGCTGTGTTGTGACATAATATGTGTTGTCTTCCGGGTTCTGTGTAAAGTCACTTAGGACTGCAGAGAACTGGGCGTGTTTGATTACGCACCCTATAACGTCACAGAGAGAGGCGGGGAATATGAATGCTTTGATAATATCAGGCTTAGGGGCGGGAGATATGATTTAGTGTTGCAAAAGCAAGTCAGCCAGGTCAATAGCGCCAGTCATAGGATTATCGCATAATGTCGGCGCACAACAGCCAGATTTATCGTTTCTTTAGTGGACAAAAAGTCGCCCCTAGGAAATTGTACTATTAGCGGACAAAAGAGTGGTCTTAAAACACTTTCACCCTGACAACGAACAATACAAACAACGTTCTCAGAACACCCCCATTTTGGTTAATTGCAACCATTTCGGGACACTGCAAGTGTTCTTAGAACACATTCAACTAGACAGATTACAATACGGACAGCGTCCTGAGGACACCCCCAGTTTGTGTATTTACGAACAATTAAGTACACCGCGAGTGTTCATAGCTCATTTTTACCTTCCCTGCGAACAAAAATGACACATAATCCATCCTCTAAACACCCCACCATTTAGTTTATTTACAAAATGTCAGAACAGGCGTGTTCTCCGTGGACAAATCGAACAAAACAAAAACGTCTAGCACATAAAAAAACAAAACATTGAACCTATCTCATACTCCCCCACCCTCCCCAAACACTCTTACACACCAACACACGGCACTAAATACAATTTTTTATCCACGTTTCACTGCGCTGTACGCGGTCGACTGCGAATACAAGATGGCGGGCGCCACAGAAAATCTGACGCGCTCCACGCCCCTCGCGTCCAATCAGCGAACACGTCGCATGTCCGCTGACATGACCCAAGGCCATGTACCAATCGGGGTGCTGTCCGCGGAGCGAACAGGGAAGTCCGTCCACGAAGCGAACACAGATATCACTAATTTTTTTGCATTACATTTTGGTCATTTTTAAAAAAACTATTGGACAGATTTACACCAAATTTACAAAAGCATGCTTTTGGGACCAGGCCGTCGCTCCTGCTGCAAATTTGGTGTAAATCCGTCCAGCGGTTCGGGCTGTAGCCGTGCGCAAAGTTTTTTCCAATTCAGTCTATGGGAAAAAAAAGTTTTGGGACCCCCCCTATAACTTTGCCCCCCCTGGACGAATCCTCACCAAACTTTGCAAAACAATTCAGAGTGACCCAACTACTTTTTTTGCAAAGTTTGGTAAGGATCCGTCCAGGGAGAGCTAAGTTATAAGCCGCCCAAAAGTGCTCTTCCTATGGAAACAGCAACTTAACCATAACTACATGGCCACTACCGTGGCCATGTAATATATATCAGTAAAAAAAAAACGTTGTTAAATGGACGTTATGGTTAAATTGCGCTACTAAAAACCTATGAAAATCACTAAACAAATTTTGTTAACTGGACGTTACGGTTCCAAGTAAAACCAAAAAACCCTTGAAATTTGCCAGTTACGGTAAGCTAAGCAACCATAACTCCCGCCACCACAGTGCACTGCTAAGACTAACACCCAGGAGATCAAAGATGACATCACAAATGTCATTGATGACATCACTGATGACATCACATGTCTGGCTCACTCTTTTTTCCTCCACTGATCTATGTAGGGCAGTAACAGGCAGGAACTAAAAAGTCACTATACCATAGTACAAAGAGTACAAAGTGCTATGATGACAGCACAGATAACATTAAATGGCTAGCTCCTTCTTTTTTTGTTCACTGACATATGTAAGCCGCGTGGCTTTCCTCACTATCAGTCAGGAGTTTAAGAAATTAAAAGTGCTATATTTGTAGTCCTTACCCGTCTCATATATTCTTACAATACTTTCCTTAGGTTATCGTTATATCATATCATACGTATGTATAGAAGAAGAAGGAATCCAGAAACACCAGAATCTTTTTAGTCCACAAAGTTAATTAGGTCAGGTATGAACATTTTGTGTTAATACAGCAGTCTTTGGTGCTTGCTTTACGTTCCCTGTATATGCTTACATTTTTATGCATTCAGCTTGCTTTATGTTTTTGTGAGTAATAGTGCAATTATGCATTAAGGGAAGCATACGTAGATACTTATGTTTCGCAGTATGTGAAAATCTGTAATGAGGCATTTATAAATTTAGTATGCAACAAGGGAAGATTACAAATATTGCACCTCTGTAGTGCATGCTGCAGACAATGCTTACATTTCGTCATGAGTTTGTTCATGTACTGAAAAAAAACTCAGTAATGCATTGGGTTTTTTTCAGCAATGCATTGCTTAATGAACTACGTGGCATATCTTAGTTCTTCAATCATCTCTGATACTTTTCTGCCAATATTATAATGAAAATCCGTTATAGGCTCTGCATGAAAGCTAAATGTACATGTGATGTGATCAGTGATGTCATCAATGGCATTTATGACGTCATCTTTGATGTCCTGGGTGTTAGTCTTAGTAGTGCACAGTGGTGGCGGAAGTTATAGTTGCTTAGATTACCATAACTGGCAAATTTCAAGGGTTTTTCGGTTTTACTTGGAACCAAAACTTCCCATTAACAAAGTTTTTTTTAGTGATTTTCATAGGTTTTTAGTAGCGCAACTTAACCATAGCATCCCTTTAACAAAGTTTTTTTCACTGAATATATATATATATATATATATATATATATATATATATATATATATATATATATATATATATATATATATATATATATATATATTTAACAGACCATACAAACATTGAAAACAAAACAATACACAACAAGATACTTTAGAACAAACTCTCCATCGCATGGAAGAAAAAATTAACAAGCTCATGACAAATTTCCACCTTTTGAAAGATTTTGTGGAGGACCATATAAAAGAAAAAATGAGATACCATTGTGCAACATGTACCTGTCTGCACTCTCCATATCCCAGTCAATTATCCCCAAACCCTCCCCACATAGAAAAACATTTTGATGAGACTTCCATCCCTTCATCTTCTCCGGTCCATTCTCTTGAAAACCCCAATTCCCCTGTGTTTGTGTCAGTTTCTGATTCCCCTTCTCTATCCTAAATTATACATATATATAATATAATGAAAAATAAATCTTATGTGTGTGTTAATTTAGTCCTTTGTGCTTTTTAAAAAAAAAAGTCGGTTTTGGTGTCCGCGAACAACACGGGTGTCCTGAAATGTTTGTAAGTAAACGAAATGGGGGAGTCCTGAGGACACTATACCTGTCCGTACTGTTCGTAGGCAGGTTGAAACTGTTCTAAGAACACATCACGTGTCCTGGGATGTTCGTAAATAAACAAAATGGGGATGTCCTGAGGACACTATGTCTCTCCGTATTGTTCATAGGCAAGTTGAAACTGTTCTAAGAACACACGCGGTGTCCTGAAATGTTAGTAAGTAAACGAAATGTGGGTGTCCTGAGGACACTATACCTGTCCGTACTGTTCGTAGGCAGGTTGAAACTATTACAAGAACACATCAAGTGTCCTGGGATGTTCGTAAATAAACAAAATGGGGGTGTCCTGAGGATGCTATGACTGTCCGTATTGTTCGTAGACAAGTTAAAACTGTTCTAAGAACAACCGCCTGTCCGTAACTGTTCGTTTCACTTGTGTTGCACTATTAATTAGTTTCAGGACCCAAACTCTGTCTGTAGACTATCTACGCACATGCGCACCACACCCATAAGTCCTACGAACACCATGCCTGTCCATAGCTGTCCGACACACTTGTGCCGCACTTTTAATTACCTTGAGGACCCGAACACTGTCCGTAGAACAGCAACGCGCATGCCCAAAACAGTTCCCGTGCATTTGGTGTCCTGCAGACACCCGTTCCCTTCGCCACATGTTCACAACGCCATCATGTGAACGCGCCCACGCTAAGCATGTGTTCTGATTGCGGACACTGTTCGTGTCCCCGAACAATTTAAAAGTACCTTTTCAGGCAATCCACAATATTTTATAATATTAAATCACCATAGCACATGTCCCAAACAATGATCCTGACTTTCTACATACTCTTTGGGACTTTTTGAGCCTTTTCTTGGTGTTCGATCTGTCCGCGGACAGCACGGGTGTCCGCGAAGCGCGCACCAGCACCCTTATAAAAGGCCACACCCCAGAGCTCATTCTCATGGTGTTTCTGGCTACCTGACAGAACACTGTACTTTGGCTGCCAGTCTTCCTGATTTCTCAGAAACCTGATGGCAACCATGGATCCTCTGCTTCCACCTGGTGCTACATCTGCCTCAGCACCACCCCCAAACCTCCCCCACCACCACACCTCCTCAAGGTTCTGAGGAGTGGAACAGGAGTGAGGATGTAGAGGATGAAGAGGATGAGGTAGTGGAAGTCCCTACTACCAGCATTCGCCGTGACTCTTGGGTGTGGCGGTTATTTACCATTCATGGTAACGTACCCAAGGTGCGTGCGGACAAAGTCACCTGCAAAGAGTGCAAAATGGTGCTCAGTCACGGGAGGCTTGGTTCGTACAACTTTGGTACGAAAACTATGAAGCGACACCTAAGGTCATTCCACGGTGCGGCCATTCACAAGGTTGTACCTTGCGAGGAGCGTAGTAGGTTGACTTCCCCTACTACATCCTCTGTTTCCGATCCTGTCACCACAAGGAACATTCCTGCAGGAGAGTGTATTCCTCCAGCTGCCTCACAGGCCATTCGCAATGCTGATGACCCTTACTTTGAAGGGTCACAGTTGTGTGAATGTACTGTGACACAGTACTCCGCAGGGTGGAGAGACTTCGTAGTGCTTTTGAGACTACGGTCTCAGAGCACGAGAAGTCCTGTCCACTACCTAAGTAACGCCCACCCTACATCTTCCTCTCTCCACCTGCCTTTTCTTGTCCCTGTGGTTGGTGTCCCCCCTCACCCTCATTTCCCCTCCTCTCCTAGTGTGTTGTGTGTAAAAAACCAAAAAAATTATAAAACAACAAAAATAAAAAAGGTTCTTTTCAGAGCCGCCTTTCACAGTTTAAAAATAGAAGTGGCAAATAAATGGAGCAGGGCCCTGTGTACTTTCTTGAAGTCCGCAGACAGTTTGCGGACATCTAAAATGTTGGGGTGTTGCCCTATCATAACCATTGCAGTTTTCTCTGGAGGAATTGATGGCTCTGAAAAGAGCCTTTTGGTGGTGTTTGTTTGTGTTTGAAAAACTTGAAATGGTCAACACCTACTGCAAAATGGATGGCTGTAGTTCCAAAAAAGGTCACAATGCATTTTGTACATTTACCAGAAAAATCTAATTGCCAGCATAAGTAAAATGGACTCAATCTCTGCAAAAAATGTATGTTCTACGAAACATAATATTTTCATTGTGAAAAGAGGAAATGCCAACATCTCTTAGAAAGGCACAAACAGCCTTATTGACATTGCGCTTCGCTTTCTCCATTTGTGGACCAAATGAAGAAGAATGCAGCCACATTTGTCTCTGTGCAATCCGAGAAAAAATTACTTGAGCATTTGGAAACATGTCCATGACCTTCCCAAGTCCTTCTTTCATTGCAAATTGCAAAGAAATTCCAGACACATGTCCTAAACTAGTCCCTCCACAATTAACTATCATTGGGCCTCATTCTGAGGTTGGCAGTAAGTATTGGTTTTTAACGGCATGGCGGAAAGAGCGAGTCCGATCTGGTACCACGCCGCTATTTACAGGCTATTCCGACCTCGCGGGCACAAGCTTTCCGCCATGCCAGTAAATCCCTTAGCGGCATACCGCTAAAGGGCCCGTTAAACCCCTTAGCGGCATGAAGCGAGACGTTCTTTACAACACCGCCATCGAAGCTTCGCCGTCCGTAATTAGCGGTGACCGTAATTTACGGATACCGTAAATTACGGTCACTGCTAATTAACGGATACGGAAATTACGTCATCGCACAGGAACGGGAAGGAGCGCAGTGGCCATCTTTAAAAACACAATCCATTGCCATCCTCTTCATACAGGACCCGGAGGCATATTTGGATCGGGAAAATAGCCATTAGAGACCAGCATCATGCCGAAAGCACTGAAAAAGGGTGACGCCCGCATAAGGAAGGAGCGCTTTACACAGGACGAGCTCCCGGTCCTGGTGGACGCTCTGCACGAACATGCAGAGATAGTATTCAGCAGTGACATGCGTAGGCCCACTGTCGTCAGGAAGAAGGAGATCTGGGACTTGGTTGCACAGAGGGTGAGCGCCGTAGGAAACACCCCCCGCACCACGGAGGACTGCAGGAAACGGTGGGATGACCTCTGTCTCAGGGTGCGGGCCATCCTATCGGCCAACCGAAGTCAGGCCATGGAGACAGGAGGAGGCCCAGCTTCTCCCATCAAGATGATGCCCTGGGAGCAAACGTGTGCAGACATGATGGGCACAGAAGCCATAGAAGGGGTTGGCGAAATGGAGTGCGGTGCTCCGTCATCCGCTGATGGAGGTGAGTGTCATGAGTCAAGACAGTAAATGCATTCCTAATGTAAGGCACCGCCAAGGGCTGGGCAAGCTGTCACATCATGTATGGGAAACCCCCCCCAATGAAATCATGCCGTAACAAGTGGGACCCAGGCTGATGTCAGGTGCAAGGCTGCAACCCATATTGGCCATACCACACAAAGAGGCTGTCAATGTGAGTCACCACAGTACTCCACCAACATGAGTGACCCAGACATCTGCATGCATTTTCCATCCAGGCCCAGATCGCTGTCCCACTCACCACCCAAATGTCAACAAAATACTGCAATCCCATTGTTATACCATAGGCTTGAAGAAATGCTGACCCCCAAATCATTGCTCATGCCGTCTCTCTCTTCCCCCCCACAGGCAGCGGGCATGAAAGTGAGGACCAGGAAACCACCCAGCCCAGTACCTCCAGGGGCAGAGCCAGGGGACACCGTATACCTGCAAGCAGGAAGAAAACACATGCAACACCACCTGCTCGAGCAACCCCCATGGAGGGTGCACAACCCCCACCCGCACCCCTACCCATGCCTGCAGTGCCGCCGGAGACATGCCCCACAGTGCACTCTGAGGAGTCCAGAGTGGCAGGGGAGAATGCTGCCATGTGCCTCCTCGATGTGCCAGATAGCCCAACATTAATTTCCGTGGCCAACGTGGAGGACCCCAATGACATTGGACAAAGCCCAGCCACTCCATCATACAGCCAGGTGGCACACAGCGACTCCGGGGAGAGTGACACCCCAGGGCTCACAGGCCAAGGAGTACCACCTGCCTGTCCTGGATCCACTTCCCCTGCAGAAAGTCCCGAAAGGGCTGCAGGTTCAATACCAAGCCTGCCAAGCACATCGGCCACACCGGCCATGGATGCAGTGCG
Source organism: Ambystoma mexicanum (assembly GCF_040938575.1). Lineage (NCBI taxonomy): Eukaryota > Metazoa > Chordata > Amphibia > Caudata > Ambystomatidae > Ambystoma > Ambystoma mexicanum. The sequence continues at coordinate 820,245,415 of NC_090928.1, read as the reverse complement.
CTCCCAGCACCTCACGGGCCTGATTGAGGAGTTTATCCGGGACAACCGTGAATCAAGGTTGGAGTGGCACAATGACCTTCAGGCTCTGGGCGAGGTGATCACTGCAAGCACAAACCGGCTCTGTGAGGTGCTGGGTCGGATCGCAGATGCCCTGGAGGCAGCACCCCCAGACCACAGCCCCAGTGGGAGTACCCACCCTCCCAAAGCTCCTCCACGCAGACCAGCCCTGTCCGTCGGTCACTGCGTACATTGCACCGCCACGACATGGATCCCCCTGGCTCTGGAAGTGCACATTGACCATACTGCCACACACATGTGGCCTATGTTGCACTGATGGGACTATTGTGGGGTTGTTGTGGGGGGAGGTGAAGGGGGGTGAGGGTGTGTGTGGGAGTTGGGGGGAGAGGGAGGGGGATGAGGGTGTGTGTGGGAGTTGGGGGGGAGGGGGAGGGGGTGAGGGTGTGGGAGTTGGGGGGATGGGGTGGGGGGTGAGGGTGTGTGTGGGAGTTGGGGGGGAGGGGGGTGAGGGTGGAGGTTTTGTTGTACACGTTTCTACATTATTATACAATACACTGGTTGATCATCCCTAAAAAACAGAGTGGACATTGATCATTGTGCATGTGTCTTTTAAAGTCGCACAGTGCATGGTGTACATGTATTCTCACACCCAGTGCCCAACGTCCTGTCATCCTCACACCCTCGGCTGACTTGTGAGTCAGAAATATTGTCCGATCAATGATTGCCGCACCGAACGTCCCTCCTGTGCATCGGCACCGTGATGCTGTCCTGCCATTCCTTCCTCCTCCCCCTCATCATCATCTGGTGGTAGCAGTTCCACGTCAGGGGCAGTGGCACGTTCCGACGGATGCACATGTTGTGCAGCATTACACATGCCATGGTGATCTTGGACACCTTCTCGTGGCTGTAGATGAGTGCCCCACCCGACCGGCTGAGGCAACAAAATCATGCCTTCAACAGGCCGAAGGTCTGCTCTATCACCACCCGTGTACGGGTATGGGATCTATTGTAGTCCTCCTCGTGCTTGTTCTGTGGGTTGCGGACCGGTGTCATGAGCCACGGCTTCAAAGGGTAGCCAGCATCACCTGCATGAGAGTGGAATGAAGGTAAGTGTTTGTGCATTCATGGTGGAGAATTGTACTAGTCTTACATGGCCGCAGGTGATTACTGGCCATACACACATGTCCCAGGATACAGTCACTGTATCGGGAGACAAAGTTTAAATTTAGGTACTACAGGTGCCTTGCATTAACACTTGAAGCAAAACAATATAGGGGATCAGTTGGAAAAATAACATCAAATTTTAATAATAACGAAAAAATCAGTAAGTCTAAAACATCCAATTACACAGATTGGTCCATGACAGTGCATATAAAAAATCTTACAATGTACAAACAACAAAATAGGAAATACGTTGCCGGCTTAAGTGGCTACTTTACAAAAATATTACCAAAGGAATATGACCACTGTGGGTACTCGTCTAGCAACAAAGTGTATAGTACCCGTCCGCATATGGATCAATATGTCATATAGTATTATCCCTGTTTAAACTCCAGAGATGTGTCTCGACATGTTTCTGTTCCTTAGGGCAAAGTGTGGAACATTCATCAGGAGGTAACAATTCAACAGTATAGCCTATTTTACAAGAAATGATGGTACACAGATTCATTCGAGCCTAATAGTACCTGTAAGAGATAAAAACAACAATAGACATCCAAGATTAAGTTCATGACTCACTGTGTACTTGGGGAGGTTCAAACAATGAACTAGGCAACAACAAAAGGGTAAAAATTACCTATGGTGGTGCCAGTGGGGGCTCTCTACTTAGATTAGTAGGTGTAGGTAGGCGGCCATCGCGACCCTACAAAAAAATGGATGAAAATTGCGGTAAATTAATACACAATCCAGCCTCCTAGCACATATAACATAGCAGCAAATACCTAGAGTATGGCACCAGGGAGAGTATCAGTAAATGTAAGCACCTCTAAGTCAGACGATCGGCCGATAGCAGTTTGTTACAACTCGGTGTCTCGAGGGCGTATAGAAGCATGGGATGACCGTGGTGGAGGGGATCTACAAAGCGTAGTAACCCTTGCAAGCAACTAGCCTGAAATAAGAAGGTACCAGAGGGGTCAGTATGTGTATGGTAAGAGATAGACTAGAAAAAGTGTCAACGTGCTTTTCCGCAGTGGCCTGCGTCGGGAACAAACAATACAAAACACTTTACCTATGTCATCCATTGGTTTGCGCGCAGGAATGTATCTCTGCGGTCATTACTGAAAAGAGGGTCAAAAATAAAATGGACAACATTACTTAGTACCTGTTGCCACTAAAAAGCCTCGTGAAACGGGGGGAATTGTAGTAAGAAGCGTCTGGCGAGTGTCTTACCCAGTGTGCAGGTCTTGCGTGTGCAACTAGCCGAATGTGAGACGCTGCCACTGTTGACAGGTCGTCAAGGAGACCCATATATTCCTACTTCTATGTCGATGATTCCGAAACACGGTGCCGAATACGGCAACGGAACGGCGGCCATTTTGGAGTGAAGTGAACTATACACAACTAAAGGGTAACGTAAGTGTCTGTCAAGAGGGGAATCTTCGGGCGCAAACGAGCAATAGCCCTTATTGCACGGAGAACTTTGGTGAAATGTAGGGGGGAACACCAGACCTTATCTGTAGAGAGTTAACAAACAGAAAATGAATGTTAAAGGATTGTCTCATTGAGCCTCATCAAATCAGACCAAATCTGTAAAGATATAACAAATGCAAACTACATATGATGCCAGTCGATTGACTCATTGAGCCCCGTCACATCACTGTGAAGGGTGAAGATCATCTTCTGTTCCATTTTCAACAGTTGCTTTTCGCGTGTTATGTTGTTCGTTCCTTTCAAGGCCAGGAGGACTGTCCAAGTGAAGTCCTCGTATTTGTGTTTCAGGAGGTTGAAATGCTTCACAAGGGGAGCATTCTCTGTTCTGTTCTTCAGACAGCTACGATGTTCCATAATGCGTGTTTTTACTTTTCTGACAGTTTTTCCAACATAATGCAGTCCACATATGCATGTAATCATGTATACCACGTACTCAGTATTACAATTGGTTAAATTCTTTTGGGACCAGAGTTTTGAGAGACCAACATCAACTTCTTTGGTTCTAGTGGTTAGTTTGCAAACGCCACAATTTCCACAGGGGTAGTGACCGGTGGCTTCAGGGAAACCCCAGAGGGTGGTGAGTTTGGGCTCCGGAGTGTTGATCGGTTTGAGTCTGCTATTACTCACTAAATTGCCAATGGTGGTACTTCTTTTATAAGCAAAAATAGGCAGAGCTGGGGGTTGAGTCAGAGTTCTAAAGATTTTCCAATTTTTCTTGATGATGTTGGTAATTTCAAAACTCCGGTCCGTAAAGGTAGTCACACAGACAATATGATCATTTTTAGCTTTAGTTGGCTTAGGTTCAAGTAGAGCTTGCCGGTTATTATTAAATGCTCTTTTGGCTGATTTTTTTATTAGCTTTTTAGGGTAACCTCTTTGTCTGAGTTTTTTACTGAGTGTGGAGGCTTCAACTTCGTACGTTTCTTTATCAGAACTATTCCTTTTAAGACGGAGGAACTGACCAAACGGGAGGTTATCACGTAAATGTTTAATGTGATGGCTGGAATAGTCCAAAAGGGAATTCCTGTCTGTAGGTTTGTGGTAAGGTTTTATTTTCAGAACGCCATTAAGGTGGTAAATGGTAAGATCCAGAAAGTTAGTAAATTCATTGCTGGAAGTCATCGTAAATTTCAGATGGGGGTTAAGCCAGGTAAAAAAGTTGTTGGCTTCATCCTTAGTACCTTTCCATAGTACCAGAATATCGTCAATATAGCGACTCCATTTACTGATGTTACTGCTGAATGGGTTGCCATTATCATAAATGTGTCTTTTTTCGAAAGTTTCGACATAAAGATTGGCTACACTTGATGCCATAGTGGCACCCATGGCGGTGCCCTCGATTTGTTGGTAAAATTTCCCGTTGAACTCGAAGTAGTTCCGTTTTAGTGCGAGTTCTACACACCATAGGATAAATGAAGCAGGAACAGGATCATTATCTGTTCGGGTATGGAGTGTTTCTTCTATGGTGTCGATTGAGGCTTGTTGGGGGATGTTGGTATATAAGGAAACAACATCTAAACCCATGAGTAAATCGGTCGTAGGGTCAAAAGGCAGATTCTCATAGCTATTAATAACGTCTCTGGAATCTTTGAGGTAGGATTGCATTTTTTTTACATGTACTTTCAAATAATGGTCAGCAAAAATTGAAAGTGGTTCGAGGACAGAGTCGATACCCGCTACAATGGGTCGTCCTGGTGGGTTTTGAAGGGTTTTGTGTACCTTGGGAAGGGTGTAGAACGTTGGGATGCTTGGTTTTTTGTTGATAAGAAAGTCTCCTTCTTGTTTCGAAATCCATTCACGATCTTTTGCCTTGCCCACTTTATCAGTTATCAGTCGTAAGAGTTCTGGAGTTGGATCTTGTGTGAGCAGGTGGTAGTATGAGGTATTGCTCAGTTGTCTCTCGCATTCATCAATGTAATCGGTCCGATTCAGGATAACAATTCCTCCCCCTTTATCTGCCTTTTTTATGATGATCGTGGGATTGTTGGACAATGAGTCGAGGGCTTTTCGTTCCAAATTCGATAGGTTGTGAAATGCTCTCTGGTGGTTCTTTTCCATGGCGGTAATATCCGAAATGACTTTCCTTTCAAACACAAGTGATTCCGGGGAGAAGCTATGAGAAGGGGGATAAAATGTAGATGGATTGCGTAGACCTGTACAGTTAGGGGGTCCTTCATTGATGGTGTTAGAGGGGGAAGTGAAGAATTCCTTAAGGTGAATTTTTCTCATCAACTTCTTGAATTCAATTTGGAATTCAAAGGGATCATGTTTCTTCGTCATCACAAAACCCAACCCTTTATTTAGGACTTGTTGTTCACTTTCAGTAGGTATGTAATTCGATAGGTTGATCAGAAGCGATTCCTGCTCCGTGTTTGTTTCGAACCGTCGTCCCAATTGCTTCTGTTCTGGGCCTGGTATAAAAAACGACCTTGGTTCTGTCTTCTGCCTCCATTGGTTTGTTGTCTTGTTGGTTGGCCCCGGCCCCTACTGTTAAGAGTTTTGTTGCCTGAAGATGTACCTTCTCCTGCATCATCTGGGTCGCTGCGATACAGTCACCCCATTACTGGCCCGGCTATGTGTCATTTGCAATGGAATGATAGAGGGGGTAGCTTCTCCCTGATGGATCATGGTGTTCACTCATGTCTTGTTGCATGTGCATCGTACATGCATGCAGCAGTGTTGGACTGCATTCATTGATGTCTTGCGCAAGACTTGGTGAAAGGGGGTGTTGGCTGTAGTTGGTAGCATACTCGTCATTTTGCACGGATCCCTACCATGGTGACTTGCAGCAATCCTATGGGGGTGCACGACCAGTGACACACTGTAGGATCCCTGTTAGACTCACTTCTATGCACTCCCAGGGATTACTGTCCTGTGTGTTGAGATGCAGGAGTCAGCGACATGGTGCTATTGCACTGCATGGTGCAGGATGCCGCTACGGTGTGTAAGGACCGCCGATGAGTGGTGCATGTGTTGTGGTATCTGGCCAGGTTTCCTGTTAGTCATGTAGTGTTAGGTAACGGCTCAAATTCATCACTGTGTGGTTATGTGGTCATGTGCCGTGTCACTTGCCTTGGGGCACAGTGTGCTGTGAGGTGAACATCGTGCACTGGCGTGGACATTCCCACCCAGGTGGAGTATGCATCCCCCCTTTCCCACCCAGGTGGAGTATGCATCCACCCCTTTCCCACCCAGGTGGAGTATGCATCCCCCCCTTTCACACCCAGGTGGAGTATGCATCCCCCCCTTTCCCACCCAGGTGGAGTATGCATCCACCCCCCCTTTCACACCCAGGTGGAGTATGCATCCCCCCCCTTTCCCACCCAGGTGGAGTATGCCTCCCCACCCCCTTTCACACCCGGGTGGAGTATGCATCCCCCCCCCTTTCACACCCAGGTGGAGTATGCAGACAACCAACTCACAGCCCCAATGCACTGCCATGGCCCATTCAGGTTACTCACCAAGCAGCCAGGCACGTCGTCCAGCATGTCACTCCATGTAGCGTGGTAGTGTTGAGTTCCGCAGGACCAAGGAGTCATGAGTTGATCCGGGGTATCGGGCATTGCAATATGTGATGGCTTTACTGGCATTACACACCATCTGGACGTTGATGGAGTGGTATTGCTTGCGGTTGCGATACGGCACCTCCGTGGCATACGGGACCACCAATTCAACGTGGGTGCAGTCGAGGACACCTATGCAATTTGGCATGCCTGTCAGTGCATGGAAGGCAACTTTGGTGTCATATATCTCCTGGGGAGTCTGGGGTAGGAATATGTAGTCCCTTGTGTGGTTGAGGAGGGCATTCAGCACTTGGTTGAGTATCCGGGAAAATATGAGCTGTGAAATGCCATGCATGTGTCCCACTGTATGTTGGTAGGTGCCTGTGGCAAGGAAGTGGAGCACAGACACTACCTTCAGTAGAGGGGGGATGGCAGTGCTGATTTCTATGCGGCTCACTATATCGTCATGTATCAGGTCCACTATGGTGGTAATGGTGTCCCGGTCAAGCCGGTACAGGGTGTGGATCTGCTCTGGTGTGAGGTTCAAGGGGGTGGCTCTGATGCGGGGGATTGGGGGCTGCTGGCATGGTAATGGTGGCTGCACCGGTAGGGCATGCTGGGCCTGTCTCACCCTCCTTCTCCTCCTGTGTATCTTCTGTGGTGGGGGCTGTAGTTGTTGTTGTTGCTGTTGTTGTAGTTGCTGCCTTGCAAGCAGGGCCTCCAGCTCCAGGAATGCTGCTACAATTGGTATCATCTTGGTGTGGGAGGGGGTGTGGTGTGTGGGTGTGCTCCTTTTGTGCTGTGTCAGACTCCATTGCCTCCACCTGTGCTGATTGAGTGCACCTGTTCCTCTTGGAAACACTGCTCAGGGTTCTTTACACCTTCTCGGCGATGCCGGTATTTACTCCATGGCGGTAAGGTACTTTGCGGTCTTGTGGAGGCCGTTTTTTCCATGTCCGCTTTACTTGGGATCAGCTCCGGTTTACGCTATGCCGCTAATTTCGGCATGGCGTGTCGGGCTCGCACCACTAAACCGCTATTTACGGCCTCGTACTTTACGGCGCCGTAAATAACAGTCTGGTGGGTCAGAATGGGCCGTAACGGGAAACGATGCCGGTAGTCAATGCATTTACTGTCTTGACTCATGACACTCACCTCCATCAGCGGATGACGGAGCACCGCAGTCCATTTCGCCAACCCCTTAGATGGCTTCTGTGCCCATCATGTCCGCACACGTTTGCTCCCAGGGCATCATCTTGATGGGAGAAGCTGGGCCTCCTCCTGTCTCCAGGGCCTGACTTCGGTTGGCCGATATGATGGCCCGCACCCTGAGACGGAGGTCATCCCACCGTTTCATGCAGTCCTTCGCTGTGCGGGGGTGTTTCCTACGGCGCTCACCCTCTGTGCAACCAAGTCCCAGATCTCCTTCTTCCTGACGACGGTGGGCCTACGCAGGTCACTGCTGAATACTATCTCTGCATGTTCGTGCAGAGTGTCCACCAGGACCTGGAGCTCGTCCTGTGTAAAGCGCTCCTTCCTTATGCGGGCGGCACCCTTTTTCAGTGCTTTCGGCATGATGCTGGTCTCTAATGGCTATTTTCCCGATCCAAATATGCCTCCGGGTCCTGTATGAAGAGGATGGGAATGGATTGTATTTTCAAAGATGGCCGCTGCACTCCTTCCCGTCCCTGTGCGATGACGTAATTTCCGTATCAGTTAATTAGCGGTGACCGTAATTTACGGTATCCGTAAATTACGGTCATCGCTAATTACGGACGGCGAAGCTTCGATGGCGGTGTTGTAAAGAACGTCTCGCTTCATGCCGCTAAGGGGTTTAACGGGCCCTTTAGGGGTATGCCGCTAGGGGATTTACCGGCATGGCGGAAAGCTCGTGCCCGCGAGGTCGGAATAGCCTGTAAATAGCGGCGTGGTACCAGATGGGACTCGCTCTTTCCGCCATGCCGGTAAAAACCAATACTTACCGCCAACCTCGGAATGAGGCCCAACGAAGATTCTAAATGTTTGAATTAGCTATCTACCTTATAGCAGAAAACAAATGCGAAATACCTGACCCCTTAATACTTTGCAGTTACTGCACTATAAAACTTGACAACAACCAAACTCCTTCACGTGCTATCACTACTAATTTGGAATTATTCCCATTACCAAAACCCCTACAACAACTCAATTCATATGAGAATCATAATTCAAACAGTGCACCCCTTTCAATCAATAATACGCCTTCATCCAAAAACAGAAAGATTACCTCCCTCTGAATTGGTGAAAGGCATTCATGGCAAAGTAGTGTATGTACCATTAGATCTAAAACAAAATGTGCACACTCCGGGTGTGCAACATCCAATAGTGCAATCTTTAATTATGTTAGTAAATGGTGTACCTACACAATAGAAAAAAATGGCAACAACTGGTACTCTTACATAAAGTTAGACAAGCCTTGCAATATCTAAAAGACAATAATGAATATTACAAACAAATGAATATTGAAGAAAACTTGAAGGAAACCATTGAAATAATTCAAGAGTCACCAGACACTGGTCAATTTGAGCTTTTAGATCCTGCTACATTATAGACCTATTCAAATAACAGCATCAGAATACCGCTCGTTACGGAGGTATTCTGAAGATCCCAGATTAAGACAAAATGTGGAATACATTTTCCACCTACTCTTTGAAAGTGAACTAGCAACTCTATGTTACGGAGTTGCACACACATTAAAATCAGGATCCCACTTTCAAAATATGACAGCTACGCAATTATTACAAAAAGTGCAAGAAAAAGATGAGGTTTTACAATCAAGTTTTACGAATCTATTAGCAAACATGCGTGGTACTAAAGAGTACTGGTTCCGACGTCATGGAGATGTACGTTGTGTGATAAGAAACCTTGGCCCACCCACTTGCTTTGTTACATTAAGTTGTGCAGAATATGCATGGGAAGATTTACATGATTGCCTACGCATATCAAACAAAACCAAAAGAAACATAGATATACTAACACCTGGAGAACTTGTTCTCTAGATCCTGTTAATGTTTCAAGATATTTTCACCATCGCCTCATTGCTATGCTACACTTTATTTGTAATAAAACTGTTCCTCCCCTCGGAGAAGTGCAACACTTCTTTTGGAGAAAAGAATACCAAGCTAGAGGAGCACGACATATACACATGCTTTTATGGATTAAAGATGCTCCTAAATTTGGTCAAGACAATGATGCCACTGTGTTACAGTTTATCGAAAAATATGTCACTTGTGAAATTCCATCTGAAGCAACAAATAGTGATCTTCATGCACACATTTTACAATTTCAAAGACACAAATGTGGCAAATATTGTCATCGCAAATACAAAAACAAAGGGAAATACTACACCAAATGCCGCTTTGGTTTCCCTAGACTGGTTACAAAAACAGGTCAAGTGAACAACTTCACCTAAAAATACATATTACATAAAAAGAACCAAAGAAGCAAAATATATCAATGATTACAATTCAATCATTGCCCTCTTATGGAATGCAAACATAGATGTGCAGTACATTGCAGACAATTCCACTGCAGTTGCACGATATGTTACAGCATACTTAACCAAAGCAGAAAAAGCAGATCTTCGAGACCTCTGGAATGACCTGACATCAGACAAAACACTGTCTCAGAAATTGTACAGCTTGGGCATAAAAATGCTCTCCCATAGAGAATGTGGTTCCTATGAAGCATTAGATTGTTTGACTGGTACTGCTTTGTATGGAAAATCTGAAAATATAGTATGGCTAAGTCATGGTCCTGCTAAATCTAGAAAAAGAGTTCTCAAATCATACGACGACATAGAAACAATAGCCAAAAATGATACCAACAGCCAAGACATTTTGAAAAACAATTTGCTAGACACATACTACCCAAACAGAAGTACCACTTTGGAAACCATGTGTCTATACCACATAGCCCAAAACTTCACATACAAAAATAGTATAAAACCCTGATGAAAAAAAAAGTAGATACAGAGTGACAAATTGTGAATGCAGCTTAGTAAAACTCACCAAACCAAGTTTAATTAATCATATCAAATTGTCATTAAAGACTCCTCAACATAAAGAGCTATATTACATGTCCCTGCTACAACTCTTTAAACCATGATGAAAAGAAGAAGAAATACTCGATAACTATGACTCTGACGAAGACGTTTTCAAAGCAAATGAAAGCTCTATAACCGATGTAAACTTTACACACTACAAAACAATGTGTCACAATGAACAGCAACACGAAGAAGAACCCCAGGCCCAACTAGATAAGGACACTCCTGACAGTAGTCAACCTTCTGTAACAGGAAGCCAAGAACCACTGGGACAGCCACTAATAGCAAATGAGGCAGAATTAGCTATGACAGAAGTAGAAAACATCATATGTCAGTATGAAGATACAGAAGACTTTACTATACTACAATCAAAACTAAACAATGAGCATCATAGAATTTTTCAAGAAGTAACAAAAGAAATTGCACATGGTGTACAACATGAAAATAAAGAATGCACCTGGCAAAATTACAAACCTATACTACTATATGTCAATGGTGAACCTGGTTCTGGCAAAACATTCCTAATCAAAGTCATCAGTAAGCTCCTTCAACAAGTGACAAACAACAAACTGTCAGCTGTTGTCACTGCCCCCACAGGTTTAGCTGCCTACAACATAGGTGGTGTCACTTTACACTGATTACTTGTCAGGGGCAGACCACGGCATGGTCCCAGGACCATTGGGATTGTGGGGGGTGCAACAGTGAAAGGACCTTGGCTTGGGGGCTTACAGCCCTATAGACGGTTGTTGTGCCCTATGTGCAGGCAAAAGGGACTCTGGAACTACAAGAACCAGCAAAAGGCACGTCGGAACTACATTTCCCAGCATGCCTTGTGGGTTCGCGAGCCAATGAGGATCCGTGTCGGGTGTGGCACGCGAACTCGCATGCGCAAGCCCCAAGGCATGGGGCTTGTGCTCGAGAAGGCAGGGAGAGAGGACGTGTGCCCAGCCTCTCCTGCAAAATCACATGCGAGGGGCCTAGAGCCTCCAGGGAGATCATCCGGCCCCTCGCCTGCAAAAGATAAGTACCGCTTGGCCCTGGGAGTCAGTGGGACAGAGGGGGAAAGCGCAGGGGGCACATCCAGCCCCTCCAGAGCCAATGTGCACCCGAATACAGATAAGTGGGCGGGATTGTTCGGGGAAGTGTAAAGTGCTTTGAACGACTGGAATATTGGCATTACCCAGCCTGGGGAAGATTGTAACTCTGCGTGCTTTTGCCCAGTAAAACTTGTGCTTAATAGGCGCATGAAACGAAAGTGCGCCTTCATGTATACCCGGTCTGGAGAAAGACCGCGATAGGCAACATCAACTATTGGAGGTTGCAAGCCACGTGCGGCAGCGCACACCATTGGGATTTTGAAATTAAACGCACCTCGCGTACAGAATGTTTGTGTTTTGGATGTGCTGAGAGGAGTGAGAGAACACCTACCTTCTAAGGCATACGCTAATGCTTGTCTTGTTTTTTTAATTTAGTCAAAACAGAATCCAAGGACTTCAGAGACGTGGCACAGGACTAGACAGCTCTTGCAGGACTGGACTAGGACACAGAAACTAGAGCTAAGTGTGCAAGTGCATGTTAACTGACTTGGTGCTACGTATTGGGCTAAAACCCTGTGATTGTTACTCAACTGTGGCAGTGAAGTTAACCCATGTGTTGAGGGTGGCAAAAAGTATGGTACAATTAGATTTGGTGATAAGGTGTGAAAGGGAACACCTTTACATGTAAAGGTGTTGGGTAAGCAACCCTTTTCAAAAAGTGCTATAGGGTTGTTGTCAAAAGTGTGCAATCATCGTATTTACTCCTGAATTCCCCAGTCCCATCCATAACCTCTTCCTATTCCTCAATCTGGTTACCCTACAACCCCCATACCCATCCAGCCATCGAGCCCCTAAATCTCCTTCCCCGCTCTGGTTGAGGAGGTCTGTGTAAGCTTTGTCTTGCAGGCACCAAAACCACAAAGGGGGTGGTTGGTTCAGCATCGCTCCTTCGCTTAGGACCTAGGCGGATCTGACATTACTACTACTGCCAAGAGAACACCAAAACAAATTAGACTATTACAAACTTTCTATAGAAGCCACAATGGAACTACGAAGATTATTAAAACAAATGAAAATGCTACTAATAGATGAAGTGAGCATGGTGTCCAACCTAATGGTGGCTTTGATTCACCTCAGATTTCAAGAAGTACTGCAGGAAAATTGTTTTCGGAGATCTTCTTCAATTGACACCAGTGAAAGGTGAGCCTATTTTTAAAACATTAGGACACAAACTCTGCCGTAGAATTGTTGGCAGCATTGGAAATGTCAACCTTTGGCAACATTTCCAATACAAAGAATTAACAGAAAACATGCAGCAATCTGCAGATCTCACTTATGCCAACATCTTAAAAAGTATCAGAGTTGGTTAACTTTCTAAAGAAGCAGAAGCAATATTGAAACCCGGCACATTCATGCACTTTATGGCGATAATGCGTGTGCTACAGATGTAATGGAACAATTAGTCCATAAAAATGTCAATTGTATGTCCTTAATGCCAACTCTTGCAAGCTGTTTCAAATTCAATGAAATAATGTTAAGTAAAGAAATGCAACCAATAATGGAAATTAGCGCCACAGACAAATTAGATGTACATGGTATGACACTACCCATGTGTGAGCAAGCCACAACAAGACTAAATAGTTTAGAAAAATCAATCTCAAACACAGCAGGCTTAGAAAAGATATTAAAATTATCCTTAAATTGCCGAGTAATGCTGAAACGTAACCTTGACGTGGACCAAGGACTAGTTAATGCACTGGATACAGTTGTTGGTTTTCAAACATACCCACGTGACAACAAAATTCAGTTTGTCAATATTCTCTTTGACAAACTTTCAGATGTAAAAAGGATAGGATGCTCAACAGCTCGATTCCTTCTCTTCAAAGACATGTATGTACGCAGAGAACAATTTTCTCTAACTCTTGCATACGCAGTCACCATTCATAAATCACAAGGTCTTACCCTAGACAAAGCAATGATAGACATTGGTAACACAGGGCCTCATTAGGACTCCAGCGCTAAACCATGGTCCATGCCGGAGTCCACCATGGCGGAATGGGGAATTACCACCCCATTCCGAGGTTGGTGGGACGGTAATTCCCCATGCCGCCATGGCCCTTCCCCATTCCCATTTTTGCCCCATAGGGCTCAATGGGAATGGGGAAGGCGATAATTACGGTACCGCAAATTGCGGTACCGTAATTAGCACCAAGGTCCCTTTGCGGGTCCCTACTTTAACGGCTGGTAAAACCAGCCGTTAAGGTCGGGTCCCGCAAAGGGACCTCGTAAATTAGGCACTAAGTGTTTACCGGCGCTGCCGCCTTTCACTGCGCCGTTAAACACTTAGCGCCTGGGTCATAATGAGGCCCACAGTCTTTAAAGAAGGAATGAGCTACGCAGCACTATCACGCTTACGTACACTTGACGGTCTATTTCTAATGAACTTTGAAGCAAGTAAAGTAAACTCTGATATCCCTTGCATTTTAGAATACAATAGACTTCGCTCACTATACACCCCCATCTAAACACATATTCTGTACCACAAAAAGTAATATGTTGTAAAACAAAACTAAATCAAACAGGATGTCACTGCAAATCCTCCAAAGAGATTATAAGAAACTAAAACTTCATCAAGTACCACAAACATAAAAGAACCCATTAGGGAAAGTAAACCAGGTACTTCGTCAAAGAAGGAAGACAAACTAAAAAAAAAAATCAATCAGATACAGAACGTCCTGGTCCATTTAAACTCTCAAATATAGTTGGAGTAAATTGCTACGCAAATGTAGCAATGAATATTCTATTTCAATTACCACCAATAGTTGACAACATTTACTTACACAGTACAGACCACTTGTGTTTGCAAATGTTAGTACTTCACAGAAATGCAACAAACAATCCTGATAACACGTATAGTGTTTATGGAATAAGATAACAATTGGACTACTGTTCTGGAATGGTGAAATTCACTATAAACTCACAGGAAGATCCACAAGAATTTCTAATGTACTTACTACAAGTACTGGAAAATAAAAACATACCTTTGAATGAAATCTTCCAGATTTCATACATGTGGAAACATACATGCACTCTCTGCAACAATGTGACACAAGAACAAATCCCCAATGAACGCTTTGTATATATATCAATACCTAATTGTGAATCTATTCCATTTCAGCATCTTGTACAAAATGCAAACCATGGTAGATTATGTACTACCTGCAATTCGGATAATAGCTCCACCTTACTAATACAAACACATAGTAAATACATAATACTAATGCTTCTACGTTACAATGGAGATGTTACCAAAAACAACTGCAAGCTGACTGGATTCACACATGGTCAAGTATCACTTGGTAAGAAAACCTTCACAACAATAGGTATAATCTACCACGCAGGAGACACAACCAATTCAGGTCACTACACTGCATATATAAAAAAGAAATGTGGATGGTCTGAATGTAATGATAGTACCATTTCTGTAAAGCAGAGATTACCAGCAAATCTTTCAAACGCTTATTTAATGTTCTTAAAACCAAAATGTATTAATTAAACTGTACTTAAACCTTAGGTAGGCCTGTAGTAAAAAAAATGTAAAGTGTTAGAATATTCCAAAAGGTATCTAACTGCCCAAAGATTCTACAACAACTAATCAGATAAATGAATACCACTAAATTAGAGCAAAAAACAGATAGTTAGAATACACCAAATGATATCTAACTAACCCAAAATTTTACAATATCCAAACTGATAAATCAATATCACTAAATTATATAAAAAAATAGACAGTTAGAATATGCCAATTGGTATCTAACTGTCCCAAAATTTAACAATATCCAAACAGAGAAATCAATACCACTAAAGTATATAAAAAAATAGACAGAATACGCCTACTGGTATCTAACTGCTCCAAAATTTTACAATATCCAAACAAATAAATGATATGTTACTGCTCCAAGAAACTGCAACAAGCCAATATATTCAGCATTATCCAGAAACAACAAGTGAACACTGAAAACAAACAAACAAATAAATTGTAGCATAACAGAAAAAGGATTTCTTTTTTAATCCAACATGGATTTTTTTCTCCCACAGACCGAATGATTTTAGCAACAAACACAGAAACTGAGCAAATTGCACAGTACTCTGGTTTGTCATCTGCTAAATATGAGGGTAAAAAAAAATGTTGATTATTTAATGTAATAAGTCGTTACAAAATACCAATACTAACATGATCTTTTCTTTTATCACAGAAATGAACAAGAAATACATGTACTCCAGTTACTAAACCAAACAGTAAGTATATTATAATAGGTACAACCATCGCAGCATATCACACCTATAGAGGCTTATAACGTTGTTCCTTATGAATTTGTTTTTGGATCCCAAAGTTAGAAGCCACTATGAGTGAGATATGCCCTGGCCACAACCACCGCAGCATATCACACCGATAGAGTCAAACATTTTAACTATGGCTTATGGGAACTTTTAATGTCTGCGGACATAATGAGTTTTCTTAGAACACTTTCAACTTGCCAGCGAACAATACGGACAGCGTCCTCAGGACAACACCATTTTGTTTATTTATGAACATTTCAGGACACCGCGAGTGTTCTTAGAACACTTTCAACTTGCCAGAGAACAATACGTAGAGCGTCCTCATGACACCCCATTTTGTTTATTCATTAACATTTCAGGACACCACGAGTGTTCTTAGAACACATTCAACTTGCCAGCGGACAATACGGACAGAGTCCTCAGGACACCCCCATTTTGTTTATTTCCGAACATTTCAGGACACCGCGAGTGTTCTTAGAACACTTTCAACTTGGCAGCGAACAATACGGACAGTGTCCTCCTGACACCCCCATTTTGTTAATTTACGAACATTCCAGGACACGGCGAGTGTGCTTAGAACACATTCAACTTGCCAGCGAACAATACGGACAGCGTCCTCAGGACACCCCCATTTTGTTTATTTGCGATCATTTCAGGACACAGAGAATGTTCTTAGAACACATTCACTTGCCAGCGAACAATACGGACAGCGTCCGCAGTGCACCCCCATTTTGTTTATTTGCGAACATTTCAGGACACCGCGAGTGTTCTTAGAACACATTCAACTTGCCATAGAACAATATGGACAGCGTCCACAGGACACCCCCATTTTGTTTATTTACGAACATTTCAGGACACCGCGAGTGTTCTTAGAACACATTCAACTTGCCAGAGAACAATATGGACGGCGTCCTCAGGACACCCTCATTTTGTTTATTTACGAACATTTCAGGACACCGCAATTGTTCTTAGAACAGTTTCAGCTTGCTTGCGAAGAACATGGACACATATTGCGTCCTCAGAACACCCCCCCATTTAGTTTGTTTAGAACATTTCAGAACAGCCGTGTTGTCCGCAGACAAATCGAACACAACAAAAGATTCTACCACATAAAAAATACAACATTTAACCTATCTCATACTCTCCCACCCTCCCCAAACACTCTTACGGACGTCCGTGAATCCAAGATGGCAGGCGCTACTGAAAATCTGATGCGCTTCACGCTCTAAGCCGTCCAATCAGCGAACACGTTGCATGTCCGCGGACATGACGCAAGCCGATTGGCCAATCAGAACACTGTCCGCAGAGCGAACAGGGAAGTGTGTCCACGGACCAAAAACAGATATCACTCATTTTTTATGACCTGCTTTTTGGTCATTTAAAAAAAAACTACTGGACGGATTTTCACCAAATCTGCAAAAGCACGCTTTCGGGACCAAGCCACTACTTCTGGTCCAAATTTGGTGAAAATCCGTTCAGCGCCAGCAAAGTTTTTTCTCCATTCAGTCTATGGGAAAAAAAAAGTTTTGGGACCCCCCTTATAACTTTGTCCCCCTTCGACAAAGCCTCACCAAACTTTGCAGAACAATTCAGAGTGAGCCATACACTTTTTTTGCAATATTTGGTGTGGATTCGTTCAGGGAGAGCGAAGTTATAAGCTGCCCAAAAAGTGCTCTTCCTATGGAAACAGCAACTTAACCATAACTACATGGCCACTACTGTGGCCATGTAATATATTCAGTGAAAAAATACTGGGGTTTTTCAGTTTTACTTCGAACCATAACGTCCCTTTAATAACTTTTTTTCACTGAATTTCATAGGTTTTTAGTAGCGCAACTTAACCATAACGTCCCTTTAACAAAGTCTTTTTCACTGATTTTATATATTTATAAACTTTCTGTATTAGGTACAGTAAAAATAATATATATATTTCTTTTTACACAGAAATGTTGACTACTTTAGAATGGCTGGAAGAAAATTGTCCTTGTGATTAAATAAGTGAAAACATTGATATAACTTTGCATCAGGACATGCAGGTGGCTGCCTGATGTGCCAGCCTCCACAGGGCGCCACGACCAGCAGGTGTCAATGGGAGTGTGAACAAGGTGCAAATGGGAAGCAAAATTAACACGCAGGATTAAAAGAAGTGCTTTTAATCCTGCAAATTAATTTTGACATTTCAAAAATACATGGCCTGATGCAAAGACCGGCATTGGCCACACACACACAATACACACACACACACACACACAATCTCAGACAAACGTGCGCTTGATGCACTTCAAAACTCTGGCGCCTATGTTGAACCTTCAGAAACCCATGGACGCCTGTGGCATAGGAGTTAAACGCTGTGGGGAGACTCGGGAAGTAGCACCAGACCACACGTGATGAGCAGGACTGGGTCCCCATCAAGTTGAACCTGCCTAGTCACTTGTCTCGTAGCACTTAACTTAGATCTCTGTGCCTTCTAGAATATGTACTATCATGCATGTATAACCGAAATTGAAAACCCTTAGCTCCTCAATTTAAACTCATAGGACTTGCTGAACGCCTCACTACTGTGGCCACCATGAGGTGTTCTCAGAAATAAGGGACAGTCTAACATGCTTTAGTATACCTAAAAACCCACATGTGGTAACACCTCTGCTACAGGAGCATTTAAAAGCACACTACTGGGAATAGCAGAGTGTGAAGAGCAGTCGCAAAACCTGCCGGGAGCATGAGTTTTTGATGAACACTTGCAAAGCTGTCAAATGCTCCCCTATTATGCCAGATAACAAAAGCCTGTCTTGCTTTTGACTTTATATGCTGGAATTTGTAGGCCCATACTTAGCACAGGAAACATGAAACTACAAATCATGCAACGAGAAAAGCCAGCAATGGCTCTTAGTGGCTCACATGGCAGCTATGCACTTGGACATAAAGTAGTGGCAGGGAGTTTGGAAATGCAAGCCAGGCTCAAAAGGGCACTGACTGGACAGCAGGATAGGAAGACGGCCATTAAATGTAGCGTGAAGCATATCGGACTGAAACCAATAATTGGCAGACTAGTTAGTGATAAAGTGATTGGCAGCATGTGTGTATTATGCTTTAAAACAACTTCCTTTATAGCACAGAAATCCTCCTTCGTCGTGTTTGAAAATGCCAGCATAGTCAGTTGTATACAACCTCTTACCAAAAGTCTGCTAAGTAGGCTCACAGTGTGCACCCCCCCAACTGACAACTCGGTGGAATTCCTTTTGTAAATGCCTGTGCATTCTAAGACCGGCCCTCCTAATGGAAAACACCACGCGTCTCTATATAAACAAATTATTGCCTATTACTTTATATGTAGTTTCCAAAAAATGATTTTTTAAACACACCATACGGACATTAAAAATAATACAGAAACAGACCTTAGAAAATCATCTGCAGCGAAATGGATCTATTAAATATATAGTGAACTCAGAAATATTATTTTCCCAAGTATTCAGGCATGTACTTCTAAGCATACATTGATCGATCGTACAAACATTTCCTATGCACCTTACCGTAATTTTACTATTTTTTACACATGTGAAATTAGGCAGCAGGGTGCGGCCATCTTGTGATAATCTTATCCATTCCCGCATTGCCCAAGGTGAACTGCCCTGGCAGCACCAATGCATATGCCCCGTCCCTGAGTCTAACATCACCAAACCTAGTGATATGCTCCACCTATCTCAAGAACATTACTATACAGCATAGTAAAACAGACCCAATTATCACCTACGTGATAACTTTACTTAACGCACAACCCAGAATATGAACACACATCATCTCACAACACAGTGCGTCCCGATTTTGAATATGAAACCATACTTTTAAAGGAAATACCAAATTGCACAATTTGTAAGCTACCTTTATTTCACAATAAATGCTCCGAGGACATCTGGAGACTTACATGTAAAAGCAAATAGGTAATTGTTTTCTTCGTTCTCGAACCATAAATGTTTATCGTGAGTCACGTGACATTCCTGTGAAGACTTTCCATGAACCTCCACGAGGCCACCACAAAACATATGAAGTTGCTCCTTATCACTCGTATGGTGTACGGGATTATGGGCCCATGTCGATCATCCCAAAAAAATGTACAATTTGTAAAGTGCTTTTATTTCACACAAAAATGCTCCGAGAACATCCGGTGTCACTTGCATCCAACCACTGATGTGTATCTGTAGCTGACGGTTAAAAAAAACCATCAGTTGGTATCTGGAATCTATGACAATCGCAGAAACTCAATTGTAGCTGTTTAATAAAAAGATAACAAAAATGTGTCTCAGTAACCAATCTTACTACAGTTTATCATTTTAACCATCAATTTGGGCTCTTGTTACAACTATTAATAAACACGGACGTCAAACAATGATATCCAAACAAAAGAACGTACAAATTACTCTTCACTTTGCTGTACACGTTACTGCTACGGAGTATGGTGAGCTTTAAATGGGATGCTAACGCTCACGCTACAATCAGAGAGCTAAATAAAACCAAAAGAACAGACACAGAATTTGAATTAAATATTAGCGTTCAATTATGTGTCTGTGAACCTGGGGGATCCCACAAATGCACTATACCCATCTCAATGCTGAACTGCCCATATGTCCATGACAAAAAAAACTACACACACAAGTTCTAATTGCGTGTCATTGCAATATACCACACACAACACACAATACAATTTACCCTACCAATATTGTCACCAAATTATAATTTGACTAGTTTGTGTACATAATTGTCCAAAGTAAAACTTACATAATATTCTGCACTTCCATTGTATCAGTGTAAAACAAGCACTCCGTCCACTTCAACAAATTTTCATAAAATGAAATTACATGAGCATTTCTCCAATTTTTGAATGGTGAACATTATCATAATTGAATGTCTTACATCCCTCCCTTCATGCATTCTGTTCATAATCCTCCCTTTGTTTCAAGGTCAAAAAACGATTGAACCTTATACTGTGTACTATGCGTGGGTCTGCTCAGCTAGGAAACAAAAATTCGACAGCGCTGACCTTCACTCAGAATGGGAGCAGATAGCGCTTCACAGCAGAGAGGCATTACAAATATTTTTGAAAAACATATGAATTGTTTGCTACCATTCAGAACCACTACAACAGCGGACAGGGCAAACACATCAGGGGCACCTGCCACCTAAACAAATCCAGTATTTGACCCATCTCCTACTCCCTTACCCCCTCAAGCACTTCGGCACACCAACACACTCCTCAAAATTGCATTTTGCCTCTGTTCACCACCACGCTGTCAGTACACCTTCAACAAAAACAGCAAAATGATTTCCCTCTAAAATAGTGGAAGGCATTTGTGGCAAAGTAGTTTGTTTACGATTAGATCTCAAAGAAAATGTACACAATCATACAACACAATCCCAAATATTTACTTCCAAAGGCATCGTATAAAGCAGTCCTATTACAAACTGTACAATCTTAACTGCATAGCCTAACCATAACTTCACATACAAACTCTAAAAATGAAACAGTACACAAGCGTGTGTGTTCTGGATATTTGATGGATGTTTGATTCTATGGATGTGTTATGCTGCAGTGGTTGTGTCCAGGGTGTAGAGTCTTGGGTGCACGGCCTACGGCCTTCCGCCATGCACCCAAAACTCTACGCCCTGGCTACAATCATCGCAGCATAATACACCTATAATACCAGACATTTTGACTGTGGTATGTGGGCTGCTTATAGGGGATATTGACGGTGGACATGGCGAACACATCAGAGGCACCTGCCACCTAAAATAATACAGTATTTCACCCTATATCTTACTCCCCAACCCTCCCGAAGCACTTCTGCACACCAACACACTCCCCAAAATTGCATTTTGCCTCTGTTTCGCCGCCACGCTGTCGGAGGATCCAAGATGGCGAAACAATGTGACGCACCTCATGCCTCACCCCAGCCAATCAGAGAACATGTTGCGTGTCTGCGGACATGACGCAAGCTGATTAGCCAATCGGTGTCCGGTCCGCTGAGCGAACAGGGAAGTGTGTCCACAGAGCGGACATGGATATCACACATTATTTTGCCTTACGTTTTGGCCGTTTATAAAAAAAAAAACTACTGGATGAATTTACACCAAATAAAGAAAAGCACGCTTTTGGGACAAGCCGCCACTCCTCCCACAATTTTGGTGGAAATCCGTCCTCCAGCAGTTTGAGCTGTAGGCGTGCACAAAGTTTTTTCCCATTATGTCGATGGGAAAAAAGGAAATTTGAGGACCCCCCCTATAACTTTGCCCCCCCGGACCAAACCTCACTAAAATTTGCAAAAAAAAATCAGAGTGGACCATATACGTTTTACAACTTAACCATAACTACACATACACTACCATGGCTGTGTAATATCACAGGGCACCCGGTTGCAGACGTGCAGTTATGGTTAAGTTGCTAAACCCATAGGAGGACCACTTTTTGCGTGGCTTATAACTTTGCTCCCCCTGGACAAATCCTCACCAAACTTTGCTAAATAAATACATGGCCCACTCTGAATTGTTTTGGAAAGATTGTTGAGGTTTTGTCAAGGGGGCAAAGTTATAGGGGGTTCCCACATGTTTTTTCATTGGACTGAATGGAAAAGATCTTTGCTAACGCCTACAGCTCAAACCGCTGGATGGATTTTCATTAAAATTTGCGGCAGGAACAGCGGTTTGGTCCTAAAAGCATGCTTTTGTAAATTTGATGAAAATCCGACCAGTACTTTTTTTTTAAACTAGCAAAATGTAGGTAAAAAAATATTAGCGATATCTGGGTCCGCTCCGTGAACTCACTTCCAAGTTCACTCCACGGCTAGGAGGACACCGTCATGTCCGCGGACATATGACATGCTCGCCAATTGGCTTGGGGGAAGCGTGAGGTGCGTCACATTTCCAATGTGCCCACGAATATCCACAGAGAGCACGGCGGCGAACAGGGCTGATACCCAATTTTGGGGAGTGTGTAGGGGGAAGCGGGGCTGGAGAGGGTGGGGGAGTGAAAGATGGGTCAAATGCTGTATTTGTGTAGGTGGAAGAAGGCCGTAGATAGAACCGCCACTGGGCAGATTGTTGGGTGTTTTACTATGTTATGATGTATTGCTTTTGGGTAGTTAGTAGAGTATGGGTGGAGAGGGCATGCATTGAAGAGTTTGTACATTGGTTGCAAGTACTGTAATAGTATGTCACGTGAAGTTGATAGGGCTTGAGGTGGTTGTGTTATGTTTTTGGGTTGTGGTAAGTGGGCAGGTGTTTGCTTGCATGGCTGTGTTATGCTGCTCTGGTTGTGGCCAGGGCCTAGAGTCTTGGGTGCATGGCAGAAGGCCGTAGGATGGCGGTCATGCACCCAAGACTCTAGCCCCAACCACTGCAGCATAACACAGCCATGCAAGCAAACATGTTGACAGTGGCATGTGGATTGCATTGGGGGTATGTACTGAAGAATGTGTCCACTGGCCGCAAGTAGTGTAATAGTATTTGTAGAAAAGTGGACATGGTGTGTGGCAGTTGGTTTGTTGCACTGTGTTTAGAATGTTGGGTGTTTGATAGTGTATGGCTGGCTACAACTATCGTAGTATAATACAGATATGCACTGCATGTTGTGATACCAATCATTGTATACTTAATGTTTGCATTGTTGAGTCTGCAAGAAGATCTTTGCATGGTATGGGAAAATGTAGCAGACATTGTTTTTTCATTCTCTATGATAAAAGAAAGGATCACATGTTAGGGTAGGTACTTTGTAATGTGTTACTGCATTGCATAACAGACATTTGTGTACTTTGTGGACCCTTACAGTTAGTACTTTACAAGTACTATGCTTCATATATGGTGTACTGTGCTATGTCCTCAGTTCCTGTGTTTGTTTGCATAATCATTGAGTCTGTGGAAAAAAAACAAATGCATGCAGCATTAAAAAAAAAAACTTTCCATGTTTATTTGTTGAAATATGCCAGAGTCTTTTTCGGTGGTTGATTGTAGTAGGAGGAATTGAAAAGGTGTATGGTTTTTGGTTTGGAAGTGGTGGTACTATAGTTGCAGTTAGATACCAGTTGGTGTATTCTAATTGTTCATTTATTGGTTGTTGATCTTTTGTAACTACTGTGGTATTGCACAGTAATGTTGCAGAATTTTGGTGCAGTTAGATACCTGTTGGCGTATTCTAACTGTTGATAGTTTCGAAGTTGTTGAGTGTATGCTTATATATAGTAAGTGTTGCAGGGTTTCCTCCGAAAAAACTTATATTGCAGTATTATGGTTGCAGTTTGATACCACTTGGCGTATTCTAACAGTTTACAGTTTTCACTCTGCAGGGTATGTTTTCAAGCACGTTTTTTCTTGTTTGTGGATGCACCCTTATACTGTTAGATAGCTGTTGCTTTATCGTACCAGTTTGTGGTTTTAAAGTTTATTGAGGATATTTTGTAGATGTTCATACTAAGATTAGTTTATACATTTTGGCTTTAAAAGTATTAAATAAGTGTTTGAAGATTTGCTGGTAATCTCTTTTTAAAAGTAATGGAAGTATCATCACATTCAAACCATGAACTTTTCTTTTTAATGTATGCAGTATAGTGACCTGCATTGGTTGTGGCTCCTGCGTGGTAGACTATGTCTACTGTTGTGAAGGTTTCTTGCCAAGTGAATCTTGTCTACGAGTGAAGCCAGTCAGCTTTCTGTTATTTTTGGTACCATCTGCATTGTAACGCAAAAGCATTACTATTACTTATCCACTATGTGACTGTATTTGTAAGGTGGAACGAATATCAGAATTGCAAGTAGTACATAAAGTAGTACATAAAATGCCATGCATTTTACGAGCTGCTGAAATGGAATGGATTCACAGTTAGGTATAGAGACATACACAATGCGCTCGTTAGGGACCTGTTCCTAATGCACAAGGCTACAGAGAGTGTATGTATGTTTCCACATGGATGAAATCTGGAAGATTTCATTTATAGGTATGTTTTTGTTTTCCAGTACTTGTAGTAAGTACATAAGACATTCTTGTGGATCTTCTTGTGTGTTTATACTGAATCTCACTATTCCTGCCTTATTCCAGAGGCACTGTAAGTGTTGTCAGGATTGTTTGTTGCATTTCTGTGAAGGACTAACATGTTCAAACACAATTGGTCTGTGCCGTTTCAACAATTAGTGGCAATTGGAATAGAACATTGATTGCTACATTTGCATTGCAAGTTACACCAGTTATATTGATACATTTAAATGGACCCAACGGTTCTGTGTTGGAGTCATTTGAAGGAAGTGCAAGTAGTTTCTTTGAAGAGGTAGCTGGCTTTGTTTGTGCAGTGTGGTATGCATTTCTTTTTTCAGTAAATACGTATTTGGTTGTGGTAATTGATGACATACCAGCTGCTTTTAATGTCTTTGTAGGGTACTGTTGTGAGATCAAGTATAAGTTGAGTCTGCACTAGTTTTCTCTTACAGAGTTTACCTTTTTGAGGAACAGGGTGCGTAGAGTGCATGTAGTCTATTGTACTCTACAATGCAAGGAATAATAGCGTTAACTTTACTTGCTTCAAAATGTATTAGAAATAGTCCTTCAAGTGTACATAGGTGTGACAGTGCTCCGCAACTCATGCCTTCTTTAAAGACTGCGCTGCCAATATCAATCAATGCTTGATCTAGGGTAAGACCTTGTGATTTATGAATGGTGACTGTGTATGCTAGAGACAGAGAAAATTGTTCTCTGCATACACACATGACTTTGAAAAGAAGTAATTGGGCTGTTGAGCGTCCGATCCTTGTAACTTCTGAAAGTTTGTGAAAGTGAATATTGACAAACTGAATGTTATTGTCATGTGGGTATGTTTTGAAGCCAACAACTGTACCAAAAGCTCCATTATATAAGCCTTGCCCCACATCAAGGTTACGCTTTAGCATCACTCTACAGTTTAAACACAATGATAATCTTTTCCCTAAACAAGCTGTGTTAGAGATAGAGTTTTCTAAGGAATTTAGTTGTGCTGTGGCTTATTGACACATGGGTAGTGTAATTCCATGCACGTCCAGTTTGTCTGTGGAGTACATTTTGACTATTGGTTGCATTTCTTTTGTCAGCATTGTTTCATTGAATTGTGCACAGCTTTCAAGAGTTGGCATCAAGGACATACAGTTTACATTTTTGTGTACTAATTGTTCCATGACATCAGTAGCACATGTGTTATGGCCGTACAACTAATGGATGCGTCTGGTATTTAATATAGACTGTGCTTCTTTAGACCCTAATACTTTTCAAAATGTTGGCATAGGTGAGGTCTGCAGACTGAAGCATGTTTTCAGTTAGTACTTTGTATTGGAAATATTGCCAAAGATGTACCTTTTCTATGCTGTCAAGCGTTTTACAGCACAGTTGGTGTCCTAAGGTTTTAAAAATAGGTTCACCTTTCACTGGTGTTAATTGAAGAAGATCTCTGAAAACAATAATGCATTTTCCTCCAAAGAGTTCTTCGTAGTTCCGTTTTGAGGACTTCTTGCAATCTGAGGTGTATCAAAGCCAACATTAGGTTGGAGACCATGCTCACCTCATCTATTAGGAGCATTTTCATTTGTTTAAAAACCTTGCGTAGTTCCATAGCAGCTTCTGGTGAAAGTTTGTGGTAGTCTAATTTGTTTTGGTATTCTACGGAAGGAGTAGCAATCGGTGTAAAGTTACACCACCTATGTTGTAGCCAGCTAAACCTGTGGGGTAGTTACAACAGCCGAATGTTTGTTGTCTGTCAATTGTTGGAGGAACTTGCTGATGATTTTTATTAAGAATGTTTTGCCTGAACCAGCTTGACCACTTACATACAGCATTCTAGGTTTGTAGTCTTGGCAGGTACAAGTTTTAGTTTCATGCTGCATACCATGTTCAATTTCTTTAGTTGCCTTCTCGGAAAACGCTAGCCGTTAATTGTTTAATTGTAATTTGAGTTTGCAAAGTCTTCTGTAGATTGCTCATGCTGACACATGGTGTTCTCCACTTCCTTCGCGGCTAATTCTGCCTCATTTGCTATGAGTGGCTGTGCAAGTGGTTCTTGGCTTCCTGTTAGAGAAGGTTGACTGCTGTCAAGAGTGTCTATATTTAGTTGTGCCTGGAGATCTTCTTTTTGTTGGTGTTTATTATCTAACATGGTTTTGTACGTTTATATATCTATTATAGTGCTTTCATTTGCATTGAAAGCATCTTCATAGGAGGAATGGTATCTAATAAACCTTCTATTTATTTCCATTGGTTTAAAAGGTTGCATTAGGGCCATGTAATATTGTTCTATATGTTGAGGAGTTTTTAATTATAGTTTCCTATGATTAATCAGTCTGCGTTTGGTAAGTTTAACCAGGCTGACCACAAAACCTTTGACTATGGGCCTCATTACGACCCTGGCGGTAAGGGGTTAACGCCAGCGTTAGCTGCGCCGACCCCTTACCGCCAACTACGAGGTCCCTTAGCGCCATGGCGCTTTTAACACCTGCTTTTAGCAGGTGTTAAAATCCATGGCGCTAAGGTACCATGGAGTTAATTACGCCACCGTAATTTACGGTGGCGTAATTAACGCCTTCCCCACTCCCATTATGCCCTATGGGGCAAAAATGGGAATGGGGAAGGGTAAATGGGGATTGGGGACTTACCGCCCCGCCGACCTCGGAATGGGGCGGTAAGTCCGCCAACCACCATGGCGTAAACGTAGTTTACGCCATGGTGGTAAAGTCACGGCCCAGGCGGTAACTTACCGCCTGGGTCGTAATGAGGCCCTATGTATTTTTTTTTCTCATCTGGTTAAATATTATTTTTGTGTGTGAAGTTTTGGGCTAAGTGGTATGGACACATGCGGGCCGATTCATGGAATAAATGTGCGCCGGAAAGGGTAGCGCAAGCGGGAAAATCGCTGCGCAAACGTGAAAATTGCAGCGCACGCGTGCCAAAGACGCGCACATTGATTTATGGAATTCAGTGCGCATGTAAATCCTGGGATGTGCACTAAAATCGTGAGGGGCGCACACGTCATCAAATGGCATGCGCTATGCGCACAGGGAAAGCGCACATAGCACAGCGCACACAACAAAAGTGGGCGTAACACAGGGCGTAACACAGGGAATGGGGAACAACGCGTGGAAATGTGGGCGTTACGGGGGAAGCACAGAAGGTAAATGCTCGCAACGCCCACACACGCACCAACAAAACGTATTCATGGAATCGAACAGGGGAAAGGCGTGCTCCAAAAAAGACGCATTAATCCGAAAACACGTACGCCAGCAGGAAGCAGGCATAAGCAGCCCCGCGCAGCATAAAAGTACGCGCAAACAACAAACAAGCTCAGACGCTAGCAGCAGTGGTCGTGGGACACTGTAAGAGGAGGAGGAGGATAGCCAGGCCCCGCATTTTTTTACCCAGGACCAGCATTTTTGGGATGCCTGATGACCAGGTTTATGAGAGGTACAGATTTCCACCACACATAATCCTAGAACTGGTCAGGGAGTGGGAGGATGACCTCATATCACCCACCTTGTGCTCCCAAGCACTGAGCCCCTTGGAAAAGGTGCTCAATGTACTGCACTTCTTGGCTACTGGGTCATTTCAGTGGACAAGTGCCATAGTGGGGGGTGTGTCACAGGCCACGCAGTTGCACTGCCTACACCAGGTGTTGGCCATCATGACTGCATGCCCCTCAGTCCGCAGGCACATATACATGCCCAGAACACCTGCAGAAAGGCAGGCCGTGGTGCAGGACTTTTATGGGATGTCACACTTCCCCAAAGTGCTAGGTGTCATTGATTACACCCATGTGGTTCTACGTCCTCCCAGGGCCACTGAGCACATATATCGGAACCGCAAGCACTGGCATTCAAACAATGTGCAGGTAGTATGTGATGCCAAGGGAATAATCACTTCAGTATATGCCAACTATCCAGGGTCAAGCCATGATAGTTTCATTTTCAGAATGTCACCCCTAAACCGGGACCTGGAAGCTGGGCGGCATGGTGACACATGGCTGATTGGTGAGTATAAATGCCTCCACACATGTATTCATGTCAGATCAGATACTCAGTAATGTGACAACCCCACTAATGATAGTCATCATCACCTCCCCAGGGGACAGTGCCTACCTGCTGAGCACCTACATGATGACGCCAATTCGGAACCACACCACACCACCTGAGGTAAGATACAACACAGCCCATATTGCAACCCGGGGCATAGTGGAGTGCACATTCGGAGTGCTCCCTTGACCGCTCTGGTGGGCAGCTGCTATACGCGCCCCAAGTAGTGTGCAGGATCATAGAGGCAGCATGTGTCCTGCACAACGTTGAAACACGCCGGCGCATGCCGGTGGACATGGTGGTGCCCCCACATCCTCAACCACATGCACGGCCGCTGCGCATGGGATGTGAAAGGGCATGTGGTGAGGCAGCCCGTACCCAGCTTGTGGCGAATTACTTTACCTAAAATCCCACCCCTGCGGAGTGCACACAGGCCTGGCACATACCAGCTGACAATCAATAATGATGACAAAAGGGACAGTCAACTGTCACAACCATACCAGCCTGATATTGTTCACCTGGAATTGTTACATTGTGTGCATTACTACCTACTTAAAGACACCCAATGCTATATCACAAAAAGACACACATTCATGCAGCAGGAATGATTACCCCCTTGCAAAATACCACATCAAAATAGTGCCATGTCACCAACCCCTCCCCATCTCAGCTAGCCAACACACCATGGCATGACATGCAATGTGAAAGCAACTAAATGAATGCACAACACATGACACAAGTGTCACAAAGTGCAATGTTCCTAATGTAAACAGTCCACAGACAATATGGTCTCAGTAATCAATAAGAAACACCACACATGAACAAATACTTACCAGCAACACAAAACAGGAATAAAGTGTGGCAATATATGACAGCAAAAAAGGAAAGTACTGCAAGTCTCACAACCTGACTAAGGCAGCACATCGACCCTTCCAACTGCAGAGTGTTGCTGTCAGGCACATGTCTCAGTGTACTGCATACAACATGAACTGCATCTGCAAAGGAGACGGCCTTGTGAAGACATGAAGAACCTACATGTATATAAGGAGAAAGACATGGATGCACACGCACATATCAATACACCATGCAGTGTAGAATACAACAACAATCCCCACTAGGGATGTACACACAGTTTTGACTGCAGACTGTCCACACAACTCATGGGAGCCCATTGTCACTGTGTAGGTTACTGTCACTTGGTCACACCCTTTGCAAGCACATGGAAAGGGGAAGCAGGAAGGGGGGGGTGTCAGGAAACCAAGCATCTAACCCAAATACAGGACAAGCCTGCATGTTCCCAGCTGGAATATGTCCACAGGAGCCACACAAAGCAATACACTGTAAAAAAACAATTGAAAAAAAATGGCCATGTATGGACCGGGGGGGGGTCACCCAGGAGGCACGAGGTACAGGGTGCATCCCAACACCCACATGTGTGGATGTTGGAAAAAAAAAACTCCATGGGCTCAGGGCCTGCACGGCTACGCTACAGTGCGAGAACTGCCGTCGCTGTCATCACCCTCTGCTGCTACATCAGGAGGTGGCCGTGATATGGGAGGCAGCCCACGCAAAGCACTGGTATGGTCCTCCATGGCAGCAAGCATGCAGGTCTGGAAAGTTTGGTTCTGCAGGATGATGGTACGGAGATCCCCATGCAGCACCTCATGGGTAGCACACATTTGTGCCTGCATGGCCTCGCGTGATGCCCGGATCTCCTGACGGGTTGCCTGGAGCTGCGCTGACAGTGAATGAGTGTGCTGCTCCAGCTGCTGTTCTGACCTAAAATTCTGGGAAACCTCAAGTTCACACAGAGTATCTCTGAAAGACTTGTGTTCTAACCTCAGGGTTTCCCTGTGGGCCTGGGACTCTACATATATGGCTACACGCAGACTCTCCAGTGGAGCCCATCGGTCCCTGTTGGAAGCCAACATGTCTTCCCTGTGTGAGTGGCAAATGGAGTCTGTTGCCTGCTGCTGGAGCCTTTCAGGGGGGAGAATGGAAGTGGCCACCCTATCCATTGCCTGAGCCATCATTTTACACAATGCCCCCTGTTGTGCTGCTATACTGTACATGGAGTTCTCCCACACAGTATTGCCTGGTGGCGCACGGCCACCGCGTTGGCGGGCACCACACCTGTTTGGGGCAAGGCGATCTGCACCTTGCTGTGCTGGCACTGCCTGAGGCTGCAGGACTGCATTCCTCCTTTGTTCTGCTGGCCCAGGAACAGGATCAAATATTGTGGAGTGTGACCCTGCATCCGTAACCACCACAGGCAGACTTTTCAACACTGAAATCCCCATAGAGGGGTCTACCCCCGGTGCAGGTGGATTGGACAGAACAGCATCCCTGCCAGAAACACTCACCTGCGATGGCACATATGTCTCACTGTCCGATTCAGCACCTGATTCATAGAGGTCTGTGGAGGTGTACCCAAAGACACCCGTTGACAGTATGGTCTGCAGGAGGAATGGGTTTTCACTCACCACCACCCCACGTCCTACACTGGTGCCCGGTTGTGGCTGAGATTCCTCATTGGTCTGCACCATCTCCTTCTCCACAGCATCAAGTGCCTCATCACCTGCAATAACATGAAAGACAACACATGGAAACAGGCATGAGCACCACAGCACACCCATAGGCCCGACGAGGCAGAGATCCAGTACATAAATTCTACTGTCCCACATGAATATAATGCTGGCATGCATGCACTGTCAATGAGTTGGAAGGGGAGGCAAAAAGCACACACTGAGGACTCCAAGATGGAAAAACAACACATGTGCAGCATGCTGGATAGCACTGGCAGCACACATTAGCCTGTGAGTGTCATGTCCAATACACATACGTGACACATGCCATCACACAGATGGCACGTAGCATGGTGATGGTACATTTGACAACTACAGCCATATGGTACGAAATCAGTACTGTCACCAATCCATGTGAGATAGACATGATGAGATGAAACATGCAAAATAGTGTGACAAAATACGCATGTGCCACACGCTGCAACAGATCCAGTGTTCACTGATACAGCGATGGCAGGCAGATGAATACATCAATGGTTGGTCACTTCACCATGACAGAACACAACAGTCATGTCCAGCATTCAAACAGGGCCCAAAAATGATTGTGTGCAGCCCATTATTCAATCAGCCTGAATGGTTAAATCATTCCCATAACAAGGTAATAAATGTGGGCCATTGTGGGGTCTAATGTATGACAGAAGTATGTCACATTTGTGTCAGTACATCAAAAAAAAGTGTCGTAAAAATGGCAAGGATTGAAAACAATCAGGCTGAATGACCAGGAAAACATTTTGAAGAATGTAGTTGCAAGATGACAGTTGAAGGGCAACTGCAGTAATCTGGTGCAAATTGGCAACTGTGGTCAGAAGGGATACTGTCATATCCAAACCCAAGGCAGGTGAATGGTTTGGAGGGACCACATGGGTGTGCCATACCAATCATGACTATACAGCCTCACCTGGCACTCAATAAGAACACATCACCCAAGCAACATACACATGGATTGCTCACACATGCATGGGCACTCACCGGACAATGCTTCAAAATCTGGTAGGTCTCTGCCTCAGATCTGTTCCTCTGTGATGAAGGCTCCAGCAACAGACTCATGTTCAGTGAGTTTTTCATCCTCTGGTGGAGACCCACCACCAGTCACCAGAGTAGAGGCATGATTGGAAGCTAGCTTGTTCTTTGCTCTGCATTTCAGGTCAGTCCACCACTTGTAGCAATCATCAGCTGTGCGCCTCACAAATCCAAGGGCACTAATGTGGTCCGCGATGGTCTGCCAGTGGGCCCTACTTTGAGCAGGCGTAGGCTTGCACCCTGCAGTCACCACCATTTCGCGGCTATGTGCAAACACATAGGCACAAGTGCATCTAGTTCGGCGTCATTGAAGCTAGGCTTCCTTGACGTGCCGGAGTGGGTAGCCGTGTCTGGGGTCCCAGCTTGTAGTGCAAGAGCACCCTTCTTCTTCTTGGAAGGTGGTGCGGATCCTGAGTGGCTTACACCGCTCTGGTTGGTAGGGGCAGAAGCGCAGGTGGACTGGGTACTTGAAGTTTGCAAAGGCACTATGACCAAAGGTTTCGCTGCAGGCATTGGCTGCAGGGTGATGTTGGCAGGATCAACCTCGGTGTGAAGGATTTAGACCGACACTGTCCCGGCTGGGAGACTCGGAGATGAGGTGGATTGAGCTACAGCTGCCCCTGCAGCCTCCTCACCCTGGCTACTTGGGGCAGCAGATGACATTGCTGCCCCAGATCCACGTGGCCTGGTGACAGCACCTTTCACCACCACACCACACGTGGCTTAGACTTGGTGACACGGAAGTCAGCCTGGGAGTCATCCTGTGCCGGTTCAGTTGATAATATGGGCCGGTTTAACAAGGGTTGAGCTGGGATGGTGTCAGCTATATTTCTCACAACCATTGGGGGTGGGGGCATAGGTGGCCCGGATTGGTACTCCACATACTGGCCTCTTGGGGCACCCTGCACATCCTGGCCACGTCCCCTACTGTGCCCACCTTTTGGAGGTCAGCCACCTTTGCCTTCCTTATTGCTTGGTCACCTCCCAACCATGGCACTGATGTTGTTGTGCGTATGGGATTTGCAGTCAACAATTGCCCTGGGCAATTGGGGTGCAAGGGGTAGGGTACTAGATGGAATTTGCACCCTAGTGCTCTAGCCAGGCTGTCTGTGACCCCTGGGGGAAGATGACAGGTCACGCAATGCACAGGCACCCCGAAAACAAAATTAAACATGCATCCAACCCCTGGTAGACCATGTGCGTGGAAAAATGAACCTGCACTACGCTGTGGTACCCAGAAACAAAAATAAGCGTACGCGTGATACACGCAGCCTACAATGACCTCTGAAGGGGTACCTGACACACGGGGGCAACCACAGTTGGAAAATATGTGCGCGACTCACCGTCTGCATGGAAAAAGTACGTGAAAAAGACTTGCATGTGCACGTTGGCAACACCCCCGCCAAAAGAAGAAATGAACGCTGTCTGAGGAAACAGGGAGTACGAACTGGAACCGTTGTGAAGTAATCATGTGTGAACCGACAAGATGTACAAGAATCACCCGTTTGCTCTCCACAAAAAGCACGTACCAGAAAATGGCACCCTATGCGTACCTTTTAAACCAGCCCACACGTGCCACGTCACTTATGCGCGTACGCGCTTAGGGCCTTTCCTCCAATTACACGCAGTGACACCCCAGATGTGCAGTTTTTTCACATGTACAATGAACATGCACCCGTGTTGTGGGAAACGCCCGTGTGTGTTACGTCATAGATGCGCTTACGCACTAAGGTCCTTTCATCAAATTACACGCTGACGTGCACTTTTTTTACATGCCAAATCACTCCGTATCAAGCTGGCCACACGACAACACACGGAAGATCACGCTCCTGCCCAAAAGGCAATTTTTCTGCCCCCCAGAGCCCCGAGCACGCTCCCACCTGCCATCTGCTGCTGCCTGCCTGCCTGATGCCCACGTGCCCTGCTATTTGGTGCCTGCACATCAGCCATCTGCAGGGGTCTAATTGCTGTGTCCACCCCTGCTGGAACAGAAGACTCCCGACTGGGATACGATTGCTCCACAGCCCAGCCCCAGGACCCAGTTGCCCACCCACACCTGCCTCGGGGATCCCCATGTTGGGGCAAACACCATCTGAGACCACTGGCGACCCCCAGCCAGAGAGGCAGAGGGCCACCAGCTTCAGTGAGAAGGAGGTTGGTGTCCTGGTGGAGCAAGTTCTGGGGGATTATGATGCCGTCTTCACACCATCGCATGCTGACAAGGACAGGAGAGGATCTGGGAGGACGCAGTGGTTGCCATCAACGCGGAGGGGGTGGCAACCTGCAACATCAAGCACGTCCGGAAGCGCTGGGAAGACTTCAGGTCCAGGACCCTCAACAAGGCCCGGGGCCTCATGAAGGCAGAGGATGCAGAGGGGTGCCGGGTCAGCCTGACCAACATCCGGATGAGGGTCCTTGAACGCATAAGACCAGCGCTCCACGCCCAGATCCTTCGGAGGAAGACCCGTCTGGAGTTGAGAGGTAAGTGGCCATGCATTGCTGTGTGAAACAGGGCATGTTGAAGTGTGCTGGTAGTCAGCTACTTGCATGTATGTGTAACACAGGCCATGTATTGATGTGTGTGTGTGCAGGGACATCATGGTAATGTATGTGAGACCAGTAATGTGTGAACCACATGGATGGTGCCTGTGTTCCAATGCAACATGGGGAGCAGCATGCGGAATGCACACATGAATACATGCCTGTCCCTGTTCTTGGACATGGATGGGGGGTGAGAGATAGGTGCTGCTCTCGTGTACATGTATGGTGTACATGTCTGTGTGTCTGAGAAGCGTGTGTGACTTTGAAACGCCATGGATGAATGACACATGTCCGTGACGATGTGTAGATTCACGTATACAGTCTAGTCACCCTTGTATCCACTGTGTCTGTGGTGTACGAGCCATTATGCATGACCCTCCGGTGATGTGTGTGCATGGGATCAGTTTGAGCCATGATGCATGTGAGTTTTAAGGCAACATTTATGTCAATAGAGGCCCTTGTACATGGATGCTGATGTTGATTGCATGCGCCTTGCCTGTTTCTGCATGTGTGTTGCCTGCATTGACCCATGTGTTGTGGAGGGACAGGATGGAAGTGACGTTTGACAGTGCCACTCATGTGTTATTGCTTCCTGTCTAGGGGACTATTGTAGATTACCCTGATGCTTGTGTTCTATGTCTCCCTCTATGCAGCGTCGAGTGAAGAAGAGGACAGAGACGGCGCTGTGGAGAAAAGCGGTGGGGATGCCTACACCGGGCAGCGACGCAAGGCCCAGCCACCCTCCCAGGAATTGCCATCATCCGGGAACGAGGGTACTGGTGCCGTGTCTGCCACTACGGCTGTAGCGGAAGGGCCGGTTGAACCCCCACAGGGGCTTGCAATGGTGGAAGACGGTGCAGAGACATCCAGGTTGGTGGTCTCCACAGAGGAGGAGTAGCCCGCTACTGAGCCGCACATGGGGCCTGGTGGGGGTAGTACCACTGGTGCAAGTGGTGCAGTCCAGGGCCAGGCTCAGGAGGCAGCACAGGTCGCCACAGAGGGGTCTGTGCATGTCGCTGACCCTGTGACTGCACCACCATGCACCAGCAGGGATGGCCCGTCCCAGGCCCGTCCGCAGGTAGGGGGAGGCCCACGTCATCTGGCTCTTCACTACCTGCGGAAGAGGAGTTCCAGGACTGTATGGGCTCTGTCCTGATAGGTGTTGTGTTGCGCACACGTGTCATTCGTGATGACGTGCGGGCTTCCTGGGGGTCCACGCACGTCATCACAAAGAGCTGCGTGGCAATGTGGCACAGTTGGGAGGGGCCATGGTCGGTGGGTTCCTACATGTGTCGCGCACTCTGGCGGACCTCTGTGGAGACTATGCTCCATTCGTTTTCCCTGCCGTCTTCCGGCCCAGATTCCACCAGGGCCCCCTGTGGACCTGGCCTGACCAACACAGCCAGCTTGGTGGAGATCCCATCCCTGCCACAGTCGGGAGTCAGTGGTCCAGCAGGGGTGGACACCCCAACAACTGGAAACCAGCAGATGGAGGATGTGCAGGCATCATCAGACAGGGCACATGGACAGCAGCAGCAGCAGGCTCTAGGTGGGAGCGATGATCGTTCGGGCCATCAACATCAGAGGGGCAGGCATCGGCCAGAGGGGAGGAGGACCCTGGAATGGGAGTGTCTTCCATGTGGCTGCGGTTGGGCCAGCGGATAGATGTGGAGCAGCAGCGGGCGGAAGAGACGCAGCTCACCATGGTCAGGGCGGAGTTCTCAATGCGCCGGGCATTGAGGCGGGCAGAGAGCCTCGAGGCAACTCGCAGGGAGTTTGAACAGTCCATGAGTGCATCCCTGTGAGACCTCGGGGCCAGGGCAGAGGCCCGCCTCCAGGAGATTGACATGGAGTTCAATGATACCCTGGCCCACAACATCACAGAGTGAGCAGTAGGACTTTCCCGCCGCCATTGTATATAGTTAGTTAGTGTTAGGTTTCCTTTCTCTTTTTTTTTCTTTAGGGATGCTTGGACAATGCCCCACGTTTTTGTATATAGTTCTTGATTAGGTAGGGCTTTTTTTATAGGTATCATTTCATTTGTTGGGCTCATGAACCCTGGTTTCAATTTTTGTACATAGTTGAACTGTGGATTTCTGAGAAAATATTATTTTACATCACCATGGATCAATGGATTTTTAAATTTAGGTTTCCTTTGGATTTGCTTTGGTGGATGGAGAGTTTGGACTAACTTTATTTTGGATTACTTTGGATTGTGACTTCATATATTTTTTTCTTTTTTGGACATGCATTTTTTTCTTGTTTAAAATTATTTTCATACTTTGATTTCATTTGCTTCATTTTGTGCACAATACATTTTGATTTATTACTTCCATGTGTGGTTTTCGCTCATTGGTTTACTGCATGTCACAATGTGGGTTTACACAATCACTGGCACCCAGTGTGTGTGTGACGGACATGTGTTGATGTGCATAGTTGACTTTTGGTTTGTGTCATGAAATATGCCTTTCAGTGTGGGGTGGGTGGGAAACTTGATTATGTCTCAAGACTGGGGTGGCGTGCAGTGGGATTTTGGTGGACATGAGGCCCATGAATGTGCATCTTTATGACATGTTGGGTGGGGACATGAGTCGGGGCCTGCTGGCAGGTGCCCGTCAATGCTGGATGGGTGGAGGTGCAGGGGGACATGAGTCGCGGCCTGCTGGCAGGTGCTGTCAATGCTGGGGGGTGGGGGTGCAGGGGGACTCGGTGCTCACTGGTGCATGGTGACATGTGGGCTGGCTGGGGGGCATGGCCAGGGTGGATGGGCTGCCTACGAGACATGACCAGGGGTGCAGTGTAGTCCCCTGTGGTGTGGGCCGGCTGCAGGGGCTGGGGAGGGGGTACAGGGCACACCTGGGAGGACCCACACTGCCAATTCATGTGTGGAGCTCCCTGCGCACCCCTTCAGAATACACGTACCACGCTCACCCAGCTAAATCGTGTGAGATTCTCCCTGCGCACCCCTGAAATACACGTACCCCGCTCGCACAGGGCCTATCACGTGTGATTCTGCATGCGCACCCCCAAAATACATGTACCCCGCTCGCACAGGGCCTATCGAGTGTGATTCTCCCTGCGCACCCCTCAGAATACACGTACCCCGCTCGCACAAGGCCTATCGCATGTGATTCTCCACGCGCAGCCCCTAAATACATGTACCCGCTCGCACAGGGCCTATCGCGTGTGATTCTCCATGCACACCACCCAAATACACGTATCCTGCTCACACAGGGCCTATCACGTGTGATTCTCCCCTCGCACCCCTCAGAATACATGTTCCCTGCTCGCACAAGGCCTATCGTGTGTGATTCTCCACGCGCACCCCCGAAATACACGTACCCACTCAGACAGGGCATATCGCGTGTGATTCTCCATGCGCACCCCGAAATACACATACCCTGCTCGCACAGGGACTATCATGTGTGATTCTCTTCCCACGCACCCCTCAGAATACACATACCCCGCCCACACAAGGCCTTTCGCGTGTGATTCTCCACACGCACCCCCCGAAATACACATACCCGCTCGCACAGGGCATATCGCATGTTATTCTCCCTGCGCACCCCTCAGAATACATGTACCCCGCTCGCACAAGGCCCATCGCGTATGTTCCTCCACGCGCACCCCCGAAATACACATACCCGCTCACACAGGGCCTATCGTGTGTGATTCTCCACGTGCATCCCCGAAATACACGTACCCCGATCGCACAGGGTCTACCGTGTGTGATTCTCCACGCGCACCCCCAAAATACACATACCCGCTCGCACAGGGACTATCATGTGTGATTCTCTTCCCACGCACCCCTCAGAATACACATATCCCGCCCGCACAAGGCCTTTCACGTGTGATTCTCCACACGCACCCCCCGAAATACACATACCCGCTCGCACAGGGCCTATCGCATGTTATTCTCCCTGCGCACCCCTCAGAATACATGTACCCCGCTCACACAAGGCCCATCGCGTATGATTCTCCACGGGCACCCCCGAAATACACATACCCGCTCACACAGGGCCTATCGCATGTGATTCTCCACGCGCACTCCCGAAATACACATACCCTACTCGCACAGGGCCTATCACGTGTGATTCTCCATGCGTACCCCTGAAATACACGTACCGGCTCGCACAAGGCCTGTCACGTGTGATAATTCCAGCGCACCCCCAAAATACACGTTCCCCGCTCGTGTGATTGCGGTGTAGCGGACCTGAAAGCTGCTCCAGGGTTAGCGCGGGCCTTTGCACTGCATTGGGGATTTCAATGGCTTTTCCTTGCGCAAGGGGCGTTCTTGGGGGAATAACTGGCGCTGCGGGATGTTCTCTGCGCCAGCGTTCATTATGGCTTGGAAATTCCATGAATACGTGGTGCGCCAGAAAGCTGTTTAGCGCACACGGCTTGCACTTGCTGGCACACGATCCCTCTCTGCGCTGCTCTCGCGCGCTGCATCTGCGCTGAAATCTATGAATTACCTTATGGTTACATGATGGTTTCCAAAGCAGTACTCCTGTTTGGGTAGTATGTGTCCAGTAAGTTGTTTTTCTAAATGTCCTGGCTGTTGGGATCTTTTTTGGCTATTTTTTATATGTCCTGGTATGATTTGAGAACTCTTTCTGGATGCATCAGGACGAAGCCTTAGCCACACTATGTTTTCAGATTTCCCATACAAGGAGGTGCCTGTTAAACGGTCTGGGATTCGTAGCAGCCACTTTCTCTATGGGGGAGCATTTTTTTGCTTAAGCTGTACAATTTCTGTGACAGTGTTTTGTCAGATGATATGTCATCCCAGAGGACTTTCAGCTATGTTCTCTCTGCTTTGGTTAAGTAGGCTGTGACATATTGTGCAACTGCCATGGAATTGTCTGCAATGTACTGCACATCTGTATTTGCATTCCATAGAAGACCAATGATTGTTACGTAATCCTTGATGTACTTTGATCCTTCTGTTCTTTTTATGCAGTATGTGTTCTTAGGTGATTTGCCTTTGACATTGTGTCCAACCGAAGACATGAAGCTGTTCACTTGCCCTATTGCTGAAATTAGTCTAGGGAAATCAAAGCAGCATTTGGTGTAATATTTCCCTTTGTTTTAGTATTTGTGCTGACAATACTTGCCACACTTTTGTCTTTGAAATTGCAAAACTTTGCATGGAGGTCGCTATGTGTAGTTTCTGAAGGGATTTCGCAAGTACCATATTTGTGAATGAACTGCAAAACAGTGGCATCACTGTCCTGACCAATTTTAGGAGCATTTTAATCCACAAAAGCATGTGGGTGTGTGGTGCTCCTCTGGCTTGATATTCTTTTCTCCAAAAGAAGTGTTGCACTTCTCAAAAGGGAGGAACTATTTTATTTCAAATGAAGTGCAGCATGGCAATAAAGCGATGATGGAAGTACCTGATACATTTACAGGATCAAGAGAGCAGAGTTCTCCTGGTGTTTTTATGTCTATATTTGCTTTGTTTTTGTTTGCTATGCGTTGGGAATTGTGCAAGTCTTCCCATGTGTACTCTGCACAACTAAACGTCACAAACCATGCTGGCGGGCCGAGGTTGTGTATCATACAGCCTACTTCTGCATGACAATGGAACCAGTATTCTTTTGTACCAATGCACGTTTGCTAAAAGATTTGTAATAAAATTGTCTGTAAAAGTTCATCTTTTTCTTCCACCTTTTGAAGTAGCTGCATAGCAAACATATTTTGAAAATTGGAACCTGTTTTCAATGTGTGTGCAACTCTGTAACATAGTTAAATTAGTAACATAGTTAGTAGTTAGTTCACTTTCAAACAGCAGGTGGAATATGTATTCTGTGTTGTGTCTGAATCTGTGGTCTTCAGACTACATTTGTAAAGAGGGGTATTCTGATGTTGTTATTTGTGTGTGTCTTTCATCGTACCTTCCACCTTTTTCCCATATGCTGATTACAGATCCTTTGGCTTTCCACATTTGGTATGTTTCCAGTGCATCATCTATGGTGTCTTTGGAGTGGATGAACTGTATAGTGGTCTAAAATATTGGATGCTGTAGTAGGATCTAGAAGTTAAAACTGACGAGTTGCTGATGAGTCTTGAATTATTTTGGTTGTTTCCCACAGGTTTTCTTCAATGTTTATTTCTTTGTAGTATTCAATGTTGTCTTTTAGATATTGCAGGGCTTATCTAACTAACTTTATGTAAATCCGCTAGTTGTTGCCAATTTTTTAAACTTTTGTAGGTACACCATTCACAAGGGTAATCAAAGATGTATCTATTGGCTGTTGCTCTCCCAGAGTGTCTACATTTCTTTTTTGTATGTTTGTAGTAGTGGTTTGATATCTGCAAGGTTGTTTCTACTCTGTTCTAAAGGTACTGTATTTTGTAAGTGGGTTTCACTTCCAAAATATTTGCTTTGGATGTGTTCTATTTATTAGAGTAGTTCTTTGACTGCACCATGTAGAAGAATGTTATTTAAAGGGTCCAGTGGTAAAGCAG
The DNA here is from genome assembly GCF_040938575.1 of Ambystoma mexicanum. NCBI lineage: Eukaryota > Metazoa > Chordata > Amphibia > Caudata > Ambystomatidae > Ambystoma > Ambystoma mexicanum. Next base: position 820,204,104 of record NC_090928.1, on the reverse strand, counting down.
GACTTTTTACATAGTACACTTTATGAGTGAGATTTTGTACAGTTGAATGGTGTGTCGCTAACATTTTGATATGGTGGAAGGTGCTTTTGCAAGTAGGTCCAGAAATGCAGGCTAAAAAAATGTCCTTGTAGTCCTGTGTATTCGCGCACTGGACAGGAGTCTATAGTTTGTACATTTTTTATTTTTTATTTGTCTTTGCCTTTCACGTACTGATTGAGGAACTGGAGTAAAGATGTGAAAGATTTTTTGCGCACATTAACATTGATGTGCACGACCATTTGCAGACTGGACGTATTGGTTCAGTCGAATGGAGAGTTGATTGTAAGTTGGTTGGGGATATTTTTGTGAGCAGCGTTTCTTGTTCCATAATGGTATTGTTAACCTTTTCATACCCTCGTCCACTGCTATGTATGGCAATTGGGTTTGCTCGCTTTTGTTTGTATGTGTCTTGATTGAACTATGCCCTTGTGCTGATGGTGTGACTCCACTCACCTGCACAGATGTTTGTAAAGCTATCTTTGTTGATATTCTGTCAGTTGCAAAGTCCTTGTTGTAATTTAGTAATTAGTTTGGTTAGTGGTTTCATTCTGTTTAAAACTAATATAAATCATTTCCTTTTGAGAAGAATTGCACTGTCGATGAGAGCTTCCAGGATTGGTTTTCTGCGGTAGGGTGTGAGGGTTGAGTGAGATGCTGGTATGTCGTCCTTCTAAAATGAAAATATTACGTTTCGTAGAACAAATATTTTTCAAAGTGATGGAGTCCATCTTACTAATGTTGGTAATCAGATTTTTCTTGTGAAATATTTAAAATGCATTGCAATCCTTTTTGCAAGTTTAGTAAGCATTTTTCTAGAAGATGTTGGACTACTTTACCCTTCAAAAAACAAATACACACTAAAAAAAGGCTCTTTTCAGAGCCATGACTTTCTCCTGGAAAAGAGTGCAATGTTTTTGCAAGTACCACCCCCTATTTTTTTTAAGTCTGCAGACTTTATGGAGTGGCCAGGGCCCTGCACTATTTAATTGGAACATCTATTTTTAAACTGTGAAGGGTGGCTCTGAGAAGAGTCTTTTTTGGGGGGGTTTGTTTTGTATTTTTTTGTTTTTTTAGACATGACACATAAGGAAAGGAAGGGAAGGGAGGGTAGGGAAGGGGCACAAACCACTGGGATAAGAAAGGGCAAATGGAGAGAGGAAGATGTTGGGTGGGCCTTACTTGGGTATGTGGCACTCTTTCTCATGCTCCTGTACTGAAGCCTCAAAAGCATTTTGAAATTGTTCCCCCCTGCAGAGTACAGCGTTGCAGTACATGCACAATATAGTGACCCTGAAAGGGTAAGGGTCAGCTGAGTCGGGTATGGCCTGCAAGGCTGGTTCAGGGATGTGCTGTCACTCAGGAGTGTCTCTTGTGGTAGCAGGAGCAGATACAGAGGATTTTGTAGAGGAGCCCAACCTACTACTTTGTTCAAAGGGGACGACCCTCTGAACTGCCACCTTGTGGTTGGACCTCAGGTGTCACTGCATGGAGGTGGTCCCATAGCTGTACAGACCTGGTTTGCCATGACTGAGCACCATTTTGCACTCAGTGCAGGTCACCTTGTCTGCACCTGCCTTGGTTACCCCTCCAATTCTGGTAAAGAGCCTTCACACCCATGACTCATGCTTGCTTCCACTACCTCAACCTCATCTTCCTCTTTATCCCTCTCTACATCTCCATGCCTGTTCCTCTCTCCAGGCCCTTGGGAAGGTGATGGGTGGCGGTGGAGGGGATAGGGGCAGTGCTGAGGCAGACGCAGCTGCAGTGGAAGAAGCCATAGTTGCCATTTGGAATAGTCCTCCAAAAATTAAATAGCACAGCAGGCACAGCTCAGGAGCAAATCCAATGTAGGAAACCAGCAATGGGGAGCAATACTCTCTCGGGTAGCCAATAAATGAGGAGCAGTACTAGGGTGTGGCCTTTTATATGGGTGTTGGAGAGCACTCCACGGACAGTAGCGCACTCTGTGGACGTTCAAACACCGAAGAGAGCTCTAGAAGCTCAAAAAAGTGTCTAGATCACTGTGGGGCATGGTCTGCGACCTGTGCAAGGCTGAAGTTTTACAGTGAAACACCTTGGATTGCTCAAAAAAGTACTTTTTTGGTGTCCGGCTGCCTGGACACTGCCCGCGGACACGGGCCTACGCTGAGCGTGGGTGCAGTCACATGGTGCATCGCAGATGTCCGCCAATGGGACAGGTGTCCATAGGACACCTATTGTACGGGAACGGTTGTACGCATGTGCATCGGTGTTCTACGGACCGGGCTGGGCTCCCCGGACTAATTAAAAGTGCCACACATGCGGCAGACAGTTCCACACAGGCACAATGTTCTCAGGCACATGTGTCCAGGTGTCCTCCGGACAGGGCTATGGTCCCCGAACTAAATAAAAGTGCGTCACAACTTTGCGGACATGCGGGCAGGCTTGGTGTTCTGCGGACAACTCCATTTTTATTGGGGACAGCACAGACAGATTAGGAGTCCATAGGACACCTCCATTTTGGTTAATTCTAATCATTCTGGACAGTCGCAATGTTCATAGGACCCCGAAGGTGGGATGCGCACGCGTTCAGGTGTCCTCCGGACAGGGCTAGGGTCCCCAAACTAATTGAAGGTGTGTCACAACTTTGCGGACATGCGGACAGGCTTGGTGTTCTACTGACACCTCCATTTTGATTGCGGACATCCCGGACAGGTTAAGTGTCTGTAGAACACCTCCATTTTGGTTAATTGCAGACATTCCGGACAGTCTTGCTGTCCGCGTACTCCTAACCAGGGGTTTTAAAAATATAATGCAAACACATACAAGAACAGTATACATATAACTTTATTTACAGAAATATATATACAAATTATGAAAAACAGGGGGAGCAGAAATGGACACATATACAGTGGAATTGGGGATTTCTAGAGGTTGGGTGGTAGGGGAGGAAGGGATTGAGGTTTCATCGTAACATTTTTGGTGATGGGGAATTTGTGGGGATAGTTGGCTAGGGCATGGAGAAGGGGTACAGCTGCAGGTGGGGCAGTGATATTTAATTTTCTCCATGATATGTCGCCGTACAAAATCCTTCAAATCAGCAAAACTGTTCAATAATTGATCCATGTTTTCTTCCAAGTGCACTAGATGATTTTGCACAATGTCACTTTGTTGTTCTATTTGCTTTTGCAGTTTGTGATGTCATCTTTGATGTCTTGGGTGTTAGTCTTAGTAGTGCATGGTGGTTTTGTGAGTTATGGTTGCTTAGCTTACCATAACTGGTGAATTTGTGGGTTTTTTCGATTTTACTTGTAACCATAATATGGATAGGTTTTTATTAGTGTAAAGTAAGTATAATGTCCATTAAAAAAATTTTTAGTAGCGCAACTGAACCAATACAGTCCCTTTAACAACACGGTAGTGGCCATGTAGTTATGGTTAAGTTGCTGTTTCCGTAGGAAGAGCACTTTTTGGGTGGTGAGGTTTGGTCCAGGGGGGGCAAAGTTATAGGGGGGTCCCAAAACTTTTTTTTCCCATAGACATAATGGGAAAAAACTTTGCTCACGCCTACAGCCCAAACCGCTGGACAGATTTACACCAAAGCAGGAGGACAGCTTGGTCCTGAAAGCGTGCTTCTTTTATTTGTTGTAAATCCGTCCAGTAGTTTTTTTTAAAATGACAAAAATGTAAGTGAAAAAAATTAGTGATATCTGTGTCCGCTTCGCGGACACACTTCCCTGTTCACTTCGTCGACAGGACGGGGATTGGGCAAGCGGCTTGCATGATGTCTGTGGACATCTGACATGCTCTTCCATTGGCTGCAGTGAAGCGTGCAGTGCGTCTATTTTCAGAGACGCCCGCCATCTTAGTTTATCTTTGCATCAGGCCTGCGGAGGGCCGAAGAGCGGGATCTGCGGCCTGCACAGTAAGACACCAGCAGCCTTGCGTGTCTCCCTCCTGTCCCCATCCCCCGCTCATGGCCCGTTTGTGCTCGTGTCCCCTCCAACCCCCCGCTCATGCCCCGTGTTGTGCCCGTGTCCTCCCCCACCCCCGTTCATAAACCGTTTTATGCTCGTGTCCCCCCACCCCCCACTCATGCCCTGTTTGTGCTTGTGTTATCCCCCATCCCCGCTCATGCCCCTTGTTGTGCTTGTGTCCTCCCCCACCCCCGCTCATGACCCTTGTTGTGCTCGTGTCCTTCCCCACCCCCCACTCATGCCCCTTGTTGTACTCGTGTCCCTCCACCCCCCGCTCATGCCCCGTGTTGTGCCTGTGTTCTTCCCCACCCCTGCTCATGCCCTGTGTTATGCTCGTGTCCCCCTCCACCCCCCGCTCATGCCCCATTTGTGCTTGTGTTCTCCCCCACCCCTGTTCATTCCCCTTGTTGTGCTTGTGTCCTCCCCCATCCCCCGCTCATGCCCCTTGTTGTGCTTGTGTCCTCCCCCACTCATGCCCCTTGTTGTGCTTGTGTCCCCCCACCCCCTGCTCATGCACCGTGTTGTGCCCGTGTCCTCCCTCACCCCCCGCTCATGCCCGTGTTGTGCCCGGGTCCTCCCCCACCCCCGCTCATGCCCTGTGTTGTGCTCGTGTCCTCCCCACCCCACGCTCATGCCCCGTTTGTGCTCGTGTCCCGCCCGCCCCCGCTCATGCCCCTTGTTGTTCTCATGTCCGCCCCCACCCCCCACTCTTGCCCCTTGTTGTGCTTGTGTCCTCCCCCACTCCCTGCTCATGCCCCGTGTTGTGCCCGTGTCCTCCCCCACCCCCCGCTCATGCCCCTTGTTGTGCGCTCGTGTCCTCCCCAACCCCCGCTCATGCCCTGTGTTGTGCTCGTGTCCTCCCCACCCCACGCTCATGCCCCATTTGTGCTTGTGTCCCGCCCGCCCCCGCTCATGCCCCTTGTTGTTCTCATGTCCGCCCCCACCCCCCACTCTTGCCCCTTGTTGTGCTTGTGTCCTCCCCCACTCCCTGCTCATGCCCCGTGTTGTGCCCGTGTCCTCCCCCACCCCCCGCTCATGCCCCGTGTTGTGCCCGTGTCCTCCCCGCTCATGCCCCTTGTTGTGCTTGTGTCCTCCCCAACCCCCGCTCATGCCCCTTGTTGTGCTTGTGTCCTCCCCCACCCCCCTCTCATGCCCTGGGTTGTGCCTGTGTCCTCCCCCACCCCCCGCTCATGCCCCGTGTTGTGCTCGTGTCTTCCCCCACCCCTGCACTTGCCCCTTGTTGTGGTTGTGCGCCCCCACCCCCCACACATGCCCCGTGTTGTGCTTGTGTCCTCTCCCACCCCCACTCATGCCCCTTGTTGTGCTCGTGTCCTCCCCCACCCCCCGCTCATGCCCCTTGTTGTGCCCGTGTCCTCCCCCACCCCCCGCTCATGCCCCTTGTTGTGCTTGTGTCCTCTCCCACCCCCGCTCATGCCCCTTGTTGTGCTTGTGGCCTCCCCCATCCCTGCCCCGTGTTGTGCCAGTGTCCTCCCCACCCCCGCTCATGCCCCGTGTTGTGCCCGTGTCCTCCCCCAACCCCTGCTATTGCCCCGTGTTGTGCTTGTGTCCTCCCCACCCCACTCATGCCCCTTGTTGTGCCTGTGCCCCCCCTACCCCCGCTCATGCCCTGTGTTGTGCTCCTGTCCCCACCACCCCCCGCTCATGCCCTGTGTTGTGCTTGTGTCCTCCCCCACCACCCGCTCATGCCCCTTATTGTGCCCGTGTCCTCCTCCAACCTCCACTCATGACCTGTGTTTTGCCCGTGTCCTCCCCACCTCCCGCTCATGCCCCGTTTTATGCTCATGTCCCCCCACCCCCAGCTCATGCCCCTTGCTATGCTCGTGTCCCCCCACCCCCGCTCATGCCCCGTTTTGGGCTCGTGTCCCCACCACCCCCTGGTTATGCCCTGTGTTGTGCTCGTGTCCTCCCCCACCACCCGCTCATGCCCATTGTTGTGCCCGTGTCCTCCCCACCCCCGCTCATGCCCCTTGTTGTGCTCGTGTCCTCCCCCACCCTCTGCTCATGCCCCTTGTTGTGCTTGTGTCCTCCCCCACCCCCCTCTCATGCCCTGGGTTGTGCCTGTGTCCTCCCCCACCCCCCGCTCATGCCCCGTGTTGTGCTCGTGTCTTCCCCCACCCCTGCACTTGCCCCTTGTTGTGGTTGTGCGCCCCCACCCCCCACACATGCCCCGTGTTGTGCTTGTGTCCTCTCCCACCCCCACTCATGCCCCTTGTTGTGCTCGTGTCCTCCCCCACCCCCCGCTCATGCCCCTTGTTGTGCCCGTGTCCTCCCCCACCCCCCGCTCATGCCCCTTGTTGTGCTTGTGTCCTCTCCCACCCCCGCTCATGCCCCTTGTTGTGCTTGTGGCCTCCCCCATCCCTGCCCCGTGTTGTGCCAGTGTCCTCCCCACCCCCGCTCATGCCCCGTGTTGTGCCCGTGTCCTCCCCCAACCCCTGCTATTGCCCCGTGTTGTGCTTGTGTCCTCCCCACCCCACTCATGCCCCTTGTTGTGCCTGTGCCCCCCCTACCCCCGCTCATGCCCTGTGTTGTGCTCCTGTCCCCACCACCCCCCGCTCATGCCCTGTGTTGTGCTTGTGTCCTCCCCCACCACCCGCTCATGCCCCTTATTGTGCCCGTGTCCTCCTCCAACCTCCACTCATGACCTGTGTTTTGCCCGTGTCCTCCCCACCTCCCGCTCATGCCCCGTTTTATGCTCATGTCCCCCCACCCCCAGCTCATGCCCCTTGCTATGCTTGTGTCCCCCCACCCCCGCTCATGCCCCGTTTTGGGCTCGTGTCCCCACCACCCCCTGGTTATGCCCTGTGTTGTGCTCGTGTCCTCCCCCACCACCCGCTCATGCCCATTGTTGTGCCCGTGTCCTCCCCACCCCCGCTCATGCCCCTTGTTGTGCTCGTGTCCTCCCCCACCCTCTGCTCATGCCCCTTGTTTTGCTTGTGTCCTCCCCCACCCCCCGATCATGCCTCGTGTTGTGCTCGTGTCCTCCCCCACGCCCCTCTCATGCCCCGTGTTATGCCCGTGTCCTCCCCCACCCACTGCTCTTGACCCGTGTTGTGCTTGTGTCCCCCCCACCACCGCTCATGCTCCGTGTTGTACTTGTGTAGCCCCCCACCCCACTCATGCCCCTTGTTGTGCATGTGGCCCCCCTACCCCCACGCTCATGCCCCGTGTTGTGCTCATGTCCCCCCACCCCCGCTCATGCCCTGTGTTGTGCTTGTGTCCCCCCCACCTCCCGTTCATGCCCCTTGTTGTGCCCGTGTCGTCCCCCACCCTCTGGTCATGACCCATGTTGTGCCCGTGTCCTCCCCCACCCCCCGCTCATGCCTCGTTTTATGCTTGTGTCCTCCCCACCCCCCGCTCATGCCCCGTGTTGTGCTTGTGTCCTCCCCCAACCCCTGCTCGTGCTCATGTCCACCCACTACCCGCTCATGCCCCTTGCTATGCTCGTGTCCCCCCACCCACCGCTCATGCCCCTTGCTGTGCCCGTGTCCTCCCCACCCCCGCTCATGCCCCTTGTTGTGCTTGTGTCCTCCCCACCCCCCACTCATGCCCCGTGATGTGCTTGTGTCCTCCCCATCCCTGTTCATGTCCCGTGTTGTGCCAGTGTCCTCCCCACCCCCGCTCATGCCCCGTGTTGTGCCCGTGTCCTCCCCAACACCTGCTATTGCCCTGTGTTGTGCTTGTGTCCTCCCCACCCCACTCATGCCCCTTGTTGTGCCCGTGTCCCCCCTAACCCCTGCTCATGCCCTGTGTTGTGCTCCTGTCCCCCCAACCCACCCGCTCATGCCCTGTGTTGTGCTCGTGTCCCCCATCTCCCGCTCTTGCCCCTTGTTGTGCCCGTGTCCTCCCCACCCCCCGCTCATGACCCGTGTTTTGCCCGTGTCCTCCCCACCCCCTGCTCATGCCCCGTTTTATGCTTGTGTTCCCCCCACCCCCGCTCATGCCCCGTGTTGTGCTCGTGTCCTCCCCCACCCATGCTCATGCCCGTTTGTGCTCATGTCCCCCCACCCCCGCTCATGCCCCTTGCTATGCTCGTGTCCCCCCACCCCCGCTCATGCCCTGTGTTGGGCTCGTGTCCCCACCACCCCCTGGTCATGCCCCGTGTTGTGCTCGTGTCCTCCCCCACCACCCGCTCATGCCCCTTGTTGTGCCCGTGTCCTCCCCACCCCCGCTCATGCCCTTTGTTGTGCTCGTGTCCTCCCCCACCCTCTGCTCATGCCCCTTGTTGTGCTCGTGTTCTCCCCCCGATCATGCCCCATGTTGTGCCCGTGTCCTCCCCCACGCCCCGCTCATGCCCCGTGTTATGCCCGTGTCCTCCCCCACCCCCTGCTCTTGCCCCGTGTTGTGCTTGTGTCCCCCCACCCCCGCTCATGCTCCGTGTTGTACTTGTGTAGCCCCCCACCCCACTCATGCCCCTTGTTGTGCTCGTGTCCCCCCACCCCCTGCTCATGCCCTGTGTTGTGTTTGTGTCCCCCCCACCTCCCGCTCATGCCCCTTGTTGTGCCTGTGTCCTCCCCCACCCCCCGCTCATGCCCCGTTTTATGCTTGTGTCCTCCCCACCCCCCTGCTCATGCCCCGTGTTGTGCTGGTGTCCTCTCCCACCCCCCGCTCGTGCTCATGTCCTCCCACTACCCGCTCATGCCCCTTGCTATGCTTGTGTTCCCCCACCCCCGCTCATGCCCCGTGTTGTGGTCGTGTCCCCACCACCCCCTGGTCATGCCCCGTGTTGTGCTCATGTCCTCCCCCACCACCCGCTCATGCCCCTTGTTGTGCCCGTTTCCTCCCCCACCCCCCACTCATGCCCCTTGTTGTGCTCGTGTCCTCCCCCACCCTCTGCTCATGCCCCTTGTTGTGCTCGTGACCTCCCCCACCCCCGATCATGCCCCATGTTGTGCCTGTGTCCTCCCCCACGCCCCGCGCATGCCCCGTGTTGTGCCCGTGTCCTCCCCACCCCCTGCTCTTGCCCCGTGTTGTGCTTGTGTCCCCCCACCCCCGGCTCATGCCCCTTGTTGTGCCTGTGTCCTCCCCCATCCCCCGCTCATGCCCCGTGTTGTGCTTGTGTCCCCCCACCCCCTGCCCCTTGTTGTGCCCGTGTCCTCCCCCACCCCCGCTCATGCCCCGTTTTATGCCCGTGTCCCCCACCCCCAGCTCATGCCCCCCCCACCCCCTGCTAATGCCCCGTTTGTGCTCGTTTCCCCCCCACCCCGCTCATGCCCTTTGTTCTGCTTGTGTCCCTCCACCCCACGCTCATGCCCTGTGTTGTGCTCATGTCCTCCCCCACCCCCCGCTCATGCCTGTTTTATGCTCGTGTCCCCCCACCCCCTGCTCATGCCCCGTTTTGTGCTTGTGTTCCCCCACCCCCCGCTCATGCCCCTTGTTGTGCTTGTGTCCCCCCACCCCCCGCTTATGGCCCGTGTTGTGCTCGTGTCCTCCCCCACCCCCTGCTCATGCCCCGTTTGTGCTTCTGTCCCCCCACCCCCTGCTCATGCCCCTTGTTGTGCTCGTGTCCCCCCCACCCCCTGCTCATGCCCCCGTGTTGTGCTCATGTCCTCCCCCACCCCGGTCATGCCCCGCTTTATGCTTGTGTCCCCCCACCCCCCGCTCATGCCCCGTGTTGTGCTCGTGCACTCCCCCACCCCCTGCCCCCCGCTCATGCCCTGTGTTGTGCTCATGTCCCCCCACCCCCCTTTCATGCCCCGTGTTCTGCTCGTGTCCCCCCACTCCCCGCTCATGCCCCTTATTGTGCTCGTGTCCCCCCCACCCCCCGCTCATGCCCTATGTTGTGCCCGTGTCCTCCACCACCCCATGCTCTTGCCCCGTGTTGTGCTCGTGTCCTCCCCCTCCCCCGCTCATGCCCCGTGTTGTGCCTGTGTCTCCCTATCCCCCGCTCATGCCCCGTGTTGTGCCTGTGTCCCCCCCACTCCCCGCTCGTGCCCCGTGTTGTGCTCATGTCCTCCCCCACCCCCTGCTCATGCCCCTTGTTGTGCTTGTGTCCTCCCCCACCCCCGCTCATGCCCCGTGTTGTGCCCGTGTCCTCCCCCACCCCCTGCTCTTGCCCCGTGTTGTGCTTGTGTCCCCCACCCCCCGCTCATGCCCCTTGTTGTGCCCGTGTCCCCCCCACCCCCGCTCATGCCCCGTGTTGTGCTTGTGTCCTCCCCCGCTCATGCCCCGTGTTGTGCCTGTGTCCCCCTATCCGCCGCTCATGCCCCGTGTTGTGCCTGTGTCCCCCCCACTCCCCGCTCGTGCCCCGTGTTGTGCTCATGTCCTCCCCCACCCCCTGCTCATGCCCCTTGTTGTGCTTGTGTCCTCCCCCACCCCCTGCTCAAGCCCCGTGTCTTGCTCGTGTCCCCCTCACCCCCTGCTCTTGCCCTGTGTTGTGCCTGTGTCCTCCCCCACCCCCCGCTCATGCCCTGTGTTGTGCCTGTGTTCTCCCCCACCCCCTGCTCATGCCTCGTGTTGTGCTCCTGTCCCCCCATCCCCCACTCATGCCCCTTGTTGTGCCTGTGTCCCCCCACCCCCCGCTCATGCCCCGTGTTGTGCTTGTGTCCCCCCCACCCCTGCTCATGCCCCTTGTTGTGCCCGTGTCATCCCCCACCCCCTGCTCATGCCCGGTTTTATGCCTGTGTCCTCCCCCATCCCCGGCTCATGCCCCATGTTGTGCCCGTGTCCCCCCACCCCCCGCTGATGCCCCGTGTTGTGCTCGTGTCTCCCCCACCCCCCGCTCATGCCCCAGGTCTTCCTGCCTTGCCCCCCACCCCCGCTCATGCCCGTGTCTCCCACCTGTCCCTCCCACCCCCGCTCATGCCCCGTGTCTCCTTCCTGTCCCTCCCACCCCCCACTCATGCCCCGTGTCTTTCTCCCATCCCCCCACTCCCTGCTCATGCCCCGTGTTTCCCTCCTGTCCCTCCCCCACTTCCCGCTCATGCCCCGTGTTGTGCCTGTGTACTCCCCCACTCCCTGCTCTTGCCCCATGTTGTGCTTGTGTCCCCCCCACCCCCCGCTCATGCCCCTTGTTGTGGCCGTGTCCCCCCACCCCCGCTCATGCCCCGTGTTGTGCTTGTGTCCTCCCCCACCCCCGCTCATGCCCCGTGTTTTGCCTGTGTCCCCCTATCCCCCGCTCATGCCCCGTGTTGTGCCCGTGTCCCCCCCACTCCCCGCTCATGCCCCGTATTATGCTTGTGTCCTCCCCCACCCCCGCTCATGTCTCGTGTTCTGCCCATGTCCCCCTACTCCCCGCTCATGCCCCGTGTTATGTTCATGTCCTCCCTCACCCCTGCTCATGCCCTGTGTTGTGCTCCTGTCCCCACCACCCCCTGCTCATGCCCCGTGTTGTGCTTGTGTCCTCCCCCACCCCCGCTCATGCCCCGTGTTTTGCCTGTGTCCCCCTATCCCCCGCTCATGCCCCGTGTTGTGCCCGTGTCCCCACCACTCCCCGCTCATGCCCCGTATTATGCTTGTGTCCTCCCCCACCCCCGCTCATGTCTCGTGTTCTGCCCATGTCCCCCCACTCCCCGCTCATGCCCCGTGTTATGTTCATGTCCTCCCTCACCCCTGCTCATGCCCCTTGTTGTGCTTGTGTCCTCCCCCACCCCCCGCTCATGCCCTGTGCTGTGCCCGTGTCCCCCCCACCCCCCGCTCATGCCATGTGTTGTGCCCATGTTCTCCCACACCCCCTGCTCATGCCTCGTGTTGTGCTCCTGTCCCCCCACCCCCCTGCTCATGCCCTTTGTTGTGCCCGTGTCCTCCTCAACCCCCCACTCATGCCCCGTGTTGTGCCCGTGTCCTTCCCCACCCCCCGCTCATGCCCCGTTTGTGCCCGTGCCCCCCCACCCCCGCTCATGCCCCATGTTGTGCTCGTGTCATCCCCCTCCCCGCTCATGCCCCGTGTTGTGCCTGTGTCCCCCTATCCCCCGCTCATGCCCCGTGTTGTGCCCGTGTCCCCCCACTCCCCGCTCGTGCCCCGTGTTGTGCTCATGTCCTCCCCCACCCCCTGCTCATGCCCCTTGTTGTGCTTGTGTCCTCCCCCACCCCCGCTCATGCCCCGTGTTGTGCCCGTGTCCTCCCCCACCCCCTGCTCTTACCCCGTGTTGTGCTTGTGTCCCCCACCCCCCGCCGCTCATGCCCCTTGTTGTGCCCGTGTTCCCCCCAACCCCGCTCATGCCCCGTGTTGTGCTCATGTCCTCCCCCTCCCCCGCTCATGCCCTGTGTTGTGCCTATGTCCCCCTATCCCCCGCTCATGCCCCGTGTTGTGCCCGTGTCCCCCCCACTCCCCGCTCGTGCCCCGTGTTGTGCTCATGTCCTCCCCCACCCCCTGCTCATGCCCCTTGTTGTGCTTGTGTCCTCCCCCACCCCCACGCTCATGCCCCGTGTCCTGCTCGTGTCCCCCTCACCCCCCTGCTCTTGCCCCGTGTTGTGCCCGTGTCCCCCCACTCCCCGCTCATGCCCCGTGTTATGCTTGTGCCCTCCCCCACCCCCTGCTCATGCCTCGTGTTCTGCCCGTGCCCCCCCACTCCCCGCTCGTGCCCCGTGTTATGCTCATGTCCTCCCCCACACCTGCTCATGCCACTTGTTGTGCTTCTGTCCTCCCCCACCCCCACTCATGCCCCTTGTTGTGCCCGTGTCATCCCCCACCCTTCCGCTCATGCCCCGTGTTTAGCCCATGTCCTCCCCCACCCCCCTGCTCATGCCCGTTTTTATGCCCGTGTCCTCCCCATCCCCCGCTCATGCCCCATGGTGTGCCTGTGTCCCCCCACCCCTGCTGATGCCCCGTGTTGTGCTTGTGTCTCCCCCACCCCCGCTCATGCCCCATGTCTTCCTGCCTTACCCCCCCACCCCCGCTCATGCCCTGTGTGTCCCACCTGTCCCTCCCACCCCCGCTCATGCCCCGTGTCTCCTTCCTGTCCCTCCCACCCCCCACTCATGCCCCGTGTCTTTCTCCCGCCCCCCCCACTCCCTGCTCATACCCCGTGTCTCCCTCCTGTCCCTCCCCACTCCCCGCTCATGCCCCGTGTTGTGCCTGTGTCCTCCCCCACTCCCTGCTCTTGCCCCGTGTTGGGCTTGTGTCCCCCCCACCCCCCACTCATGCCCCTTGTTGTGGCTGTGTCCCCCCCACCCCCGCTCATGCCCCGTGTTGTGCTCCTGTCCCCACCACTCCCCGCTCATGCCCTGTGTTGTGCTTGTGTCCTCCCCCACCCCCGCTCATGCCCCGTGTTTTGCCTGTGTCCCCCTATCCTCCGCTCATGCCCCGTGTTGTGCCCGTGTCCCCCCACTCCCCGCTCATGCCCCGTGTTATGCTTGTGCCCTCCCCCACCCCCTGCTCATGCCTCGTGTTCTGCCCGTGCCCCCCCCACTCCCCGCTCGTGCCCCGTGTTATGCTCATGTCCTCCCCCACCCCTGCTCATGCCCCTTGTTGTGCTTCTGTCCTCCCCCACCCCCACTCATGCCCCTTGTTGTGCCCGTGTCATCCCCCACCCTTCCGCTCATGCCCCGTGTTTAGCCCATGTCCTCCCCCACCCCCCTGCTCATGCCCGTTTTTATGCCCGTGTCCTCCCCATCCCCCGCTCATGCCCCATGGTGTGCCTGTGTCCCCCCACCCCTGCTGATGCCCCGTGTTGTGCTTGTGTCTCCCCCACCCCCGCTCATGCCCCATGTCTTCCTGCCTTACCCCCCCACCCCCGCTCATGCCCTGTGTGTCCCACCTGTCCCTCCCACCCCCGCTCATGCCCCGTGTCTCCTTCCTGTCCCTCCCACCCCCCGCTCATGCCCAGTGTCTTTCTCCCGCCCCCCCCACTCCCTGCTCATACCCCGTGTCTCCCTCCTGTCCCTCCCCACTCCCCGCTCATGCCCCGTGTTGTGCCTGTGTCCTCCCCCACTCCCTGCTCTTGCCCCGTGTTGGGCTTGTGTCCCCCCCACCCCCCACTCATGCCCCTTGTTGTGGCTGTGTCCCCCCCACCCCCGCTCATGCCCCGTGTTGTGCTCCTGTCCCCACCACTCCCCGCTCATGCCCCGTGTTGTGCTTGTGTCCTCCCCCACCCCCGCTCATGCCCCGTGTTTTGCCTGTGTCCCCCTATCCTCCGCTCATGCCCCGTGTTGTGCCCGTGTCCCCCCACTCCCCGCTCATGCCCCGTGTTATGCTTGTGCCCTCCCCCACCCCCTGCTCATGCCTCGTGTTCTGCCCGTGCCCCCCCCACTCCCCGCTCGTGCCCCGTGTTATGCTCATGTCCTCCCCCACCCCTGCTCATGCCCCTTGTTGTGCTTCTGTCCTCCCCCACCCCCCGCTCATGCCCTGTGTTGTGCCCGTGCCCTCCCCACCCCCCGCTCATGCCATGTGTTGTGCCCATGTTCTCCCACACCACCTGCTCATGCCTCCTGTTGTGATCCTGTCCCCCCACCCCCCTGCTCATGCCCTGTGTTGTGCCCATGTCCTCCCCCACCCCCCACTCATGCCCCGTGTTGTGCCTGTGTCCTTCCACACCCCCCTCTCATGCCCCGTGTTGTGCCCGTGTCCCACCACCCCCGCTCATGCCCGGTGTCGTGCTCGTGTCTCCCCCACCCCCTGCTCATGCCTCATGTCTTCCTGTCGTGCCCCCCACCCCTGTTCATGCCCCGTGTCTCCCACCTGTCCCTCCCACCCCCGCTCATGCCCCGTGTCTCCTCCCTGTCCCTCCCACCCCCCGCTAATGCCCCGTGTCTTTCTCCCATCCCCCCCACTCTCCTCTTATGCCCCGTGTCTCCCTCCTGTCCCTCCCTCCCACCCCCGCTCATGCCCCATGTCTTCCTCCTGTCCCCCCCACCCCCCGCTCATGCCTCGTGTCTCCCTCCTGTACCCCCAGCTCATGCCCTGTGTCTTTCTCCCATCCCCCAACCCCCGCTCATGCCCTGTTTCTACCTCTTGTTCCCCCCACCCCACGCTCATGCACCGTGTCTCCCTCCTGTCCCCCCACCCCCCGCATCTCCCTCCTGTCCCCCCACCCCCCGCTCATGCCCCGTGTCTCCCTCCTGTCCCCCACCCCCGCTCATGCCCTGTGTCTCCCTCCTGTCCCCCCACCCCCCCACTCATGCCCCGTGTCTCCCTCCTGTCCCTCCCACCCCCACTCATTCCCCATGTCTCCCACCTGTACCCCCCACCCCCCGCTCATGCCACGTGTCTCCCCTGTTCCCCCCACCCCCGCTAATGCCCTGTGTCTTTCTCCCATCCCCCAACCCCTGCTCATGCCCCGTGTCTACCTCTTGTTTCCCCCACCCCCGTTCAAGCCCCATGTCTCCCTCCTGTACCCCCCACCCTCTGCTCATGCCCCGTGTCTTCATCCTGTTCCCCCCACCCCCGCTCATGTCCCGTGTCTCCCTCCTGTCCCTCCCAACCCCGCTCATGCCCCGTGTCTTCCTCCCGTTCCCCCCACACCCCGCTCATGCCCCGTGTCTTTTTACCACCACCCCACCCCCGCTCATGTCCCGTGTCTCCCTTCTGTCCCTCCCACACCCGCTCATGCCCCGTGTCTTCCTCCCGCTCCCCCACCCCTTGCTCATGCCCTGTGTCTCTCTCCTGTTGCCCCCCACCCCCTGCTCATGCCCCGTGTCTCTCTCCTGTTGCCCCCCACCCCCTGCTCATGCCCCGTGTCTTTCTCCTGTCCCCCCACCCCCCGCTCATGCCCCGTGTCTCTCTCCTGTCCCTTCCTCCCACCCCCTGCTCATGCCATGTGTCTTTCTCCCACCCCCCCGCTCATGCCCAATGTCTTCCTCCCGTCCCCCCCACCCCCCACTCATGCCCAGTGTCTCCCTCCTGTACCCCCCACCCCCGCTCATGCCTGTGTCTACCTCTTGTTCCCCACACCCCGTGTCTTCCTCCTGTTCCCCCACCCCCCGCTCATGTCCCATGTCTCCCTTCAGTCCCCCCACCCTCCGTGTCTCCTTACTGTCCACCCCATCCCCCGCTCATGCCCCATGTCTCCCTCCTGTCCCCCACCCCCCGCTCATGCCCTGTGTCTCCCTCCTGTCCCCCACCCCCCGCTCATGCCCGTGTCTCCCTCCTGTCCCCCAACCCCCGCTCATGCCTAGTGTCTCCCTTCTGTCCCTCCCACCCCCGCTCATGCCCCGTGCCTCCCTCATGTACCCCCCACCCCCCGCCCATGCCCTGTGTCTCCCCTCTTCCGCCCCACCCCCCACTCATGCCCTGTGTCTTTCTCCCGTCCCCAACCCCTGATCATGCCCTGTGTCTACCTCTTGTTCCCCCACCCCCCATTCATGCCCTGTGTCTCCCTCCTGTAACCCCCCACCCTCCGCTCATGCCACGTGTCTTCCTCCCGTTCCCCCCACCCCCACTCATGCCCTGTGTCTTCTCCCATCCCCCACCCCCTGCTCATGCCCCGTTTCTTCCTTCCATTCCCCCCACCCCTGCTCATGCCCCGTGTCTTTCGACCGTCCCCTGACCCCCCGCTCATGTCCCGTGTCTCCCTCCTGTCCCTCCCATCCCCCGCTCATGCCCTGTGTCTTCCTCCCGTTCCCCCCACCCCCCACTCATGCCCCGTGTCTCTCTCCTGTTGCCCCCCATCCCCCGCTCATGCCCTGTGTCTCTCTCCTGTTGCCACCCATCCCCTTCTCATGCCCTGTTTTTCTCTCCTGTTCTCCCTACCCCCGCTCATGCCCCGTGTCTCCCTCCTGTACCCCCCACCCCGTTTATGCCCCGTGTCTTCCTCATGTTCCGTCCACCCCCCCGCTCATGCCCCGTGTCTCTCTCCTGTTCCCCCCACCCCCTGCTCATGCCCCGTGCATCTCTCCTGGTCACTCCCACCCCCCGCTGATGCCCTGTTGTGTTCTCTTTATACACCCCGCCTTCCCTTTCCATGGTGTCCATCTTGGTAAAAGGTTTTCCTTCCTACACCTTTCATGAAAAGGATTCTTATTGTAATGTTAATAAAAGTAGTGTCAAAGATCATTGGAATCAATAGCATGAGGTACATAGTGCATTAAGCAAAGAATTAATCCAAATAGCACTGTATTATGAAGTTTTTTCCAATATACTAAGGTACACATGTAGTAACATAGGCATAGTTTGCAGGAGACATGATGGAGATGCAATGGAGATGCAATATTAAAAATCTTGCCATGTTAAATACTAAAATTATAAATGCTTTCTTATCAGAGTTTTGCATACTGTGAAACATTTAATAAGTACCTAATAAAACCCACTTACTACATTATTGCATTAATGCACACAAAACACAAACAGAAAACTACACATAAAAATATGAGCATATACAGGGAAAGTGAAGTAACCTAACTGATTATATTCATGCACAGAATTGATTGCTTTTCTTCAAAGCTACTACTTCCCTATGTATAACTATCACATATTGTGACTAGGCCCTAAGGAAAGTAGTGTAAGTGTAATGTGTACAAATATGACCATATCCAGGGAAAGTACAGTAATAAAAAAACAACAGAACTATAAGGTAGTGTTGATAACCTTACTAATCATCTTCATACATAGAAAGCATTGCTTTTTCCAAGTCTGTGTTTTCACCTTTGTATATGTTTCATATGCTGTGAGTGGACACTAAGTGAATTACTGTAATTACATATTTGAAGTATAAGTCTACAAATATAGTACCTTTTAGAATTTTTAGTTCCTGACTGTTACTGGGCTAGATATATCGGTAAAGGTAAAAAGAGTGAGCCAGACATGTGATGTCATCAGTGATGTCATCAATGACATTTGTGATGTCATCTTTGATGACCTGGGTGTTAGTCTTAGCAGTGTACCATGGTGGCACGTGTTATGGTTGCTTAGCTTACCATCCCTGGCGAATTTCAGGGGTTTTCCAGTTTTACTCGGAACCATAACGTCCCTTTAACAAAGTTTTTTCACTGAATTTCATAGGTTTTTAGTAGCGCAACTTAACCATGACGCCCCTTTAACAAAGTTTTTCACTGAATTTCATAGGTTTTTAGTAGCGCAACTTAACCATAGCGTCCCTTTAATAAAGTTTTTTTACTGAATATATATATACATATATTACACAGCCACGGTAGTGGCCGTGTAGTTATGGTTAAGTTGCTGTTTCCATAGAAAGAGCACTTTTTGGGCGGCTTATAACTCTGCTCCCAAATTTTGGTGATGTTTGGTCCAGGGGGGGAGAGTTATAGGGGCGGAAAGCCATGCACCCAAGACCAAATTTATACGTAGTGAAGTTATAAGCCACAATGGTTGTGATATGCTGTGGTGGTTGTGGCCAGAACCTAGAGTCTTGGGTGCATGGCCAAAGGCCACAGGGTGTAGGCCGTAGGTTATACATCCAAGACTCTAGGCCCTGCCCACAGCCACTGCACCATATTACAGCCATAGATCAGACGTATAGATTTGAATGTGTATGAAATGTGTGAAATTATACTTACTGTTTAATTTGTTGAGATTCAATATATTTCTTACATAACTTTAGTACTTGGAGGAAATCTTCTTTTTCAATTTCTGTAATAAAAGAAAAGAGCATGTTAGTGCTTGTATTTTTTAAAGACTTATCACATTGTATAATAGACATTTTAGCTTTTTTTGGACCCTCATATTTAGTTTACAAACAAGTGTACTGTGCATTTTGCTCAGTTTCTGTGTTTGTTTTTCAAATCATTGGGTCTGGGGGAAAAAAATCCTTGTTGGATAAAAAAAAATCTTTCTTTGCTATGCTACAAACTATTTCTTTGTTTCCTTTGAGTGTTCACTTGTTGTTTCTGATTAATGATCTGCATGTTGGCTTGTTGCAGATTTTTAAACAGTTAGATACCTGTTGGCATATTCTAACTTTATTTTTTTTTACAAATTAGTGGTATTCATTTATCTGTGTGGTTGTTATACAATCTTGGGGTATTCTAACTGTTTATAGTCTTTTTATTGAATTTTTGTTAATGTTGATGTACACATTAGTTATTAAATTTTGGCTTTAAGAAGAATAAATACGTGTTTGTAAGATGTGTTGGTAAACTCTGCTTTAGAGTAATGCTACTATCATTACATTCAAACCATCCACATTTCTTTTTAATATATGCAGTGTAGTGACCTGCATTGGTTGTGGCTCCTGCGTGGTAGATTATACCTATTGTTGTGAAGGTTTTCTTACCAAGTGACACTTGACCTGGTGTGAATCTAGTCAGCTTGCAGTTCTTCTTGGTACTATTTGGATTGTAACGTTGAAGCATTAGTATTATGTAGTTACTATGTGTTTGTATCAGTAAGGTGGAGCGATTATCTGAATTGCAGATAGTACATAATCTGTCATGGTTTGCATTTTGTAGAAGTTGCTGAAATGGAATGGATTCACAATTAGGTATGGACACATACACAAATCGCTCATTAGGGATTTGTTCCTGTGTCACATTGTTTCAGAGAGTGCATGTATGTTTCCACATGTATGAAATCTAGAAGATTTCATTTATAGGTATGTTTTGTTTACGAGTACTTGTAATAAGTACATTAGAAATTCTTGTGGATCTTCTTGTGAGTTTATAGTGAATCTCACCATTCCAGCATCGTACCAATTCTTGTCTTATTCCGTGAACACTATACATGATGTCAGGATTGTTGGTTGCGTTTCTATGAAGGACTAACATTTGCAAACACAAATGGTCTCTACTGTGTAAGTAAATGTTGTTAACAATTGGTGGCAATTGGAATAGAATATTCATTGCTACATTTGCGTAGCAACTTACACAAGTTTCATTTGAAAATTTGAATGGACCAGATAGTTCTGTGTCCGAGTGATTTTTTCAGAGTTTCTGTTCCTTCTTTGAAGAAGTACCTGATTTACTTTCACAAATAGGGTTGTCTTTGCTTGTGGTAATTGATGAAGTATTACCTTCTTTTGCTTTCTTTGAAGGATTTGCAGTCAGATCCAGTTGTATTTCTGTTTGAATTAGTTTTCTTTTACAACGTTTTCCTTTTTCTGGAATAGGATATGATTTCAGATGGGGGGTATACAGTGAACGCAGTCTATTGTATTCTAAAATGCAAGGAATATCAGCGTTCACTTTACTTGCATCAAAGTTGATTAGAAATAGACCGTCAAGTATACGTAAGCGTGATAGTGCTACGTAGCCCATGCCTTCTTTAAAGACTGTGTTTCCAATATCTATCAATGCTTTGTCTAGGGTAAGACCTTAGGATTTATGAATGGTGACTGCATATGCAAGAGTTAGAGAAAATTGTTCTCTACATACATACATGTCTTTGAAGAGAAGGAATGGAGCTGTTCAGCGCCCTCTCCTTTTAACTTCTGAAAGTTTGTGAAAGAAAACATTGACAAACTGAATGTTGTTGTCACGTGGGTACGTTTGAAAGCCAACAACTGTACCCAGTGCCCCATTAACTAGCCCTTGCTCCACGTCAATGTTACATTTAAGCATTACTCTACAATTTAAGGATCATTTTAATATTTTTCCCAACCCAGCTGTGTTGGAGATTGAATTTTGTAAGGTATTTAGTCTTGTTGTGGCTTGCTGACAAATGGGTAGTGTCATACCATGTACGTCCAGTTTGTCTGTGGAGCAAATTTCAATTATTGGTTGCATTTCTTTTTTAACATTGTTTCATTGAATTTGGAAAAGCTTGCAAGAGTTGGCATTAAGGCCATACAATTGACATTTTTGTGTGCTAATTGTTCCATAACATCAGTAGCACATGCATTATCGCCATAAAGTGCATGGATGTGCCAGTTTTTCAATATTGCTTGTGCTTCTTGAGATAGTACACCAATCTAATACTTTTTAAAATGTTGGCGTAAGTGAGGTCTGCAGATTGAGGCATGATTTCTGTTAATTCTCTGTTTGGAAATGTTGCCAAAGGTTCACATTTTCTATGCTGCCAACAGTTTTATGGCAGAGTTTGTGTCCTAAGGTTTTAAAAATAGGTTCACCTTTCACTGGTGTCAATTGTAGAAGATCTCCGAAAATGATAATGTGTTTTCATGGAAACAGTTATTCATAGTTTGTTTTAAGTACTTCTTGCAATCTGAGGTGAATCAAAGCCAACATTAGGTTGCAGACCATGCTCACTTCATCTATTAGTAGCATTTTCATTTGTTTTAATACTCTGCGTAGTTCCCTTGCAACTTCTGTAGAAAGTTTGTAATAGTCAAATTTTTTTGGTGTTCTACTGGAAGGAGTAGTAATTGGTGTAAAGTGACTGCTCCTATGTTGTAGGCAGCTAAACCTGCGGGGGCAGTTACAATAGCTAACAGTTTGTTTTTTGTCAATTGTTGAAGGAACCTGCTGATGATTTTGATTAAGAATGTTTTGCCTGAACCAGCTTCACCACTGACGTACAGAAGTATAGGTTTGTAATTTTGGCAGGTCCATTCTTTATTTTCGTTTTGTACACCATGTGCAATTTCTTTCGTTACTTATTCAAAAATGGTGCGCTGTTAAGTTTTGATTGTAGTACAGTTAAGTCTCCTGTATCTTCTTCATAGTGATACATGGTGTTTTCCACTTCTGTCATAGCTAATTCTGCCTCATTTGCTATTAGTGGCTGTCCTAGTGGTTCTTGACTTCCTGTTACAGAAGGTTGACTACTGTCTGAAGTGTCCTTATCTATTTGGGCCTGGAGTTCTTCTTTGTGTTGCTGTTCATTGTGCAACATTGTTTTGACTGCATAAAGTTCACATCGGTGATAGCGCTTTTATTTGCTTTGAAAGCGTCTTCATAGCTGTCAGAAGTTATCTAGTATATTTTCCACTTTTCTCCATGGTTTAAAAAGCTGTAGCAGGGACATGTAATATAGTTCTTTCTGTTGAGGAGTTTTTAATGACAATTTGACATGATTAATTAAGCTTCATTTGGTAAGTTTCACTAAACTGCCTTCACAATCTGTCACTCTACATCTACCTTTGCTTTCATTGAGTTTTATATTATTTTTGTATGCAAAGTTTTGGGCTATGTGGTATAGACACATGGTTTCCAAAGTGGTACTCCAGTTCAGGTAGTATGTGCCTATTGAATTGTTTTTTAAAATGTCTTGGCTATTGCAATCATTTTTGGCTATTGTTTGTATGTCCTCATATGATTTGAGAACTCTTTTTCTAGATTTAGCAAGACCAAGACTTAGCCATACTATGTTTTCAGATTTTCCATACAAAGGAGTACTGGTTAAATGATCGGCAGTTTCATAGGCGCCACATTCTCTATGAGGGAGCATTTTTATGCCTACGCTGTACAATTTCTGAGATAGTGTTTTGTCTGATGATAGGTCATTCCAGAGGTCGTGCAGCTCTGTTTTTTCTGCTTTTGTGAAGTAGGCTGTAACATATCGTGCAACTGCAGTGGAATTTTCTGCAATGTACTGCACATCTATGTTTGCATTCCATAAGAGGGCAATGATTGCATTGTAATCATTGATATATTTTGATTCTTCTGTTCTTTTTATGTAATGCGTGTTCTTAGGTGATTTACCTTTAACACTATGTCGAACTGAAGACATGAAGTTGTTCACTTCACCTTTTTCTGTAACTGGTCTAGGGAAACCAAAGCAGCATTTGGTATAGTATTTCCCTTTGCTTTTGTATTTGTAACGACAATATTTGCCACATTTGTGTCTTTGAAATTGTACAATTTGTCCATGAAGGTCACTATGCGTCCTTTGTGAAGGGATTTCACAAGTGACATATTTTTGTATGAACTGTAAAACAGTGGCATCACTGTATTGACCAAATTTAGGTGCACCTTTAATCCATAAAATCATGTGGATATGTGGTGCTCCTCTGGCTTGGTATTGTTTTCTCAAAAAGAAGTGTTGCACTTCTCCGAGGGGAGGAACAGTTTTATTACAAATAAAGTGTAGCATAGCAATGAAACAATGGTGGAAATATCCTGAAACATTAACAGGATCTAGAGAGTAAAATTCTCCAGGTGTTAGTATTTCTATGTTGATTTTGTTGTTTTTTGATATGCGTAGGAAATCATGTAAATCTTCCATGCATATTCTGCACAGCTTAATGTAACAAACCAAGTGGGTTGTCCAAAGTTTCTGATCATACAACATACATCTCTGTGCCGTCAGAACCAGTATTCTTTTGTACCACGCATGTTTGCAAACATATTTGTTATGCTTGATTGTAAAACCTCATCTTTTTCTTGCAGTTTTTGTATTAATTGGTAGCTGACATATTTGAAAGTGGGTTCCAGATTTCAATATATGTGCAACTTTGTAACATAAGGTTGCTCGTTCACTTTCAAAGAGTAGGTGGAATATGCATTCCACATTTTGTCTAAATATGGGATGATCAGAATACATTCGTAAAGAGTGGTATTCTGATGCTGTTATCTGAGTGGGTCTATCATCATATCTTCCTCCTTTGCCAGTAGGAAATAGCAGTGGAAAAGCATGTGCTTCTATACTTGTTTCCCATATGCTCATTGGTGACCCTTTGGTTTGTCACATTTGGTAAGGTTCTAGTGCATCATCTATGCTCTCTTTAGAGTACAATGGATGAATTGTATAATGGTCCAAAAGAGTGGATATGGCAGCAGGATCCAGAAGTTCAAATTGACCAGTTTCAGATGACTCTTGAATTATTTCAGTTGTTTCCTTCCTTTAAGCTTTCTTCAATATGTATTTCTTTGTAGTATTCATTATTGTCTTTAAGATATTGCAAGGCTTGTCGAACTTTATGTAAGTCCACAAGTTGTTTCCATATTGTTTTGTCTTTTGTTGGTACACCATTTACTAAGACAATTAAAGAATGCTCTATTGGACGTTGCACTCCTAGAGTGTGCACATTTTCTGTCATATTTGATGGCAAATAAACTACTTTGCCACAAATGCCTTTCAACAATTCAGAGGTAGGTAATTTTGCTGTTTTTGCTGAAAGGTGTATTATTGCTTGAAATGGGTGTACTGTTTGAATTATGATGCTCTCATACAAATTGATTTGTTGCAGGGGTTTTGGTAGTGGGAATAATTCCAAATTATTTGTGCACGTGAAGGAGTTTGGTTGTTGTCAAGGTTTGTAGTGCAGTAACTGCAACACATTAGGGGTTCACTTATTTGGTATTTGTTTTCTGCTAAAAGGTAGAGAGCTAATTCAACCATTTGGAATCTTCATTGTCTTCTATTTTGTATATTACGTCTATAGTTTTTGTGTTACTTTTGTAAAAAGTTCTGCGGCAACACACACACACATAGCTTTGTACTTCAGCGGATGTACTTTTAAATTTTAGTATTTCTTTTTTGTATGTGTGTAATAGAAGGTTGCCATGTGCAGAATTGTTGCTAGTCTGTTCTAAAACTATTGCATTTTGCAAGTGGCTTTCACTTCCAAAATATTTTCTCTGGATACGGTCGATTTCTTCTTGTAGGTATTTGGGTGTACCATGCAGAAGAGTGTTATTTAAATGGGCTAGTTCTAAAGCTGGACTTTTAGCATAGTAGCGTTTATACACTAGATTTCTTACATTTGAATGATGTATTGATATCATTTTGATATCATGGATGGTGCTTTTACAAATAGGTCCTGAAATGCAGGCTAATGAATGTCCTTGTAGTCTTGTGAATTTGCGCACTGGACACGTATGCAGATTTTGCAGCACTTTCATTTTCATTTTGTCTTTACCTTTCACATACTGATTGAGGATCTGGCGTAAAGATTTGAAGGATTTGTTAGGAATGTTTCACATTGACGTGCACGGCCATTTGTATACTGGACGGTCTGGTTCAGTCGAATGGAGAGGTAATTCTGAGTTTTCTGGGGATACTTTTGTAAGCAGTGTTTCTTGTTCCATGATGGTATTATTGATTTTTTCATATTGTCGTCCAGTGCTATGGATGGCAATTGTGTTTGTTTAATTTTGTTTGTATGCTTCTTCATTAAAATATGATTCTGTGGTCGTTGTGTGACTCCATTCTCCTCCACAAATATTTAAGAAGTTATTTTTGTTGACATTCTGTTTATTGAGAAGCTTCTTTTGTAGTTTAGTACTTAGTTTTGTTAGTGGTTTCATCCTGTTTAACACTAAAATAAATAACTTCCTTTTCAGAAGGATTGCACTGTCTACGAGAGCTTCTAGGATCAGGTTGAGGATGATTTCGCTCCTCTTCCTATTAGATTCTGAAGGAATCTGTGGCGGAACATTTTTGCTAAAATACTTTTTTTACTATGGTTTCTTGCTAGTATATCAGGATTTATAGGAGCAGTGTTAGCAGCAGTGGTAGCCACATTCTTGTAAAGCATTTTCTGTTTCGTGCCACATTTTGATAGAGGAGGAAAAGTTTCTGTAGTTGAAGCTTCCTTTGTTTCGCTAAATGACTGCATTAGCTGTTTTGTTTCAACGTTTTGTACAAACTCTGGTAGAGATGGGTGCTTACTTTGGACACTTTTATTTTCATTTGCTCTATTTCTGCATTGCTTTCTACGGACTTGCTTTTTGGTAGGCTTTCTTTGGGGTCTGATGAAAGAAAAGAAGGTATGAGTTGGTCTGTTTTACAATGTATTTGTGCTGTGTGCATGTGTGTATGAGTTTGATGGGGAAGATATTTGTGGTGGTGTGTGAATGTGCATCGGGCAGTTACAATGAGTTGGGAAGGTTATTTTTCTATTTGTATGTTACTACACTGTGCTTCAGATGAGAGTAGAAAGTGAGCTAGTGGTGAGGAGAAGCATTAATAGTAAGCGTAATGGTATACAATTAAAACAGCTATTTGTTTTGTAGTACTAACATTCTAAGGCTTGTGTATGTTATTTGTGTTTCAAAAACACAGAGATTTGTGTGCCATTCTGACTGTTAATCTTTGTTTAATAAATGGGTGTTTGTGGGCAGAATGGTTCAGAAATTGATGTTCTTTTTTGGTGCACAAATTACATAAATAACCCACACAGTCTCTTTGAGGAACAGTAAGAATATAAAGGTAGTACTACACTTACTTTTTTTTGTGGAGTGACCAGGTTTCTTCGGATATGTTGTTTGTAGTGTAGATGCTGTTGGTTTCAGGAGAGTGGTCTTCACTCCAATTGTAAAAGGAAGAAGTTAGTAATTTTGTGTGTTTAAAGCAGTGATGTTAATGTACACGTTCATTTTTCAGCTTTCGTGGGAGTATTCTCGTTTGATATCTCAACACAGTCTATGCGTGCATTTCATTTGACTATGTGCAGCCTTCATATGTTATTTGCAGTATGTTAGTTGAACCTGCTTCGCAAATGAGTACAATTTTAAGTTCATGAAATTCCTTAGTTTTTTTTTCAGCTGTGTTGTACATAGCAGAGAGGTTTGGAAGTGATAGGTCATTATAGTAGATGGGAAAAATTTGAATTCTTTCATATTATAAGTAGGAATGCGGAAAATCGGGTGCACCTGAGAGGGAGATGTCACCACAGCAATCGGGAACATTTATTTTTCTCATACGATCGCATTGGAAGTAGCATTAATTTAGGCGGAAGACAGTAAAAAATGGTGACATTTTTTAATGGAAAATCCAGTTTTGCGCGTAAATCGGGAGGGTTGGTACATATGTATAGGTTATGAGGGAGATAGTAAGAAGAAGTGCAATTGTTCAATGAAAAATCGGAAGTCTCGCACTTAAAGCTAGAGCGTTGGTATGTATGTATTGGCTATGCAGATTTAGTGGCATTAATTTGTTTAAATGGAATCATAAGAGTTGCACATGTACTCTGAATAAAATATGCATACCTGTACTTTGTAAGCATGCATGTGGGTATGCATGGAGCTGTAAGTAGAAATCCTGGACACTTGCACAGTAGTTTTTGTAGTAGCTGCTTTGCAATAATATAAGACTTGTTTTCAGAGTGATCAACTTTACATTTGAAGTGCGGAACTCTCATGACGGAGTTATATGTAGAGGTCTTGGATGTGATTGGTGGACTGCTTAGGTGTGTCTAATGAGGGAATGGATTCGCGAGTGATGTGGAAAGGGTAGAAGGGCTGGCTAAGAGTTATGTGCCGCACGGACACCGTGCTTGTCCGCGGGTAGGGCGTGCCACATCCGGGGTTTTACAGCAAATCCAGCATGGAAAGGGGACTGTAGGCATCAGATGTTGACATTGTTGATTTGTGTAGAAAGGGAGTGGGTGTAGTGAAGATGGCAGAGATGGAGACAGTCATGGTGTTGGTGCTCGGAGATATTTTTGTCCATGGTTAACAGCACTATTCAGAATGTAGGCATGTGGCAACCAATTTTGATGTAAGAGGAGTGGAGGTGGTGTGCAGCGCTGTGACTGATGTCATGATGCCTACCCCCGGACTTCGGGATCAAGCCCATCAGTCCAGAGGGCAGACATCCAGCCCCTTATTGGAACCCACAAAGCCCCGGTTAGGGGCTCTATGGATTCAACCCTGGTGCCGTAGTTGCCAGGGTCATATATGGGATCAGTCCTGGCCCGTAGGTGCCAGGCTCATACAGTTAAACTTACCTCATGCAGACCATGCCGCAAGGAACTTAAGCATTGGCCTTTGTGAGGCCAGGGAAGTACTACTTTTCTTTAGGGACTATTTTTTACTTGGGTGTGGTGCTTGGAACTATTTACCTGGGACTACTTTGGAAGCTATTTAAACCACGCCCAAAGAGCAGAACACGCTTCACATTATTCTGCATTCAGCAGCGTAACACTCACTGTGCCTACAGCCAGCATCCTGTTACCTGCCACACCCGCTCCGATCCGGACCGCATCCTGGGAAGAAGGGAAGAAGAAGAAAAGATTAGAGCAAGAACCTACCTTCTAATCTTCATTGGCTCCTGAATCCACCGCATCCCTGCACAGGGAAAAAGACTTTGAAAAAATAAACACGTTGCATCGATAGCAGCTGCGCCGCGCCATACTTACCAGTCTTCACAGCATCTACACGATCCGGCGCAGCTTATATCTCTTCGTAGCTGCATTCTCGGCACCTAGAGGAAGACAAGAAAAAACAAGGTGAGCAGAGCAAACATAGACAATCTTGGTTACCGCCAGGCACTTACCTGATTTGCCACCCGAGGTATAATTCTTCGGCATCCAGTATCTTCTTACGCCGCACCTGTAAAAGGACAAAAGCACTTGGTTAGAGACATTTAGCATTATCATTTTCTACCGGACAGTGCTGGGTAATACAGACTCTTACCTTAGCGCAACCTGCTGCCAATCAGGAGAATTCCTTTTGGACCAAGCAGCAAGATAAATAAAGGAAAAGGGAAATGAGTGAATAGCAGACACTGGAATTCTAAAAACTGTATAATTACGACTCCACGCCACATTCCCCAGAGCCCTATTTTGTCTGGTACTCACCCTATTCCTTCGATCCAGTGGAGTAACTGTCATTCTACGCGCCCCTGCAATCAGCGCAGGATGGAGAGCTCATCATTTCAAGCACTAAGGTGAGGACATAAAGGGAATATCGGAGGTGTTCAGTGGGAACGAATTGAGTGCAGGTATCCTCGCAAACCACAGATGGCTAACTCCCTTCTATTGTTTTCAGGAAACTACTCTTACGGGTCAAGAAAACAAAACTAGGAGGGCCAGTCCAGTCAGCCATCTCCACCCTACGAGTCACGCTGGTAGAGACCACTGCTGTTCAGTCCGGTTCAACGCCCCTACGGGAACCAGGTGAGCGTAACAGAACACGAAGCCTTAATACAAATTCCCACCTGGGTGTTATGGAGACTTCAGAAACTGACCAACTAGACCAGTTACTGGGAGAACTCAGTGCCGAAGTGCATTCCGCCCACCAAGAAACCAATGCTCTCCGGAGAGAGCTGATTGTGTCTAAGGAACGCACTGACGATCTTGCTAGGCAACTATTGCAAAACCAAGCTGGGCAAACACCCCTACCTGGACTCGGGGGTACCCTAACTCACACTCAAACAAGTAACCCTGTGCAAGCACTTTGTAACGCTCACCTGATTCCCGCAGAGGCGCCGGTCTTGACTGGGCGAATACCGTATCTTCAAAGGTGATGTGTAACACACGGTTGGCTCTTTGGGCTGGACCTCTGTGCACTGTATGTCTGACTCGAAGAGTAAGATGTCTGCAGATAGAAAATATGGGATTAATGAACTGGGGTTATTGGGTGTCTCTTTCTTCTTCCCCTTCTCTTCTTCCGTAGAACCCCAAAGGTTAATGCTCTCACCTTAGGTAAGTGAACGCAGAGCTCTCCATCTGCCTCGGGGCAGGGTGCCGTAACCAGTTTCTTCACTGGATAAGGGTGCAGGCCTCTTGACCTCAGAGGACTGCTGTCCGTCGTTTACTGCACGAACGGTAAGTTCCGAGTATTTCAAATGTCTTTAAAAGTCTTTTGTAATGATGTTCCTTGTTTTGCAGGGTTCCGGCGATGGCGGATGACGGGCTGAAGTGAGTTGAGGGTGGAACCTGTGTGAGAAATAGAAGCGCCTGGAAGCACGTAAGTAAGCGCTTGTTGCCTGCTTCACGATGCGCACTAACTGTCCTTTTATCTTGCAGGTACAAGTTCAGAGCTGCTGAAGGGTGCCGGAATACCCACTGGGTTCGGCGTGGGAAGGAGTAATGGCACGTGAGTAATAAAGTTACCCAATGTCTTTAAACGCACCTTCTTTTGTCTTTCAGATGCGGGATGCAGCGCCGAAGGCCTCCGGAGTGTGCGAAGCATTGGTAAGCTTTTGTCTTTCAGATGCCGGAATGCAGTGTGAAGACCTCCGGAGCACGCGAAGAGTAGGTAAGCCTTTGTCTTTCAGATGCCGGAATGCAGCGCGAGGCGTTGGTGACAGCCGATGGACCAGGTAAGAGAAGGGCTGTAACTGAAGACCGAAATGCTAACCTGTTCTTTCTTGTCTTTATAGGTGTTGCTGAAGACTGGATTCAGGATGGTAAGCCTTTTTCCCTTAGGCCCAGGATCAGATGCAGAAGACACGATGAGTGTCTGCTGCAGAGGATGCAGAATAACGCGAAGCAAGATTCATCCATCGGGTGTGGTTTAAATAGCCTGCTGTAGTGCTTAGGTGTCTCCTTCCACAGCCTCGTCTAGGTAAGAAAAGAGTTCCTGCTTTCCAGAAGAGTTCCAGTGTTCTGAATCTAGGGAGTGGCTCCTGCCCCACCCAACAGGAAAAGTAGTCCCAAACAGAAGAGGATTAGAGGCTCAACTGGCAGGTAAGTAAGCAGCATGGTCTGCTGCAAGTAAGTCCACCCAAGCATTATGAGCCCGGCGCTTCCAGCGCTGGAACCGGGCATATTTATGAGCCTGGTGCCACTGGTGCCAGGACAGGGTCCAAAAGGTCCCAATTGGGACTGGTTGGCACTCAGAACCTGGGTTATGGGTCTGCTTCCAAGGGAGTTGGGTAAGTCCTGACCTTTTGGAAGCAGAGATCATGACACACTTTTACCAGGAAATATTCCCTTAGTACCACCTGAACGCTTTGCAGGGGACCCAAAAAGGTTTTCTGTGTTTATGAACCAGTGCCGCTTGCATTTTCTATGTAGACGTGGAGCCTTTCAGAATGACCAAGCAAAGGTAGCCTTTGTTTTATCTTATCTCAGCGGTAGTGCAGCAGATTGGTCAATTCCACTAGTCAATCAGGATGACCCTCTTCTTCGTGATTTCCAGGGTTTTCAATTAAGCATTGAAAGACTGTTTGCCCGACACTCACAAGGACAAGCCCTGATAACAAACTTTTGTCCCTACGTCAGGGTAAGCAGGATCTGTTGACCTACATCGCAACCTTCAATAGGTTGGTGGTGGAAACCGGATGGCCAGAGGACTTCGAGGTGAGCTCAAAGACGTTTTAGCACAAGTGGTGAATCCACCTCAGGAGTGCTCTGAATATATAGATCTGGTGGTCCAGTTAGATCACAGACTTCATAATAGAAAGACTGATCGAGCTTAATTCGAGAATCGGGTATTTGTTAAGCCCAAGGATAATGTTACCCCCAAGGGAACAGATGCATCAGAACCTATGCAGATCGGGGGGGGGGGTTAAGAGATCTTTGACTCAAAAGGAAAGAGAAAGGAGACGGCAGTTACAACTGTGCCTGTACTGTGGATCTTCGGGACACTTCCTACGGGATTGCCCAGTAAAACCACCCAAGAAGGTGGTAGGAGCTGCTGACCAAAGCCTCATGGAGTCTGACTCGGGAAACAACCAACCCAGAGAAACATAGAGGTCCGCTTGCCGAGCATGAAGAAGGACGCTCAGACCTCGCATCTCATCATACCAATGGTCCTTATTGATCCTAGGCAGCCATCTCGTATGCACGCAGTAAGAGCATACATTGATAGCGGAGCCATAGGAAACTATATGGACCACGAATTGGCCTCAAGGATGAACCTACCTCTTTACAAAAAGATCGCAACAGAGGTCATCACAACTGTCGATGGAAATGAAATTGCCTCTGGACCAGTAACTCTTTCCACTACAGAGATGACGCTGTTGGGTCAAGATGGGCATCGAGAAAGTATTGTGTTTGACTTAATCAAGGCCCCACAGTTCCAAATAATTCTGGGAATGCCATGGTTGGAAACGCATAATCCTTGTATTGAATGGCGAGAAAAGAGAATGACCTTCCCGGATTGTGTGTACACATGTTATCCCAAAAAAACTTTGAACAAAAGCCTTGCCTCAGTCACGAATTCAACTACTCAGTTACCTCAGGAATACCTAGACTTTCAGGATGTTTTTCAGAAGGATCAAGCAAATACGCTACCACCTCACAGATCATACGATTGTCAGATTGATCTCATACCCGGTGCCCAAGTTCCACGCAGTAGAATTTACGCCCTTACAGAACCCGAAAACCTTCACCTTCGACAATATTTTGATCAAAATCTTGCGAATGGTTTTATTCGCCCATCCAAGTCCCCAGCAGCCTCAGCATTATTCTTTGTGCCAAAAAAAGAAGGTGATCTTAGAATGTGTATAGATTAGCGCGCTTTAAACCAAATTACAGTAAAAAACCGATACCCGCTGCGTCTTATCCCGGAACTACTGGACCAAGTAAAGGATGCTCGTATCTATACTAAGTTAGACCTCTGAGGTGCATATCACCTGGTACGTGTAAGAAAAGGTGATGAATGGAAGACCGCCTTTTGCACCAAGTACGGATTGTTCGAGTATCAAGTGATGCCTTTCGGGTTGTGCAATGCACCGGCAGCCTTCCAGTATTTTATGAACAATGCCCTTCGAGAACTCATTGACGCCTGTGTCGTTGTTTATATAGATGACATCCTAGTGTACTCTTCCTCTGAATCACACCATGTTAAGCACGTTCGTGCAGTCCTTGAAAAACTACGCCAGCATAAACTATATGCAAAATTGGAAAAATGCACTTTTCACTCTACAGAAGTGGAATTCCTTGGATTTATCCTGACCCCAAATGGAGTTCGAATGGACTCTCAAAAAGTGGACGCCATCCTTAAGTGGCCTTCACCCACCTCGGTTAAAGAAGAACAAAGCATGCTTGAATTTGCTAATTTCTACCACAGATTTATCCCTGACTTCTCACATATTGTACATCCCATCACAGCACTCTTGCGAAAGAACAAACGCTTTTCATGGACAGAAGAAGCAGAAAGGGCCTTCCAGGATCTAAAACAAAAATTCACGTCTGCACCTGCCTTAATGCACCCACGTCCCGAGCTTCCATACGTTGTTGAAACAGATGCGTCCAGTTTAGCCATGGGGGCTGTTCTTCCCCAGAGGGATCCTGAAAATGGCCAACTTCATCCAGTAGCATTCTGGTCAAGAAAATTTTCGGCGCCCGAATTAAGCCATGCAGTTATCGACAAAGAACTATTGGCTATCAAGTCTGCATTCAAGGCCTGGCGGCATTATCGTCTCGGTGCTAGGCATACCATCACTGTAATCACTGATCACAGAAATGTGCAATATTTAAAGACAGCCAGAGCCCAATCTTCACATCAACTTAGATGGGCCTTATTCTTTGCGGAATTTGACTTTGTGATTACTTATCGACCAGGTTGTAAAAATGGTAAAGCAGATGCCTTATCTCGTATTGGAATGGGAGAGGCATATTCCAACCCTGAACCAGTGCCTATAATTTTGGAGAAAAGAATCCTGGGCATAACAACTCTACAAACCTTGTAAGACATCCATTTAAAGGTCCAACAACTTTTCGATCAAGCAGCCTTACAGGACTGGTCAAACAAAGGCCAGGATTATTCAGTTAACGATCATCTACCGTACTATCAAGGTCGTCTATTTCTACCAAACAAATAATTACAATAATTTGTTATTTCCAATTACCATGATGGTCTAATTGAAGGACACACTGGAATCGCAAAGACAGAAGCCAAGATTAAAAGACAATTTTGGTGGCCAACCTGGCGAAAAGACGTGAAAACATTTGTGATGTCTTGTGGTATTTGCGCCAAAAACAAGACCGTGAAGAAGAAACCAGCTGGCCTGTAACAACCTTTGGACATTCCACTCACACCATGGCACACCTTATCTTTAGACTTCATCACTGATCTCCCTCCGTGTAACGGATTTAACACCATCCTCGTCATAGTGGACCTTTTTTCCAAGATGGCTCATTTTATTCCTCTGAAAGGGCTACCTACAGCTTCGACCTTGGCCAAGGAATTTCTTGAAAATATAGTTTGAATACACGGATTTCCTTCTGTATTGGTCTCCGATCGAGGTAGCCAGTTTATTTCACAGTTCTGGAGAAAATGCTGTCGATTGGCTCAAATCGACATGAGGCTGTCAACCAGCCATCATCCCCAGACCGATGGTCAGACGGAGAGGACCAACCAAACTCTTGAACAATACCTACGTTGTATGTTACATCAAACCGAAAACAACTGGAAGATAATCTTATGGATAGCTGAATATGCATATAACAACTCTTTGCATTCAGGAACCGGACAAAGTCCCTTTTATACCATATATGGGCGTCAACCTTGGACCTCCGAACTTGTCTAAATATGGGATGTTCAGAATACATTCGTAAAGAGTGGTATTCTGATGCTGTTATCTGAGTTGGTCTATCATCGTATCTTCCTCCTTTGCCAGTAGGAAATAGCAGTGGAAAAGCATGTGCTTCTATACTTGTTTCCCATATGCTCATTGGTGACCCTTTGGTTTGTCACATTTGGTAAGTTTCTAGTGCATCATCTATGCTCTCTTTAGAGTACAATGGATGAATTGTATAATGGTCCAAAAGAGTGGATACGGCAGCAGGATCCAGAAGTTCAAATTGACCAGTTTCAGATGACTCTTGAATTATTTCAGTTGTTTCCTTCCTTTAAGCTTTCTTCAATATGTATTTCTTTGTAGTATTCATTATTGTCTTTAAGATATTGCAAGGCTTGTCGAACTTTATGTAAGTCCACAAGTTGTTTCCATATTGTTTTGTCTTTTGTTGGTACACCATTTACTAAGACAATTAAAGAATGCTCTATTGGACGTTGCACTCCTAGAGTGTGCACATTTTCTGTCATATTTGATGGCAAATAAACTACTTTGCCACAAATGCCTTTCAACAATTCAGAGGTAGGTAATTTTGCTGTTTTTGCTGAAAGGTGTATTATTGCTTGAAATGGGTGTACTGTTTGAATTATGATGCTCTCATACAAATTGATTTGTTGCAGGGGTTTTGGTAGTGGGAATAATTCCAAATTATTTGTGCACGTGAAGGAGTTTGGTTGTTGTCAAGGTTTGTAGTGCAGTAACTGCAACACATTAGGGGTTCCCTTATTTGGTATTTGTTTTCTGCTAAAAGGTAGAGAGCTAATTCAACCATTTGGAATCTTCATTGTCTTCTATTTTGTATATTACGTCTATAGTTTTTGTGTTACTTTTGTAAAAAGTTCTGCGGCAACACACACACACATAGCTTTGTACTTCAGCGGATGTACTTTTAAATTTTAGTATTTCTTTTTTGTATGTGTGTAATAGAAGGTTGCCATGTGCAGAATTGTTGCTAGTCTGTTCTAAAACTATTGCATTTTGCAAGTGGCTTTCACTTCCAAAATATTTTCTCTGGATACGGTCGATTTCTTCTTGTAGGTATTTGGGTGTACCATGCAGAAGAGTGTTATAAAAATTGGCTAGTTCTAAAGCTGGACTTTTAGCATAGTAGAGTTTATACACTAGATTTCTTACATTTGAATGATGCATTGATATCATTTTGATATCATGGATGGTGCTTTTACAAATAGGTCCTGAAATGCAGGCTAATGAATGTCCTTGTAGTCTTGTGAATTTGCGCACTGGACAGGTATGCAGATTTTGCAGCACTTTCATTTTCATTTTGTCTTTACCTTTCACATACTGATTGAGGATCTGGCGTAAAGATTTGAAGTATTTGTTAGGAATGTTTCACATTGACGTGCACGGCCATTTGTATACTGGACGGTCTGGTTCAGTCGAATGGAGAGGTAATTCTGAGTTTTCTGGGGATACTTTTGTAAGCAGTGTTTCTTGTTCCATGATGGTATTATTGATTTTTTCATATTGTCGTCCAGTGCTATGGATGGCAATTGTGTTTGTTTAATTTTGTTTGTATGCTTCTTCATTAAAATATGATTCTGTGGTCGTTGTGTGACTCCATTCTCCTCCACAAATATTTAAGAAGTTATTTTTGTTGACATTCTGTTTATTGAGAAGCTTCTTTTGTAGTTTAGTACTTAGTTTTGTTAGTGGTTTCATCCTGTTTAACACTAAAATAAATAACTTCCTTTTCAGAAGGATTGCACTGTCTACGAGAGCTTCTAGGATCAATTTTCTACAGTAGGTTTTAAGGGTTGAGGATGATTTCGCTCCTCTTCCTATTAGATTCTGAAGGAATCTGTGGCGGAACATTTTTGCTAAAATACTTTTTTTACGATGGTTTCTTGCTAGTATATCAGGATTTATAGGAGCAGTGTTAGCAGCAGTGGTAGCCACATTCTTGTAAAGCATTTTCTGTTTCGTGCCACATTTTGATAGAGGAGGAAAAGTTTCTGTAGTTGAAGCTTCCTTTGTTTCGCTAAATGACTGCATTAGCTGTTTTGTTTCAACGTTTTGTACAAACTCTGGTAGAGATGGGTGCTTACTGTGGACACTTTTATTTTCATTTGCTCTATTTCTGCATTGCTTTCTACGGACTTGCTTTTTGGTAGGCTTTTTTTGGGGTCTGATGAAAGAAAAGAAGGTATGAGTTGGTCTGTTTTACAATGTATTTGTGCTGTGTGCATGTGTGTATGAGTTTGATGGGGAAGATATTTGTGGTGGTGTGTGAATGTGCATCGGGCAGTTACAATGAGTTGGGAAGGTTATTTTTCTATTTGTATGTTACTACACTGTGCTTCAGATGAGAGTAGAAAGTGAGCTAGTGGTGAGGAGAAGCATTAATAGTAAGCGTAATGGTATAAAATTAAAATAGCTATTTGTATTGTAGTACTAACATTCTAAGGCTTGTGTATGTTATTTGTGTTTCAAAAACACAGAGATTTGTGTGCCATTCTGACTGTTAATCTTTGTTTAATAAATGGGTGTTTGTGGGCAGAATGGTTCAGAAATTGATGTTCTTTTTTGGTGCACAAATTACATAAATAACCCACACAGTCTCTTTGAGGAACAGTAAGAATATAAAGGTAGTACTACACTTACTTTTTTTTGTGGAGTGACCAGGTTTCTTCGGATATGTTGTTTGTAGTGTAGATGCTGTTGGTTTCAGGAGAGTGTTCTTCACTCCAATTGTAAAAGGAAGAAGTTAGTAATTTTGTGTGTTTAAAGCAGTGATGTTAATGTACACGTTCATTTTTCAGCTTTCGTGGGAGTATTCTCGTTTGATATCTCAACACAGTCTATGCGTGCATTTCATTTGACTATGTGCAGCCTTCATATGTTATTTGCAGTATGTTAGTTGAACCTGCTTCGCAAATGAGTACAATTTTAAGTTCATGAAATTCCTTAGTTTTTTTTTCAGCTGTGTTGTACATAGCAGAGAGGTTTGGAAGTGATAGGTCATTATAGTAGATGGGAAAAATTTGAATTCTTTCATATTATAAGTAGGAATGCGGAAAATCGGGTGCACCTGAGAGGGAGATGTCACCACAGCAATCGGGAACATTTATTTTTCTCATACGATCGCATTGGAAGTAGCATTAATTTAGGCGGAAGACAGTAAAAAATGGTGACATTTTTTAATGGAAAATCCAGTTTTGCGCGTAAATCGGGAGGGTTGGTACATATGTATAGGTTATGAGGGAGATAGTAAGAAGAAGTGCAATTGTTCAATGAAAAATCGGAAGTCTCGCACTTAAAGCTAGAGCGTTGGTATGTATGTATTGGCTATGCAGATTTAGTGGCATTAATTTGTTTAAATGGAATCATAAGAGTTGCACATGTACTCTGAATAAAATATGCATACCTGTACTTTGTAAGCATGCATGTGGGTATGCATGGAGCTGTAAGTAGAAATCCTGGACACTTGCACAGTAGTTTTTGTAGTAGCTGCTTTGCAATGATATGAGACTTGTTTTCAGAGTGATCAACTTTACATTTGAAGTGCGGAACTCTCATGACGGAGTTATATGTAGAGGTCTTGGATGTGATTGGTGGACTGCTTAGGTGTGTCTAATGAGGGAATGGATTCGCGAGTGATGTGGAAAGGGTAGAAGGGCTGGCTAAGAGTTATGTGCCGCACGGACACCGTGCTTGTCCGCGGGTAGGGCGTGCCACATCCGGGGTTTTACAGCAAATCCAGCATGGAAAGGGGACTGTAGGCATCAGATGTTGACATTGTTGATTTGTGTAGAAAGGGAGTGGGTGTAGTGAAGATGGCAGAGATGGAGACAGTCAGGGTGTTGGTGCTCGGAGATATTTTTGTCCATGGTTAACAGCACTATTCAGAATGTAGGCATGTGGCAACCAATTTCGATGTAAGAGGAGTGGAGGTGGTGTGCAGCGCTGTGACTGATGTCATGATGCCTACCCCCGGACTTCCGGATCAAGCCCATCAGTCCAGAGGGCAGACATCCAGCCCCTTATTGGAACCCACAAAGCCCCGGTTAGGGGCTCTATGGCTTCAACCCTGGTGCCGTAGTTGCCAGGGTCATATATGGGATCAGTCCTGGCCCGTAGGTGCCAGGCTCATACAGTTAAACTTACCTCATGCAGACCATGCCGCAAGGAACTTAAGCATTGGCCTTTGTGAGGCCAGGGAAGTACTACTTTTCTTTAGGGACTATTTTTTACTTGGGTGTGGTGCTTGGAACTATTTACCTTGGACTACTTTGGAAGCTATTTAAACCACGCCCAAAGAGCAGAACACGCTTCACATTATTCTGCATTCAGCAGCGTAACACTCACTGTGCCTACAGCCAGCATCCTGTTACCTGCCACGCCCGCTCCGATCCGGACCGCATCCTGGGAAGAAGGGAAGGAGAAGAAAAGATTAGAGCAAGAACCTACCTTCTAATCTTCATTGGCTCCTGAATCCACCGCATCCCTGCACAGGGAAAAAGACTTTGAAAAAATAAACGCGTTGCATCGATAGCAGCTGCGCCGCGCCATACTTACCAGTCTTCACAGCATCTACACGATCCGGCGCAGCTTATATCTCTTCGTAGCTGCATTCTCGGCACCTAGAGGAAGACAAGAAAAAACAAGGTGAGCAGAGCAAACATAGACAATCTTGGTTACCGCCAGGCACTTACTTGATTTGCCACCCGAGGTATAATTCTTCGGCATCCAGTATCTTCTTACGCCGCACCTGTAAAAGGACAAAAGCACTTGGTTAGAGACATTTAGCATTATCATTTTCTACCGGACAGTGCTGGGTAATACAGACTCTTACCTTAGCGCGACCTGCTGCCAATCAGGAGAATTCCTTTTGGACCAAGCAGCAAGATAAATAAAGGAAAAGGGAAATGAGTGAATAGCAGACACTGGAACTCTAAAAACTGTATAATTACGGCTCCACGCCACATTCCCCAGAGCCCTATTTTGTCTGGAACTCACCCTATTCCTTCGATCCAGTGGAGTAACTGTCATTCTACGCGCCCCTGCAATCAGCGCAGGATGGAGAGCTCATCATTTCAAGCACTAAGGTGAGGACATAAAGGGAATATCGGAGGTGTTCAGTGGGAACGAATTGAGTGCAGGTATCCTCGCAAACCACGGATGGCTAACTCCCTTCTATTGTTTTCAGGAAACTACTCTTACGGGTCAAGAAAACAAAACTAGGAGGGCCAGTCCAGTCAGCCATCTCCACCCTACGAGTCACGCTGGTAGAGACCATTGCTGTTCAGTCCCGTTCAACGCCCCTGCGGGAACCAGGTGAGCATAACACTGATTGCAATGTAGAGGCAATTCTGCAAGTTTGCAGAGATATGCGTATGATGACCAGTCCCCATGTGGTAGTTTTGCACTATGGTGCTTGCCATTTGGGCTACGTGAGTTCACTTACTTTGTTGGGAGATTTGGAACAGTTGGTTCAAGCAGTCATTAACAATTTTCCAACTGCGAAAGTATTTTTTTCTGGCTTACTCCCTAGAGCAAAATGGGACAACAGTTCTGTTTTTTGTCCTGATCAAAGTATTGGTAGGTGTGCCATCAATCGCGGCATGCATGCTTTCATGTTAAGAGCTGGTATGTTTTTCTGCAGCCACGAGAACATTGTTTCCAGTAATGCGGCTTATTTTTAAGCAGATGGTGTTTCTATATCTGTTTTGGGAAATGCCATGTTCTTTTTAAATATAAGGCATGCTTTGGAGAAGGGTATGTGATGATTGTAGGAGTAAACTAAGAAGAAAAGAAACAAAAAAAATTCAAAATACCAGGTGTCTTTTCAGAACCCACCTTAAAGGGGAAAGGGGAATACTATTTAAATGTACAGTCGTCACGCTCAGATCCTCTACATGTCCGCGGACAAGGCGGTAGTCTGCAGGCAGCGCATATTACATACAGGGATTCTGGGGCAGAGAGGCATGCAAATGAGAATGAGTGGAGCTAGGGATTGGTCAGTAAAGTTCACTGGGTGTGTTGTGAACGGTGAGACTTAGTGAGAACGCCTTTTTCCTGAGAGGAGAACAGAGAGCTATGGCTGTGTGTGCTCGAAAACAGATTATCTAGATTTTGGGAGACTCATGGATACATGGTTGAAGGTGCATGCAGAATGTTGCGGTATCTGCGGATCTTGGATTCCCTCATGTGGAAGTGCACTGGCATGCATTGTGTGGAATGAAGTGGCTGGACTTGGTACCTCTCTGTGCTACTTTACAGACAGAGCGTCATCCTGATATAATTATCATTCATTGTGGAGTTTAAGGCATGTCTCTGGAATTTCATTGCAAATTGCAATGAAGGAAGGACTTGAGAAGGTCATGGACATGTTTCCAAATTGCCAAGTAATTTTTTCTCCTATTGCACGAAGACAAATGTGGCTGCGTTCTGCTTTATTTGGTCCACAAATGGAGAAAGCGAGGCGAAATGTCAGTAAGGCTGTTTGTGCCTTTCTAAGAGATGTTGGCATGTCCTCTTTCCACAATGAAAAAATTATGTTTCATAGCATATTCATTTTTCGCAGAGATGGAGTCCATCTTACATATGCTGGCAATCAGATTTTTCTTCGAAATGTAAAAAATGCCCTGCAAGCTTTTTTGGATTTCTAGTCACCTATTCTGCATTACATTTTGATGAACCCAAGTTTTTCAAGCACACAAAACACCACCAAAAGGCTCTTTTCAGAGCCACCACTTACTCCCAGAGAAAGTGCATTGGTTTTGCTACGGTTTCACCCTAAAATTTTGTGTGTCCTAGGACTGTTCGTGGACTTTTTGAAAAATGCACGGGGGCGTACATCGTTTACTTGATAGTTCCATTTTTAAACTGAGAAAGGCAGCTCTGAAAAGAGCTATTTTTTACATTTTTGTTTTTTTTATATTTTTTGGGATTTTTTTATACACGACACACTAGGAGAAGAGGGGAAAGGAGGGTAAGGAAGGGACACCAAGCAATGGGATAAGAAAGGGCAGGTGGAGAGAAACATGTAGGCTGGGCCTTATTTAGGTAAGTAGCAGTTCTTCTGGTGCTCCATGACCGTAGTCTCGCAAGCACTTCGAAGACTCTCTTGGTGGATGTTTTCACAACGTCATCATGTGACCGCACCCACGCTGAGCATGTGTCCTAATTTGCATACTTTGTCCTCTTCCGCAACATTTCAAAAGAACTTATGCAAACATGCCAAATTATTTTACAATACAAAATCACCATTTCACATGTCCCATACAATGGCCCTAGCTTTCAACATATTGTTTGGAACTTTTTCAATGCTTTTTAGTGATCGATATGGTCTCGAGGCGCACCCCTCCACATCTATAAAAGGCCACACCACCGAGCTCATCTTCATTATACTTCTGGCGATTGTTGATTGAGTTTTGCTGCCTTTAGTGCTGTAGCAGAGATTATCTCACCAACCCTAATGGCATCCATGGCTGCTGTTTCTACATCAGCCTCAGCACCACCCCCAAACCCTCCACCACCACCACCTCCCCAAGGGCCTGCAGAGGGAAATACGCGTGAGGATGTAGAGCGAGGAAGAAGAGGATGAAGAGAATCATATGGAGGAATTCCCTACTACCAGCACTTGCCGGGAGTCGTGGGTGTGGCGGTTGTTTACCTTTTTTGGTAATGTACCTAAAGCATGTGTGAACCTGGTCACCTGTAATCAGTGCAAATTGGTGCTGAGTCATGGGAGACATGGTGCGTACAGCTTTGGTACAACAACCATGAAATGACACCTAACTTCGTTCCACGGTGCGGACATTCACAAGGTGGTACCATGTAAAGAACGTAGTAGGTTGAGTTCCTCCGCAGCATCCTCCGTGTCCGATCCTCTCACCACAAGAGACACTCCTGGGGGAGAGTGCATCCCTCCAGCTGCCTCATAGGCCATTCGCGATGCTGTTGACCCTTACCTTTCGAGGGTCACAATATTGTGTATGTACTGCAATGCAGTACTCTGCAGGGGGGAGAGTCTTCGAAGTGTTTTCAAGACTATGGTCATGGAGCACCAGAAGACCTGCTACCCACCTAAGTAATGCCCACCCTACATCTTCCACTCTCCACCTGCCCTTTCTTATCCCCGTGGTTGGTGTTCCTTCATTACCCTCCTTTCCCCTGCTCTTCTATTGTGTCATGTGTAAAAAAACCCCAAAAAATATAAAAGAACAAAAATCCCAAAAAAAGGCTCTTTTCAGAGCTGCCTTTCACAGTTTAAGAATTGAAGTGGCAAATAAACAGTGCAGGGCCCTATGAATTTTTTGGAAGCCCCCGACAGTACTAGGACATATAAAGTTTTAGGGTGCTGCCCTAGAAAAACCAATGCACTTTTCTCTGGGAGGAAGTGGTGCCTCTGAAAACAGCCTTTTGGTGGTGGTTTTGTGTGTTTGAAAAACTTGAAATCGTCAACATCTAATGCAAAATAGATGACTCTTATTCCAAAAAAGGTTGCAATGCATTTTGTACATTTCTCAGAACAATCAGATTGCCAGCATAAGTAAGATGGTCTCCATCTCTGCGAAAAATGTATGTGCTATGAAACATAATATTTTCATTGTGAAAAGAGGACATGCCAACATCTCTTAGAAAGGCACAAACAGCCTTATTGACATTGCGCCTCGCTTTCTCCATTTGTCGACCAAATGAAGAAGAATGCAGCCACATTTGTCTTTACGCAATACGAGAAAAAATTACTTGGGAATTTGGAAACATGTCCATGACCTTCCCAAGTCCTTCTTTCATTGCAAATTGCAAAGAAATTCCAGACACATGTTCTAAACTGTTCCCTCCACAGTGAATTATAATTATGTCTGGAAGATTCTCTGTTTCTAAAGTAGCACAGAGAGGTACCAAATCCAGCCACTTCATTCCACGCACTCCATGCCAGTGCACTTCCACATGAGGGAGATCTGCAGCTACTCCACAGTGTTCTGCATACACCTCCAACCAATGTATCCATGAGTCTCCCAAAATCCAGATAATCTGTTTTCAGAAACACACAGCCAGAGCTATCGGTTCTTCTCTCAGGAAAAAGACGTTCTGACAAACTCCCTCCTTACACAAAACAGCCAGTAAACTTTACTGACCAATCCCCAACTCTGCTCATTCTCATTTGCATGCCTCTCCACCCCAAAACCCCTGTATGTGATAGGCGCTGTTTGCGGACTACCGCCATGTCCGCGGACAAATCGAAAATCTGAGCATGATGAATGTAAATTTGAATACTGTGCCCCATTTCCCCTTTGAGGTTGGCTCTGAAAAGAGCCGTTTTTTTTGTTTTTTTGCAGATGCTTGACAGACACCTGTTATTTTATATTTATTTTGTTTTGTTTTTCTTCTCACTTTACTACTAAAATCTTCACATAACCTTCTCCAAAGCAACCCTTATATTCCAAAAGAGCAAAGCATTTCCCAAAAAAGATAAGGAAACACCATCTTCTTTAAAATAAACAACATTACTGGAATCAATATTCTCGTTATTACAGAAAAACATACCAGCTCTAAGCATGAAAGCACACATGCCTCGGTTGATTGCACACCTACCAATGTTTTGCTGAGGACACAAAATAGAACTATTGTCCCATATTGACCTTGTTAACCATGATATCCTAGGCATGCACCTAATAAATGAAGCACACTTCTCCTCAGAAGCTATCGCATGGGTGGCCTCTCTACCACATATTTACCCTTCCACTCTTTATTGATCTCGACTGTCGCAACATAGCGTACACCAACTATGCGGACGATACGCAGGTACTACTCCCAGTAACTGGCACATATGAAGAAGATGTGACAGCCCTAACCAAAATTTACACAGCCATCCAAACCTGGATGGCTGACAATGGCCTCTGCTTAAACA
This sequence comes from Ambystoma mexicanum, assembly GCF_040938575.1. Taxonomy (NCBI): domain Eukaryota; kingdom Metazoa; phylum Chordata; class Amphibia; order Caudata; family Ambystomatidae; genus Ambystoma; species Ambystoma mexicanum. Next base: position 820,160,288 of record NC_090928.1, on the reverse strand, counting down.
GGGATAAAACTGAGATCCTCATAGTCGGGACCAGCGAAACTCTCAACAAACTTCCCCCACAATATAAATCCTTCAACATCGACAACTCCACCATAACAGTCTCCAAGGCTGTCAAAACCCTAGGTGTTCACTTAGATGCCTCACTATCCATGTCCGCCAGGTCAACGCCATAGCCTCCTCCTCAGCGCTCACCACCAAGGTGATCAATGCAGTGAAACCTTTTCTCTCCACCAAAAACTGCCTATCCATTGCCAGTGCCACAATAGGTACCAAAGTGGACTATTGTAATGCACTTTTCCTAGACACCTCTGTCAATAACATAAAAAAACTCCAAATCACGCAAAACAACGTGCTCCGGGCAGCTCTGACCATCCCCAAAAGGGAACACATCTCCCAAGGAAGGAAAGATGCCCATTGGTTACTGGTAAAGGAACGCATACTCTTTAAAACCATGGCCATCACACATAGATGCCTTACACTAGATGCCGCACCCTATCTCGCAGAAAGAATCACACTCAAAGCTTCTAACAGACCCACCAGAGCCCACCGTGCCAACCAGATCTATGTTCCCACGTTCAAAAGATCCAGAGCTGGAGGATCGAGCTTCCAAAACCTCGCACCCAAAAACTGGAATGCCCTAGCAACTTCACTAAGGAATGAAAAATCATACACCACCTTTCGCAAAAACCTAAAAGCCTTTCTATTCCGCTAATGTTTAAACATGCACAGTCATGCATGCACAAACATATCTCCAAGCACCAACACCCTGACTTTCTCCACCTCTGCCATCTTCACTGCACACAGGGCCTGATCACGACTTGGGCATTACCGCCGGCGGTATTACCGCCGGCGGTAATAGCCTACCGCCGAACTCCCCGGCGCTAATAGCACCGGATCGGGAGTTCGGCAGTAAAGTAATTGCCAATTCCCCATTGAGCCCATTCGGGAATGCCCCATTCCCCATTGGGCTCAATGGGGAAAATTTGCACTCTTACCGCCGGCGGATTTCCCGCCGGCGGTAATAGCGCAAATTTTCGGCAGATTTCCCCCCAGCTAAGAGCTGGGGTGAAATCCGCCGAAGTCCTGATTTGGCGGACCCTTAAATCCGGCGGTATTAGCGCTACCGCCGGATTTAAGGGTTACTGCCAAAGTCGTGATCAGGCCCATAGTCTCTTACAACACAAATCCACAACCTCAACATCTGATTGGCTGATCCCTACAGTCCCCTTTCCATGCTGGATTTGCTGGAAAACGCCGGATGTGGCATGCCCTGCCCGCGGACAGCCGCATTTTCAGCGAAGCGCGTAACTCTTAGCCAGCCCTTCTACCCTTTCCACATCACTCTCGCTGCCATTCCCTCTTTGGATACAGCTAAGCAGTCACACAACCATCCACCAATCACATCCAAGACCTCTTACATCTAACTCCATCATCAGAGTTCCGCACTTAAAATGTACTGTTGATCACTCTGAGTACAAGTCTCATATCATTGGAAAGCACCTACTACAAAACCTACTCTACAAGTCTCCAAGATTTCTACTTACAGCTGCATGCATATCCACATGCATGAATACAAAATACAGGTATGCATATTTTATTCACAGTACATGTATAACTCTTATGAATGCATACAAGCAGAGTAATGCCTGCCACTAAACCTCCAGAACCTATAAAATTAACTTAGTGCAATTTTTCCCATTTACTATAATCAACTGTCACTTCGAAAACAGTCTGCTATCTTCAACACAGCTTTAAAAAAAACAAGTGATTTTCATACACTTATAATTCTACTCATTTGCAGCCATGTTGAACTAACACATTGTAAATAAAATATAAAGGCTGCACATAGTCAAATGGAATGCATGCATACACTATGTTCAGATATCAAACAAGAATACTACTACAAAAACATAAAAATCAACGTCTAAATTAACATCAGTTCTATAAACACACAAAATTACTAACTTCTTTCTTTTACAATTGCATTGAAGACCACTCTTCTGAAAAGCAGCAGCATCTGAAATACAAACAACATATCCACAAAAAAAGAGAAAGTACAATACTACCTTAATATTCTTACTCTTACGCAAACACACTGGGGGTAATTCATGGAATAAATGTGCGCCGAAATCAGTGGCGCAAGCAGGCACACGCGTGAAAAAGCCTGCGCATGTGTTTTCTGGGATGTGCGCCAAATCCACGCGGGGTGCACACCGGCGCACGTGTCATTTCCAAATCCCGAACGCCCACATCAAAAAGGGGGCAGAACAAGGTGCGGAACATGCAGAATGGGGAACAACGTGTGAAAATAAGGGCATAACTGGGGAAGTACCGCTGGGAAGAACACGGAATGCCCACACGCACGCAAACTACATGTATTCATGGAATACAATAGGGAAAACCCACGGACATCAAAACACACGCACAATTATGTCCGCCGCACGAAAGCAGGCGGAAGCGCCCTCGCGCAGCATAAAAGTGCACGCAAACAACAAACAAGCATATACAGCTACGATGAATGTCCCGTTTCTCGCAGCAGTGATTGTGGGACACCGCAGGAGGAGGAGAATAGCCAGGCCCCACATTTTTTTGCCCAGGACCAGCCTTTTTGGGATGCCTGATTACCAGGTCAATAGTAGGTATCGGTTTCCACCTCATATCATCCTAGACCTGGTCAGGGAGTGGGAGGATGAACTCACATCGGCTACCCTGTGCTCCCAAGCATTGAGCCCCTTGGAGAAGGTGCTCAATGTACTGCATTTTTTGGCCACTGGGTCATTTCAGCAGACAACTGTCATAGTGGGGGGTGTCTCACTGGCCACGCAGTCACGCTGCCTTCACCAGGTGTTGGCAATCATCACTGCACACTCCTCAGTCCGCAGGCACATACACAAGCCCAGAACACCCGCAGAAAGGCAGGCCGTGGTCCTGGACTTCTACAGGGTGGCACACTTCCCCAAAGTGCTCAGTGACATAGATTGCACACATGTGGCCCAACGTCCACCTTGGGCCACTGAGCACATCTATCGAAACCGCAAACACTGGCATTCCATCAATGTGCAGGTGGTATACGATACCAAGGGAATCATCACCTCTATATATGCAAACTTCCCTGGGTTCACCCATGATAGTTTCATATTCAGAATGTCCGCCCTGAGCCGGGCCTTGGAAGCTGGGAAGCATGGCGACACATGGCTCCTAGGTGAGTACAAATGCCTATGCACATGCATACATGTCACACACAGACAAATACACAAGCCCAACTAATGACCACTATTATCACCTTACTAGGGGACAGTGCCTACCCTCTGAGCACCTACATGATGACGCCCATACGGAACCCCACCACACCACCCCAGGTAAGATACAACGCAGCTCATATTGCAACCAGGGCCATAGTGGAGCGCACATGCGGAGTGCTCAAGTCACGCTTCCGCTCCCTTGACCACTCTGGTGGACAGCTACTATATGCACCCCCAGTAGTGTGCAGGATCATTGTGGCAGCATGCGTCCTGCACAACGTTGCAACATGGCATGGCGTACCGGTGGACATGGTGGTGCCCCCATGGGAGGGGAAAGGGCATGTGGCGAGGCAGCCTGTACCCAGCTTGTGGCCACATTTTTCACCTAAACTCCCACCCCTGTGGAGTGCACACAGGCCTGGTACATATCAGGTCATAATCAATGATGAGAAAGGGACAGTTAACTGTCACTACCTTACCACCCTGAGAATGTGTCCACGGAAGTGCCACATTGTGTGCATCCCTCGCTACTTAAACACAACCAATCCCATGTGACCAAAAGGAACACATTCCATGCATTCCCCCCCTTGCTAAACAGGGCATGAAAGGACTGGTATGCCACCCAAACCCACCCAACAGTCCTGAACCCTGACTGCCACACCATACCATGGCATGCAACGGCAAAACATCCAACCATATGCACAACACATGACACAATAGTCAGGAAGTGCCGCGTGAGAAATGTACATAGGCACGAGACAATTATACCTGACATGGAATCAGAAGAAAGGAGTGACCAAAACCTCACACCCTGAAAACGGTGGCACAAATGCATGCCATCAAAATGTCAGAAAACCTGTTGCCATGCACATTGGACAATTGTAAATTGCCCTAGCAAAAACCACACACTGCACAGCACAGTGAGTGTGCATTGAAAACCCTTCTGCATCATTTCAAAAAACGGCATTCAACCAAATATTACCCTGTCATGCATGTACATGATCAATGACTCGAAAGTGAAGATGGATTGTCATGACACAGCATGGATGAGAAGGCAATCTGGGTGCACGTGTTTGCATGGTGTCAATGTACTCGGGGGGTGTAGTCTAAGTGTATTTGTCCATATGGACATGCCTAGAATACATGCATGCCAAAATGAAGTGAATGCCAGTGTCCCGTACACAGCACATATGAACATAGCACCAAGGACCCCCTGTGTGTCAAACCACACCCATCCCCTGATACCTCAAAAGAAAGCGCTACATTGCATCAGCCATTGACCAGCAGAACCTATCATGCACAGAGTACACCACATCGGCAACGGCAGACAGTGACTCATTACTGATTCATAGAAATCCATAATATGACCAACACACAAACTTCATCAAAGCACATCAATGAGGGAGTGAATAAGGGAGAAGAACAGTACATTCCTACGTGTCCTTCAAACAGTCCACAGTGTGATAATGAACTGGAAAAGCAAAGTAAATATTACAATTGCCTGGTGGACCAATAAGGGAGAGTTTAGGGAAGGAATGTTGGATGACATAACTAGCATCAACATTCCTATGCCTGACGGGAATAGTCACAGTGCAGGAGTCACATAAGCAGGGGAGTGATGGAAGAGGAGGGAAAAGGTGAGAAGATTAACAAAACAATTGACAAACTGTGGTAGGTCTGCAAAGAATCAACATAGTGCTGGAGAGGTGGCGAAGAAAGACAGAATGGAAAGGGGGAAGAAATGACCTGTAATCAGTGGTTTAGGGACTAATGATCAAATCAACTGTCAAAACTATACTTAAACTGGCGAAGGTGGGGTGTGAAAGGACGGAGGCAAAAGGGCAAATGTCTGCAAAGAACAAACACCTACACAACACCATGGCCAATGGCTATTGGGGAAGTGGTTGAAAATGACAGCCAGAGTACAAGGAGGAGGCCAAAGGGTGGTGGAGAGGGAGAGGAGGAGAGAAGGAAGGAGGGGGCCAAGCTCAAAATGACTAGTGGGGAAGATGGTGAAAGAAAACACACACAGGGGGCAGAGGGAAACCTGACGGTGCAGGAGAGTAGGGGATGTGATGATGAAGGGGGGAGACAGAGGGACACTGACAGGGGCAGGGGAGACAGGGGAGCATTCAAGTGACTGAGAAGGCATGTGGACAGGTCTAGAAAGGGCTACCTTTGTGGGCTTTTGATAGTGGTGGCAGGCTCAAGCATCCTGGTTGTCCGGAATGTCACAAGGCCCAAGTGCAAACAGTGGGAGGGGGGAGCAGGTCCAGGACACAAACAGGACATTTAAATCACGAACAATGAAGTCATAACTCAGATGTCACATCCAAACACCATCCAGGGCTGGGAAATGTCCAAAGTGTTGCTAGCAAGGAATGGGTGGTCGTTGAAATGCGTGATGGCAGGGGTAACTCAGCGTGCATCCTTCATGTGGCATATTAAAACACTGTGAGAAAACTGTTCCAATTCAAAATTCTCATCACATCGACCCCTCCCACCATCAGTGTGTTGTATGCAGCCAAAGGGTGCATGGTACCAGCACAACAGGAAGTGCATCAATATAGACAGTCAATACATAACAAACATCTCAAGCAACATGATGAAATGCACAGTCAGCTTAATAGTCACCAAAGTGAAGTGCAGACATGAATACCCACTAGGGGTTTACACACAAGTAGAACTGTAGGCTGGCTACAGATATGACGGAAGCCCAATACCCATGTGTGATATGCTGGTACACCGAGTCATCCTTGCGAGCCCATGGAAAAGGGAAGCAGGAGTAGCATATGTGTCAGGACCCCAAGCAAAACACATACACAAGACAAGCCTGAATGGGCCCAGCTGGAACACACAGTGGATGCCTTCCGATGCCACAAAGCACCACAGTGTCACATGTATGCACAATGGACAAAATAAAATTGGAAAAAAAAAATTCTAAAGAAAATACTAATTAAATCAAATAATCAATTGAAATAAAACAATTAAAAGAGTAATGGAATAAAGAAAAGCTAAATCAGTAAAATTGAAGAAAACCAGAAAAGAATAACAAATAAAAAGCATAGTGAAATCATTGAAACAGAAAAACAAAATAATTGAAAATATAAATAAAATGAAAAATGAAAATAAAAAGATAACATACGTACCAAAAACCAATCAAATTTGGATGAAAATGCAAATACATTTGAAAAAAATAAACTGCTGGAGAAAAAAACTGCTGAAAAAAACAATAAAAAATGGCCATATATGGGGGGGCACCCAAGAGGGGGGAGGTACTGGGTCCACCTCAACACCCACATGTGTAGACGTCGAGATAAAAAAAAAACCTTACTTGGCTCAGCGCCTGCATGGGCCAACCTATGTGGGAGATAGGTTGTCATCATCACTTTCTGGATCTGCATCAGAAGGTGGACGTGGTGCAGTTGACTCACCACGCCTAGCCATGCCTTGCCCCTCAATGGCAGCAAGTATGCGGGTCTGGTAAGCCCGGTCCTGGCGGGCAATGAGACTGAGGTTAGCATGCATTACCTCACATGTCACACGTGCTTCCTCCTGCAGTGACTGATGTGTGAGACAGAGTTCTGCTTGCATTGCCTCACATGACAAAAAGAGTTACTCCCGGCTTGCACGGAGTTCAGCTGAGATGGCTCTTTCAAGCTGTACCATCCTATCTTCTGTCCGCCTACCCTGATCCATCATGCGGTCTGCTAGAGTAGATCGGAGGGCTTGTTTTTCCACCCTGAGGGCCTCACGGTGTGCCTCTGCTTGAGCATTAAGTGTTTCACGCAGAGCCACCATTTCAACCGGTGCGCCCTGTCATACGCCGTCATGCCCAGTCTGAGTGAGCGGCACGTGGACTGCATAGCCCGCTGATGGAGCACCATTTGCCTTACAGAGGGGAGGATGGAATGGGCCACACTTTTCATACCTTGAGCAATCATCTCAACTGCTTCCCCCTGTTGCTATGCTATGGCATTCATGGAATGCTCCCACTCAGTTGACCCCGGTGGCACACGGCCACTGCATTGCCAGGCACCACACCTGCTGGGCCCAAGGAGCTGTGGTCCTTGCAGGGTTGGGGCCGCACGCGGCTGCAGGACTGCATCCCTCTGTCAACCTGATGCCCCAGAAACATGGCCAACTGGTGTTGAGTGTGACCGTGCACCTGTAACCACCACAGGCGGACATTCCAACCCTGCCTGGGCCCCTACTGCAGGTGTTGCAGACAGAAGACCATCCAACAAAGGATCACCTACCGGCGATGACACGTCATGATGCAGATCCGGCTCAACATAGTAGTCAGAGGATAGATCAGAGCCTGACTCAGAGTCAGCTCTGGCCACGATGGCCTGGAGCACCTGTGGGTTCTCGTGGGCTGCCACCCCACAACCACCACTGGTGCTTGGTTAGTCATGTGAACTGACCACCGTGTCTGGGATGACATCTTCATCCTCTGGTGCCAGTGCGTCTTCACCTGCAACGTAAAGAAAAGAAACAAGAACATGCACGTCAGTAGCACATACCACACACATACAGTTCACAACATTGAAAGCCAAATAATGAAACAGCCATGTCACAGGCAACTCAAACCCCACCATGCATCCAGTGGCATTGCAATGCAGAGCCATCTCAAAATCAGAAAACAATGTGTGCAAAATGTGAATGCAACACATGTATTGCATGTTGCACATTACCTGCATCACACACAACCTCTAAAAGGCATATATCCAATGCCTAAATGAGAGATGGGAAAAAATAGTCAGCAACTAGCATAGGCATGTGTTAACAAACAAATAGACACAGCTAGAAATGTAACCAAACACACCATGATACATGTAACATTCATGTTCATGTGCAACACTCAACTACAATCAACTATGCACAGTACATGTGTCATAGGAGGCACCTACACTAGTGCATTTCCATACTGTGAGAGGAGGGATATTGGTACATACATGTCAGGTCAACATCGCACAGCACCATCATGATTGCACGTTGAAGGGCTTAACTTGGCACAGGAGTGGGTGTGTGTGTTGCAGTGCATGAGTAGCCCCTCAATTTACAACATCAAGATGTACGTTGTGATGACAATATTGAAACATAATGGCAGTGTAACGGCAAGTGCAGCCATCATGTGCAAATGGCATGCACCAGGTAGCATGGTTTCCATGAAACACCAGCCCTCTGACCAATAGCAGGGAGGCACTGCATGGCAATGACATGTTCCACACCGAACTGTGCATTGGCAGACAGTGTAGGCGTGCGTTCATTGCATTTCGTCAGTCAAATGTCACTACAGCCGATGAGAAGTGGACCTGATGGAGGAGAGGTGAGGAACCATCAATAGTACATCCATGCATGTAGAAGACAACACCAGTTGAAAAGTGGTTATGGGCCTGTACTGAGGGAGCCATGGCCATGATACAGATGTACACAGCTAAATTGTGCGTGATGACACACAGACCTACAGTGAGCATGACATGGCTGTCCAAATGAGATGACACTTGGATCATCCTGGACAAATACAACAATGAGCAGGTTGTCAAGGACTAGGGGCATACATGGAATGCATATGTAACATGATCCTGCACGTATGTTCATGGGGAGCCACTGCTATCAGCACACTCAGAGTGAGCCACACTGCACCAAGGACAAAGGATGCATATGACATGATGTGACATCTCATCAAGATTGCACTCGTACATAAGTGGCTCGGAGCTCAAAAATCAAAGGTAGGCGAACAAGGGAGAAAAGGAATTCAAAACAACTATCATACTGGGCACAGAGACATACAGAACATGCTAGTGCATGGAGAAGGGATAAAAGGTTGAAGACCCAGGAAGGGGCAGAAGGGAAATGTGCCAAACAGAGGAGACCAAAGAAGGAAAATGAAGTCCAATGAGAGAATGTCCATTCAAAAAGTGGAAGTGCAGCCAGCAAGTGGAAAGTGCAAGATGTTTTGGACAGGGCAAATCTGATGAATGCAGACAAAGAGTGATAGACTGTATGGGGACACGCACTGGACCCATTGATGTGGGAGGCCTGTAGGCAGTGCAGCGAGGAGGCAGGGTGAGCAGGTACCTGATTCAATGGACAGAGTGTGAGCAGGGGCACAGTGCCAACATAGGAAACTCTTCAGCTGAGTTGAAGAGGGGCTAATGCAGGAGCAAGTAGGAAAGTGTTGAGGTTCTTCCAGAAGCAGATATTTCTCTCCTCAAGATTCAATGTGGCCAGTTGGCTGTTCAAAAGTGAGCTCCCAGCTGTACACACAGATCTGCTCCTACATTATTTATTCAATTAATGACTGACCTTGAGGGAGTGTGGGGTAGAGGAGCAAAGGACTCAAGAGGGGCGGAATTGGTAGAGGGATTGTTGAAGGTACTTCCTACCCAGTCCCAAAAAAACCTTGTGCACAATGCAGAGGGTCTGAAGTAACATCCTTGCCTCCACTGGTAGCCAATGAAGGGGTCAAATAGCTGGAAAGATAGGATCCCAGGGCTTGAGGCAAGGACGAGTCTTGCAGTCCTGTACTGGATTAGTGGTGGAGGGTGGAGGCAGGTCGAACATTGAAAGAGACTGTCACAGTACCCCAACCTTGAATGAACCAGAGCTTGACAGACTGTGAGCATGTAGGAGAATGTTAGGAAAAGCACAGTAACCTTGAGGAGGCGGATCAAGAAGTTAATCCATTCCAAGTTACATCACAAATGTGTGTGTAAAAGGGATGTGTTGAGTCAAAGGTGACCCTGAGGTTCTTGGCCTTGCAGGTGGAGGCAGGAGGAAGGCCAAGTGGGGCTGGCCAGAGATTGATGGCAAAGGATGGCAAAGGTGCATCGATGAGGAGGATGTCAGTCTTGCTGGCATTCAGGCAGAGAACATTGGTAGTACACCAAATGCAAATGGCAATGAGGCTATCTGAAATAAGGGAGGGACAAGAGGTGGCCAAGGTCAGCCAGGAAATGAGTTGGTTGTCATCAGCATAGCACCGGAACTTGTACAAAAAAATACAGTAGTCAAGAGCTGCCACTTTCTCTCCATGAATTGGGGCCGAGAGGTCAGACCCCTGGGGAACAACACAGGTGGTGAGGGAGATTGAAAATAGGAAAGAGCCTACTTGTAGCTGGGCGGGTCACACATGCAAAACACACATGTCATAATCCATCCTCTCTCCCACTCCATGGAATTGTTCTTCCGGGATGAACTCTGAAGCGATTTCCTCATGCTGATTGAGTTCCACCTCCTCTGGTGGCGGCCCACTACCAGTCACCAGAGACATGGTGTAATTGGAGGCATGCTTTTGCTTAGCACTGCGTCTGAGGTCATTCCAGTGCTTTTGTGTTCGTCATGAGCTGTGCGCACCTGAAAGCCCATGGATGTCACACCATCCGCAACATGCTGCCAGTGGACCCAATGCTGGTGATGCGTTGTATGGCACTGTGGGCCCACAAGAATATCGCGTTGGTGTTCTGACACGTAGTCCACAAGGAAGTCCAGTTCCTGATTGCAGAAAGGCTTCTTCCATGATGTGCCGGAGGCCAGAGCCGTGTCTGGCATCCCAGCCTCTTGTGCAGGAGCACGCTTTCTCCTTTTGGATGGTGGTACTGACCCTGAGGGGGCAATGTGGCCTTCTTCAGTGTGGGCAGTGGTGCTGGTAGACTGGACCAAGGCAGTGGGTGTTGGTATGAGGACAGAAGGTCTTGCTTGGGTCTGAGTCACTGCCGGGGTAGTGTTGGCTGCATCTGCACATGCAGTTAATACCGCCCGGGTTCTTGGGGCAGCAGATGTCATAACTGCCCCAGATATGTGTGCCACCATCACGGCCACATTGGACGCACATGAGCCCACCCTCTGGACAAGATGGAAATCGTCCTGGGAGTCCTCCTCACACAACGCAACATGCGCTGCCTGACCCAGAGCCCGGGTGGAGGTGTCCACAGCTGCACCTGAAGCTACCACCACCGATGGGCCTGTGACAGCAGATGTAAATATCTGTTGGGTGATATGGGCACCAGGTTGTGATGCAACAGCTGCATCACCAGGAACCACAGGGGATGGTGGCAGGTCTGCACTAGCACACGGCTGGGCATCCCGTCCCAGAGGTGCACCCCTGCCTCTTCCACCCCTGTAGCCACCCTAGCCACCATGGACTCCCCATCCTCCCTGGTCTCCGCGCCGACGTGCCCAACCACGTCCAGCCTTGGGAGGATGCCCAGCTTTGCCGCCCTTAGCCTTTGGTGGCCTCCCAACCATGACACCGATGGAAAATGGGCTATGGGAGATTCACTCAACAATTGTCCTGGGCAATTGGCAAGAACGGGGCAGGGTACTTGATGGTATAGATACCCAAGTTCCCCTGCAAGGCTGTCTGTGATCCCTGGGGAGAAATGACAGGTCACGCAATGCTCAGGCATACCCAAAAAGAAAATAAAAAAAGAAAAAAGAAAAAAATAATTTAAGCACAGGAAATAGGAAATAAAATAAAAAATATGTGTGCACGCGACCCCGGTAGCCCACGTACGTGAATATTACCTGCAGCAGTACGTTGTGGCACCCAGGAACACAAAAAACAAGCCCGCGTGGAACACGCAGGCTTCTATGACCTCTAAACGGTACGTATGCACAGGGGGAACCACAGTGGGAAAAAGCGTGTGCGACTCACCGTCTGCCTTGCATGGAAAAGAAAACACACACGCTTGTGCGCATAGGGAACACCCCACCAAACGAAGAGGTACGGACTTCAGACACTGTGAAGTAATCACGTGTGATTCCAGCAGAGTAAACACACGCATCAGTCTCCACGAACATCACATACAGTGTTTTGCTGGCCCGTGCTCACCTTTAACTAGTGCTGAGAGCAACACCCACACATGTAACATCACATACGCGCTTACGCACTAAGGCCCTTTCCTCGAATTACACACATTCACACGCGGACATGATTTTTTTGCACGTGCGGATGCACCCGTGCTGAGGGAAACGCCTGCGCGTATCACATCACATAAGTGCTTACCCGCTAAGGCCCTTTCCTGAAATTACATGCCGACGTGCTGTTTATTTCACGTGCCAAATCACTCTGTATCAAGCTGGCCACGCGACAACACACGGAAGACCACAGAAGGTCATTTTTCTTCCCCGCAGAGCCAGGAGCAGACTATCACCTGCCATCTGCTGTTGCCTGCCTGCCTGCTGGACACGTGCCCTGCCATTTGGTGCCTGCATGTCAGCCATCTGCAGGAGTCCAGTTGCTGTGACCACACCTGCTGGAACAGAATAATCCCAACTGAAGTTCCATCGCTCCACAGCCCAGCACCAGGACCCTGTTGCCCACCCACACCTGCCTCGGGTTTTCCATGTCGGGGGAAACAACATCAGACACCACTGGCAACCCCCAGCCCGAGAGGCAGAGGGCTTCCAACTTCAGTGCCGCAGAAGTTGGTATCCTGGTGGAGCAAGTCCTGGTGCATTATGATGCCCTCTTCGGAAGACCACACGCCGAGAATGAAGGATGGAAGAGGATCTGGAAGGACATTGTGGCCGCCATCAACGTGGAGGGGTGGCAGCCCGTGACATACCACACGTCCGGAAGCGCTGGGAGGACTTCAGGTCCAGGACCCTCAGCAAGGCCTGGCACCTCTTGGAGGGAGCGGATGCAGAGGGGTGCCGGGTCTGCCTTACTGACTGCCAGATGAGGGTCCTGGAACATATACGCCCAGTGCTCCACCTCCAGGTCCTTGAGACATCTAGAGTCAAGCGGTAAGTGTCTTTGCGTACTGATTGGACGCAGTGCATGTTGAGGTGTGCCAGGAGTGTGCAGCTTGGACATATGTCTGGAAAAGCCCATGTATGGTTGTGTATGTGCAGGGACGTGAGCCTGCCGCATGTGAGTCCAGTCATGTGTGAGGCACAACAATGGTGTATGTGTTAAGATGCACGATGCACAAATACATGTGGGGATGCACACATGTTAACATTTCTGTGTATGTACTGTGGCATGGTTGTGGTGTGACACATGGATGCTGCTTTCACCTTCATATACGTGCACGGCATGCATGTGTGTGTTTGACATGTGTGTGAATGTGATACGCCATGGATGCATGTGACACAGACATGTGGGAACCCGATTGACAAGTGTCGAAGCATGTAGTTTTTGTGAGATCTCGCAAGGTGGGTAAAGCAGAAAGGGCACCTAAACAAACACAGTTGACACTTGTGACCAAAAAGAAGGGAACATTCCCATGCTTGTCATGTAGCCATTGTAACAATGTGGCCAAAGGTGAATACTCAGAGATTTTGCCATGTGTAGAACCACAGGCGTTTCTTTACCTACAGCTCCAGGATCCCCACCGGCAGTGCCTTTTTTAGAAAAAAGACCCGACGTGGGCACAAGATCCAAAAAGAAAAACAAATGAGTGAGTCAATTGAGGTAAATATTTCTAGCAAATTTCTTACTGCGAATCAACTTGACATCCTCAACAAAGGTCTTTCATTTGTTCCAACAAGTAATTCCACTCTTTTTGAAGAGAAAGTGAATCTACATTTACTATTACGTAAAATAAAATTGAAATTATTGTTTGCTACACAAACCATGGATACAGTAGATGAAGATATGGATGAGACACTTGAGATGAAACCAAAAAGTACATTTGATCCCCCAATTGACAACCCAGTGATCAATATGTTCAAATTCAAAATTGAAAATGACTTGAAGAAAATTAAGTACAACTCAAGAGTTCCATTTAACCTTAAAGACTCCCAACTCAAAGAAATCGAATCCTTAGCGAAAGATCTTGAGTTAACAATTAAACCTGCTGACAAAGGGGGTGCAATAGTGGTTATGGAATCTAGTTTCTACCACACACAATGCAAGGACATGTTGGATGATAACAGTACCTACCTTCGGTTGGACAGTAATCCCACGGTCCAAATCAGAGCCATAATTGAGGATTGTGTGAATAAAGCATTTGACAATGAATGGATCAATGTGATAAGTAGGTCTTTTCTACTGAAAAAACACCCAATAATTCCTGTACTGTATGGACTTCCAGAAATTCACAAAAATCAACTCCATCCCCCGCTGAGACCAATTGTTGCGGGGACTGATAGTATCTTAGACCCTCTATCTAAATATGTAGATAGGATTCTACAACCTTTGGGTCAACTTATCCCGACTTATTTGAGAGACACTACAGACTTCCTTTTGAATGTCAATGAGATTACTTGTTTGTCTTCAGAATGCATTCTATTTTCAATGGATGTATGCAGCTTATACACATCGATCCCACATCAGGAGGGGATCGAAGCTGTAGAATGGTTATTGTTACAATCCCAAAATGTGAAATGTGACCCACAGTTGGTGATGGAATTTATAACAATCATTTTACACAATAGTTACTTTAGGTATCAAGATCATTATTTTGCACAAATTTCGGGAACATCGATGGGGTCAGCGATGGCCCCTGCATATGCTAACATCTATATGTATTGGTTTGAAAAAGAGTTTGTACTGGACATAATTGAATGGTCTACTAAGATTATTATTTGGAAAAGGTGCATCGATGATATTTTGGGGTCTGGTGTGGCTCCAAAAGTGAACTGGAAGAGTTTTTTGCCTATCTCAACAGTGTACATTCACGCATTAAGTTTACCCTTAAAATTGGCGATCCCAAATTACACTTTTTAGATGTGCAGTTGGAAATTGTCAACAATCAGATTAAAACATCATTATTCCACAAAACGACTGATGTCAACAGTTTACTACACTATGCGAGCTTTCATCCTAAACCTATGATGGCAAGTTTACCATACAGTCAGATCTTACGTCTTAAGAGAATAATCACAGATTATGAGGTTTTCCAAGGAGAATGCAAAGCTTTAACCAAAAAATTCACCTCCAGAGGATATCCTAAAGAAATCCTAGAACATGCGCAAACTAGGGCTCATCCGATTTCAAGGGAACAACTCCTCACTCCAAAACCCAAGAAAGAGACAGCTTCAATCCTCCACATCTCAAAGTACTCAAGACAAAGCTTTCACATTAAAGGAATTTTGCAGAAACACTGGTCGATTCTACATCAGGATTCCACACTACTTGAACTGTTTCCACGACCCCCAATGATGGTATACAGAAGAGGGGTTAACCTTAGAGACAAGGTGGTTAAAGCAGAAAGGGCACCTAAACAAACACAGTTGACACTTGTGACCAAAAAGAAGGGAACATTCCTGTGCTTGTCATGTAGCCATTATAACCATGTGGCCAAAGGTGAATACATTTTACACCCGCAGACGGGGAGAAAAATTAAACTCAGAGATTTTGCCACGTGTAGAACCACAGGTGTGATCTACAGCATTAAGTGCCCATGTGGCCTTTTATACATCGGTCAAACAGCAAGGTGGGCTCATGAAAGATGGACTGGACATAAATCACAGATACAGTGTAAAAATGAAAAATCCCCTGTAGCAAGACACTTCACCAATGAGAGACATAACGTGGCACAGTTAAGATTCAACATACTTGAAGTAGTTAGAAAACCTCACAGAGGGGGTGATTATGCAAGGATTTTGGCTCAAAGAGAGATGTTCTGGATTGATTTCTTGGATACCGTCTCTCACAGAGGTCTCAATGAAGACTTTTCCCTGAATTGTTTCATTTAAGTATTCACCAGTGGAACATCGTTCTCCATTTTGGCTTGTTTGGTTTGGACTGGTTATAATCAGAAGTTGGGCTCATGTCAGGTTTATGAGTTGGTTGACTACTTAGTGTTCATTTTGTTCTGATAATGAATGATACATCAGTAATCGAAATGTTTAAATACATCTATTGAGAGGGTTAATACACTATGTACCCCCTTGCTACTTGTTGACTCTGGAGTCTTTTTTCCGTATCTACTTTCTAGACACTACTTTCATTTTTTCAATTTTTCTATATTTTTTTATAAATCTCTTTCATTTTTTTTCTGAGATCATCCATCTCTTTAGATGTCCGTAGTATCGATTTAAGAGTTGAGTGGCACCTCTCCATGGGAGTGTTCAATTATTTCTGTGTTACGTTCTTTGGTCATGTGACACGGCCATATGACAGTGTCATGACGGTACTTACCATTGGGGTTTACTTCAGGGATCACAGTTTATATAGATCAAGGTACTCTATACACCCATTATTATTCTCACTCCGGCAACACTAACATCTCGTTGGAATCGGTTCTGTCCTGTCCAAGTCACTTGAATTTGTTTCGCCTTTAATTTCCGCGTCTCTTCCTGTTTTCATTTTAACCGGCAGAGATTGCTCATTCCGAATGCGGACACCGTACGTGTGGTGAACATTAGACAGCATCCCCAAGATCCTGTCTATAAAGACGGTTAGCCTTTCGAATTGTAAGTACATAGATTATTACTGTTTCTATAAATACTTGAAATACTCGATCCTAAAGATAGAGTGACTCACCCATCCTTGTGGCTTACTTCTGTCTCTCTTTTCAGTACGCAATTTCTAAATATAAGGAGGCTAAAATAGTCTTTTGAACATCGGTGCCATCTTTTCATGACGAGTGCAGTAGGAGATATTGATAGTCTTTGGGAATACAGTACTAATAAAAGACAGTTTTTTCACTATTGAGGTAAAGATAGTCCACAAATGGATATTGTTGTTCTTAATAAGGCAGATTCCGATACTACAACTCTAATCACTGGTCTTACGGTTTGTTCTAGGACCTTCCCTACTTCCTATATACTTCATCTTGATACACACCAGAGGTCCCGTTGTCCGGTGGTCTCTTCATTGTGGATTTAGAGTGTATTCCTACTCCCTTCTAAACTCTGGGTAGGATTTGAGCTTTTTTCACTTTACTATTATGACCTTCCCTTTAAATCCGGAACTTTATGGTTCCCTTTTGATCTGATTCAGCAGTTGAAGTGTATTGACCCGATTAATATTCATGTATTATGCAAAACCACACATAAAGACATACTAGAGGTAATTCTTTCCATTATTTTGCTTCTAATTTCATGCTTTGGAGTCACACCAGTATTCAATTTTGGTTTACTGATTATGAAGAAAATGATAATGACCCTATATAGTACTGGCTAGGTTGCTTTGTAGCTGGTTTAGAGTGATGATTGATAATGATTTGTTCATGGTAATTTTGTGATTAACATATGTAAAGGTGATTATTAATTGTATGTATATGTGTAATTGCAGATTTCTTTCACTCCTGAAGAAGGGGAGTCTCCCCGAAACGCGTAGAGTTGGAAATCACATCGCAACATAAGAACACTGTGGTTGCTCTTTGGTTCATTTTATTTTTTACGATGGCCATATGTGAAAATCATTTTATATTTATGCAAATTTTAAGGTTTAATTAACAATTGCACAGTGACAGGTGGTGGAGATGTACATATTTATGTATGTTTGGTGGCCTGTGTGCATGTGTTCGGAACGCCCTGTGTTGCATGTGACGTCAGGCTAACTTTCGGATGTTCATGATGTTCTATGTGTATGGATGCTGCTCCTGCTGCAACATTCCTGTTAATTTGCGCATGTGTGAGGGTTCAAATGATATGTTTATTGGTGAGTGTGATGCCATCTGTGAAGTTTGACACTGCCACTCATGTGCAAATGTCATGTGTGTTTCAGACCATTGTACAGTGCCCTTATGCCTGTGTTTTGTCTCTCCCTGTCTACACCGTCAACTGATGAAGAGGGTGGAGATGGTGCTGTGGAGCACGGTGGCAGGGATCCCACCGCCAGCCAGAGATGCAAGGCCCAGTTCCCCTCCCAGGTTGTCATCTCTTCGGGGAGTGAGGAGTCTGGTGCCGCGTCCGAGGGAAGGTCAAAGAGGTGGAGGTCGGAGGTGGACTCCTCGGCAGCAGAAGGGGCAGCTGAGCCCTCACAGGGGGGTATAGAGGTAGATGGCACAGAGTCATCCAGGCTGGTGGGGGGTTCGGTTGAGGAGGAGGCCGTGGAAGGCGCACACATGGGGCCTGGAGGGGGGATTCCACTGGTGCTAGTGGTGCAGTCCAGGGGCAGGGACAGGAGGCAGCACAGGCCACCACGGAGGTGCCTGTGTGTAATCCTGTCCCCGATCCTGTGACTGCATCATCCCACACCAGCAGGGATGCCTTCGTCTAGACCCGTTCTCAGGGAGGGGATGTGCGAACAACAACTGGCCTTCCTCTCCCTGCGGACCTGCCAATCCGTGACCGGGTTGAGCCAGTCCTAGCTGGGGTGGTGTTGCATCAACATGGTATTCGGGATGACCTGCAGACTTCTCGTGAGGAGAATGCACGTAATTTCGAATATCTCATTGACCACGTCGACCTACTAGGACGGGTCACCAGTGCTAGGTTCCTCCGTGTGCTGGATCTTCTACCAACCCCCTCCTCAACTGCACCCCCTATGCCCCAGCCATCCTCTGTGCAATCTCGCTGCCCAAGAATCACCTGGGCACCTTGTGGAGCAGCCCCTGAGCCAGCGGCCAGGCTTGTGGAGGACACATCCCTGCCACAGTCGGGATTCGGAGGTCCAGCAGGGGTGGCCACCCCAACAACTGAACCCCAGCAGGAAGAGGACGTGCAGGCATCGACAGGCAGGGCACATGCACGGCAGCAGCAGGCTCAAGGTTGGAGCGATGATGGCTCTGGGCCATCTACATCAAAGGGGCAGGAATCGGCCAGATAGCAGGAGGACCCTGGATTGGGAGTGTCTTCCGTGTGGCAGCGGTTGAGCCAGCAAATAGATGCGGAGCATTCGCGGGCAGAAGAGGCATGGCTTACTATGTTCAGGGCAGAGAACTCCATGCGCAGGGCATTGAGGAGGGCTGAGTGCCTCGAGGCAACTCACAGGGAGTTGGAACAAGCCATGACTGCATATCTGTGAGACTTCGAGGCCAGGGAAGAGGCCCGCCTCCGGAAATCAACATGGAGTTCGATGCTGCCCTGGCCCGGAACATCAAAGAGTGAGCCGTAGGACTTGCCCGCCGCCATTGTACATAGTTCATTAGTGTTAGGTTTCCATTCATTTTTCTTTTATTTTGGAGTTAATGGACATTGCTCCACTTTATGTGCACAGTTATTTTATAGGATTTCTGGTAGGTTTCCTTTGGTTTTGGCATCATGGACCCTTTGGACTTGCAGTGTATATAGTTCCAGACTTGTACATACTTCAGTTATTTTTAAATCCCGTGGATCAATGATTTTTTTTCATGTACTTTATTTGAACAATGGAAATGGAACACTTCCCTTTTTTACTCTTGTGGATTTTTGTTTAACATTGAATTTTTATTTTTTTGTGATTTCATTGTCTTTTATTTTACAAGTTTGATTTTTCTATATGTTTTTTCATTACATATTTTAATACATATCATATATCTTCATTATTGGTGTGGTCTACTCTCATTGGTTTTGTGCATGTCTCTATGAGCATTGCCTCAGTCATGTGTTGCCACTGTGTGGCTCTGTTGTACATTTATGTGTGGCCATGGTGGTTATTTTGAGACTCTCATGGCATGGGTAATTTGGAAGTGGGTGCAGTGGATGGTTGCATGCTTGTACTGGGGGAAGGGGGGATTTGTGTTGGCATTAGGCCCATGGATCTGTTTTGTTAGGACATGGTGTGCCACATGTCGGGGCCTGCTGGCAGGTGCTCGTCAATGCTGGGCGGACATGCGTCGGGGCCTGCTGGCAGGTGCCCGTCAATGCTGGGTGGGTGGGAGTCATGAGTCAACGCCTGCTGGCAGGTGCCCGTCAATGCTGGGTGGGTGGGGGACATGATTTGGGGCCTGCTGGCAGGTGCCCGTCAATGCTGGGTGGGTCGGTGGGTGGTCGGTTTCCAGGTGGGGGACATGTGTCGGTGCCTTCGAGTGCATGGTGCCATGTGGGCTGCCCGCGGGGCAAGCCCAGGGGTGTAGGGTAGTCTCCTGTGTTGTGGGCTGCCTGTGGGGTATGGGGAGGGTAGATGGGCTGCCTGTGGGCATGGGGAGGGTGGATGGGCAGCCTGCGTGTATTCCAGCGGTGCACGTGGAGTTTTACACGTGTTTATGCTAGTGCGGGTGGGGTACGTATATTCTAAGGGGTGCGCGGGGAGTTTTACACTCATTTTTGCTAGTGCGGGTGGGGTATGTGTATTCTGGGGGTGCGTGTCGACTTTTACACGTGTTTTTGATAGAGCTGGTGGGGTACATGTATTCCGGGGGTGCGCATGGAATTTTACTAGCATTTTTGCTAGTGCGGGTGGGGTACCTGTATTCTGGGGGTGTGCGTGGACTTTTACATGCGTTTTTCGCTAGAGCGGGTGTGGTCCGTGTATTCTGGGGGTACGCATGGACTTTTACATGCGTTTTCGCTGGCACAAGCAAGGTATGTATATTCTGAGGGGTGCGCATGGACTTTTACATGTGTTTTCACTGGCGCGAGCAAGGTACGTGTATTCGAAGGGGTGCGTGTGGACTTTTAAAAGGGTTTTCGATGGTGCGAGCAAGGTACATGTGTTGCGAGGGGTGCGCAGGGAATCTTCCACGCATTTTCCTGGTTGGGGGGCTTATGCTGTTTCACTGGCCTTTTGCGCCATGTAGGGGATTTGTGCAATGTTTTTGGTGCACGGGGCGGGTTTGGGGGCATTATTAGCGTTGATGCAGGTTGCTGCTCCGCTCTGTGCCACGGTTGGTTATGGATGTTGAATTGAAATCCAGGAATACGCTGTGCGCTAAAATGGATTTTGGCGCACACTCTGTGCGGCAACCGCATGTGCCACTTATGCGCTCAATTCTATGAATTATCCCGACTGTGTAGTTCATTCATGTAATTTGCGCACCAAAAAAAATGAGATTTCTGAACCATTCTGCCCACAAATCCCCATTTATTAAACAGGGATTAGCAGGCAGAATGGCACACAAATCCCTGTTTTTATGCAACACAAATAACATAACTCAACCCCTAGAATGTTAGTACTACAAATCAAAGAAATGTTTACATTTTGTACCATTAGATTTACTATTAGTGCTTCTCCTCACCACTAGCTCAGTTTCTACTGTCATCTGAACAACATTATATGAACACAAACATAGAAGATTAGCTTTCCCAACTAATTGTAGCTGCCCAATGCACAATCACACACCACCACACACATCTTTACCATCATACTCAGAGACTCATGCACGCTGCACACATACATTGCAAAACGGCCCAACCCATAACTTCTTTTTTTTCAACAGACCCCAAAGAATGCCCACCAAAAAGCAAGACAGTATAAAGCAACTCAGAAATAGAGCAAATGAAAATAAACGTGTCCAAAATAAGCATCCATCTCTAGCAGAGTTTGTACAAAAAGTTCAAACAAAACAGCTAATACAGTCATTTAGCGAAACAAAACAAGCTTCCAGTCCAGAAACGTTGCCTCCTCTATCAAAATGTAAAACGAAACAGAAAATGATTAACAAGAATTCAGCTACCACTATTGCTAAAACTACTCTTATATTATAAATCTTGATATACTAGCATGTAACCATACCAAAACAGTATTTTAGCAAAAATGTTCTGCCACAGAGTCCTTCAGAATCTTATAAAAACAGGAGACAAATCATACCCTTAAAACCTACCATAGAAAATAAATCTTAGAAGATTTGATAGACAGTTCAATCCTTCTCAAAAGAAAGTTATTTATTTTAGTGTTAAACAGAATGAAACCACTAACAAAACTAATTACTAAATTACAAAAAAGACTTCTTAATAAACGGAATGTCAACAAAAAAAACTTCTTAAATATCTATGGAGGTGAATGGAGTCACACCACGAGCACAGAACCATATTTTAATGAAGAAGCATACAAACAAAACCAAACAACCACAATTGCCATACATAGCAGTGGACGAGGTTATGAAAAACTTAATGATACCATAATGCAACAAGAAATACTGCTTATAAAAATATCCCCAGAAATCTCAGAATTACCTCTCCATTCGACTGAACCAGAACGTCCAGTATACAAATGGCCATGCACGTCAATGTGTAACATTCCCAAAAAATCTTTCAAATCTTTACGCAGTTCCACAATCAGTATGTGAAAGGCAAAGACAATATCAAAATGAAAGTGCTGCAAAATATGGATACTTGTCCAGTGCGCAAAAACACAGGTCTACAAGGACATTCATTTACCTGCATTTCAGGAACTATTTGCAAAAGCACCTTCCATCATATCAAAATGATATCAACACATCATTCAACTATAAGAAATCTGGTCTATAAACTGTAGTATGCTAAAAGTCCTGCTTTAGCACTAGCCAATTTAAATAACAATCTTCAACATGGTACAGCCAAAGACCTACTCAAAGAAATCGAGCATATCCCAAAAAAATATTTTGGAAGTGATAGCCAGTTACAAAATGCAATAGCTATACAACAGGCTAGCAACAATTCTATACATGGCAATCTTCTACCACACACATACAAAAAAGAAATACTAAAATTTAAAAGTACATCCGCTGAAGTACCAAACCATGTGTGTGTGTGTTGCTGCAGAACTTTTTTTTATAAAAGTAACACAAAAACTTTAGACGTAACATACAAAATAGAAGACAATGAAGATTCCAAATGGTTTGAATTAGCTCTCTACCTTATAGCAGAAAACAAATATGAAATGACTGACCCCTTAATACTTTGCAGTTACCGCACAACACAACTTGACAACAACCAAACTCCTTCACGTGCTATCACAAATAACTTGGAATTATTCCCATTTTCAAAACCCCTGCAACAACTCAATTTATATGAGAGCATCATAATTCAGACAGAGAACCGATTTCAAGCAATAATACACCTTAACCAAAAACAGCAAAATTACCTCCCTCTGAATTGGTGAAAGGCATTCGTGGCAAAGTAGTTTATTTACCATTAGATCTGAAAGAAAATGTGCTCCCTCTGGGAGTGCAACGTCCAATAGAACAATCTTTAATTGCCTTAGTAAATAGTGTACCTACAAAAGACAAAACAATTTGGCAACAACTCGTAGACTTACATAAAGTTAGACAAGCCTTGCAATATCTAAAAGGCAATAATGAATACTACAAAGAAATAAATATTGAAGAAAACTTAAGGGAAACAACTGAAATAATTCAAGAGTCACCAGAAACTGGTCAATTTGAACTTCTAGATCCTGCTACAGTATCCAATATTTTAGACCATTATACAATTCATCCATTGCACTCTAATGACACCATAGATGATGCACTAGAAACGTACCAAATGCGACAAACCAAAGGATAACCAATCAGCATATGGGAAAAAAGTATAGAAGCACATGCTTTTCCTCTACTCTTTCCTACTGGCAAAGGAGGAAGGTACGATGATAGACCTATTCAGATAACAGCATCAGAATACCGCTCATAACGAAAGTATTCTGAAGATCCCAGATTTAGACAAAATGTGGAATACATATTCCACCTACTCATTGAAAGTGATCTAGCAACTCTATGTTATGGAGTTGCACACAGGAAACCACTTTCAAAATATGTCCGCTATGCAATTAATACAAAAAGTGCAAGAAAAAGATGAGGTTTTACAATCAAGCATTACAAATCTCTTAGCAAACATGCGTAGTACGAAAGAGTGCTGGCTCCGACGTCCCGGAGATGTACGTTGTATGATAAGAAACCTTGGCCCACCTACTTGGTTTGTTACATTAAGTTGTGCAGAATATGCATGGGAAGATTTACAGGATTTCCTACGCATATCAAAAAAAAAAAAACAAACATAGATATGCTAACACCTGGAGAACTTTGCTCTCTAGATCCTGTTAATGTTTCAAGATATTTCCATCATTGTTTCATTGCTATGCTACACTTTATTTGTAATAAAACTGTTCCTCCCCTCGGAGAAGTGCAACACTTCTTTTAGAGAAAAGAATACCAAGCCAGAGGAGCACCACATATCTGCATGTTTTTATGGATTAAAGATGCTCCTACATTTGGTCAAGACAGTGATGCCACTGTTTTACAGTTTATTGAAAAATATGTCACTTGTGAAATTCCATCGGAAGCAACAAATAGTGATCTTCATGCACAAATTGTACAATTTCAAAGACACAAATGTTGCAAATATTGTCGTCGCAAATGCAAAAACAAAGGGAAATACTTCACCAAATGCCTTGGTTTCTCTAGACCAGTTACAGAAACAGGTTAAGTGAACAACTTCATGTCTTCAGTTAGACATAGTGTTAAAGGTAAATCACCTAAGAACACATATTACATAAAAAGAACAGAAGAAGCAAAATATATCAAAGATTACAATGCAATCATTGCCCTCTGAAGGAATGCAAACATAGATGTGCAGTACATTGCAGACAATTCCACTGCAGTTGCACGATATGTTACACCCTACTTAACAAAAGCAGAAAAAACAGAGCTTCAAGACCTCTGGAATGACCTATCATCGGACAAAACACTATCTCAGAAATTGTACAGCTTAGGCATAAAAATGCTCTCTCACAGAGAATGTGGCTCCTATGAAGCTTCAGATCGTTTAACTGGTACTGCTTTGAATGAAACATGTGAAAATATAGTATGGCTAAGTCTTGGTCCTGCTAAATCTAGAAAAAGAATTATCAAATCATACGACGACATTCAGTAGCCAAAAATGATACCAACAGCCAAGAGATTTTGAAAAACAATTTACTAGACACATGCTACCCAAACAAGAGTACAACTTTGGAAACCATGCTTCTATACCACATAGCCCAAAACTTCACATACAAAAATAATATAAAACCTGATGAAAAAAAGTAGATATAGAATGACAAATTGTGAAGGCAGTTTAGTGAAACTTACCAAACAAAGCTTAATTAATCATATCAAATTGTCATGAAAAACTCTTTAACATAAAGAACTATAATCCATGTCCCTGCTACAACTTTTTAAACCATGGAGAAAAGAAGAAGAGATACTAGAAAACTATGACTCCTATGAAAATGCTTTGAAAGCAAATGAAAGCACTATCACCGATGTAAACTTTACACAGTACGAAACAATGTTGCACAATGAACAGCAACACGAAGAAGAACTCCAGTACCAACTAGATAAGGACACTCCCGACAGTAGTCAACCTTCTGTAACAGGAATCCAAGAACCACTGGGACAGCCACTAATAGCAAATGAGGCAGAATTAGTTATGACAGAAGTAGAGAACACCATGTGCCACTATGAAGAAGATACAGAAGATTTAACTGTACTACAATCAAAATTGAACAAAGAGCAGCGTACCATTTTTCAAGAAGTAACAAAACAAATTGCACACTTTGTACAACATGAAAATAGGTTACCTGCAAAAATTACAAACCTATACTACTATAAGTCAGTGGTGAAGCTGGTTCGGGCAAAACATTCTTAATCAAAATCATCAGCAAGTTCCTTCAACAATTGACAAACAACAAACTGTCAGCTGTTGTAACTGCCCCCACAGGTTTAACTGCCTAAAATATAGGCGGTGTCACTTTACACCAATTACTACTCCTTCCAGTAGAACACCAAACCAAATTAGAAGATTCAAACTTTCTACAGAAGCTGCAATGGAACTATGCAGAGTGTTCAAACGAATGAAAATGCTATTAATTGATGAAGTGAGCATGGTTTCCAACCTAGTGTTGGCTTTAATTCACTTCAGATTGCAAGAAGTACTTAAAACAAACTAAGAAGAGCTCTTTGAGGAAAACACATTATTGTTTTCGGAGATCTTCTTCAATTGACACCAGTGAAAGGTGAACCTATTTTTAAAACCTTAGAACACAAACTCACCGTAAAACCGTTGACAGCATAGCAAATATCAACCTTTGGCAACACATCCAATACAGAGAATTAACAGAAATCATGGGCCAATCTGCAGACCTCACTTACGCCAACATTTTAAAAAGGATTAGAGTTGGTGTACTATCTCAAGAATCACAAGCAATATTAAAAACCCGGCACATTCATGCACTTTATGGCCATAACTCATGTGCTACTGATGTTATGGAACAATTAGCACACAAAAATGTCAATTGTATGTCCTTAATGCCAACTCTTGCAAGCTGTTCCAAATTCAATGAAACAATGTTGAAAAAAGAAATGCAACCAATAATTGAAATTTGCTCCAAGACAAACTGGGCATACATGGTATGACACTACCCATGTGTCAACAAGCCACAACAAGACTAAATACCTTATAAAATACTATCTCCAACACAGCTGGTTTGGAGAAAATATTAAAACTATCCTTAAACTGAAGAGTAATACTTAAACTTAACCTTGACGTGGAGCAAGGACTAGTTAATGGGGCACTGGGTACAGTTGTTGGCTTTCAAACATACCCACGCGACAACAACATTCAGTTTGTCACTATTCTCTTTGACAAACATTCAGAAATAGAAGGGATAGGACGCTCAACAGCTAGATTCCTTCTCTTCAAAGATATGTATGTACGCAGAGAACAATTTTCTCTAACTCTTGCATACGCAATCACAATTCATAAATCACAAGGTCTTACCCTAGACAAAGCAATGATAGATATTGGTAACACATTCTTTAAAGAAGGCATGAGCTACGTGGCACTATCACGCTTACGTACACTTGACGGTCTATTTCTAATCAACTTTGATGCAAGTAAAGTAAACGCTGATATTCCTTGCATTTTAGAATATAATAGACTTCGCTCACTATGCACTCCCCATCTAAACACATATTCTGTTCCACAAAAACTAAAAGGTTGTAAAAGAAAGCTAAATCAAACAGAAATGCAACAGGACGTCACTGCAAATTCTCCAAAGCGAGTAAAAGAAACTAATACTTCATCAAGTACCACAAACAAAAAAGAATCAATTAGAGAAAGTAAACCAGGTACTTCTTTAAAGAAGGAAGACAAACTCCAAAAAAAGCAGTTAGATACAGAACTACCTGGACCATTTAAATTCTCAAATATAGTTGGTGTAAGTTGCTATGCAAATGTAGCAATGAATATTCTATTTCAATTACCACCAATTGTTGACAACATTTACTTACACAGTACAAACCCATTGTGTTTGCAAAGGTTAGTACTTCACAGAAATGCAGCAAACAATCCTGACAACACATATAGTGTTTTTGGAATAAGACGACAATTGGACTACTGTGCTGGAATGGTGAAATTCACTATAAACTCACAGGAAGATCCACAAGAATTTCTAATGTACTTACTACAAGTACTGGAAAACAAAAACATACCTATAAATGAAATCTTTCAGATTTCATACATGTGGAAACATACATGCACTCTCTGCAACAATGTGACACAAGAAGAAATCCCCAATGAACGCTTCATATATTTATCAATACCAAATTGTGAATCCATTCCATTTCAGCAACTTGTACAAAATGCAAACCAATGTAGATTATGCTCTACCTGCAATTCAGATAATCGCTCTACGTTAGTAATACAAACACATAGTAAATACGTAATACTAATGCTTCTACTTTACAATGCAGATGGTACCAAAAACAACTGCAAGCTGACTGGATTCACACATGGTCAAATATCACTTGGTAAGAAAACCTTCACAACAATAGGTATAATCTACCACGCAGGAGCCACAACCAATTCAGGGCACTACACTGCATATATAAAAAATAAATGTGGATGGTTTGAATGTAATGATGGTACCATTACTCTAAAGCAGAGATTATCAGCAAATCTTACAAACGCATATTTGATGTTCTTAAAACCAAAATTTGATAAATAAACTCTATTTAAACCTTTAAGTAAATTTGTGTTACAAAAATATAAACTGGTAGAATACTCCGAAAGCTATCTAACTGCTCAAAGATTCTACGACAATTAATCAGATAAATGAATACCACTAAATTAGACCAAAAAATACACAGTTAGAATACGCCAATTGGTATCTAACTGTCCCAAAATTATAAATGTGTGTTAAAATAATATAAACTGTTAGAATACTCCAAAAGCTATCTACAGCTCAAAGATTCTACAACAACTAATCAGATAAATGAATACCACTAAATTAGGCCAAAAAATACACAGTTAGAATACGCCAATTGGTATCTAACTGTCCCAAAATTTAACAATATCCAAATAGGTAAATGAAAACCACTACAATATATTAAAAAAATAGACAGTTAGAATACGCCAATTGGTATCTAACTGCTCCAAAATTTTATAATATCAAAACAAATGAAGAATCTGTTACTGTTCCAAAAGAAATACAACAAAGCAAAGTATAAAGCATTAGCCAGAAACAAGTGAACACTGAAAACAAACAAACAAATAAACTGTAGCATAACAGAAAAAGTTTTTTTTTTAAATCCAACATGGATTTGTTTTTCTCCCACAGACCCAATGATTTTAGCAACAAATACAGAAACTGAGCAAATTGCACAGTACTCTGATTTGTACTCTACTAAATATGAGGGTCGAAAAAAAATAAAAGTATATTGCTTATACAATGTAATAAGTCATTACAGAATACTAATACTAACATGCTATTTTCTTTTATCACAGAAATGAAGAAGAAAAACATGGACTCCCATTACTAGACCAAACAGTAAGTATACAATAATAAGGACAACCATAGCAGCATATCACATCCATAGTATCTAATACCTTTGTTCCTTATACATTTGTTTTTCACCCAAAGTTATAAACAAATATGTATGTGATATGCTGAAGTGGTTGTTGCCAGGGCAGAGAGTCTTGCACCCAAGACTCTATGCCCTGTCAACAACCACCGCAGCATATCACATCCATAGAGTCAAACATTTCAACTATGATCTATGGGAAACTTTTAATGTCCGCGAACAATGTGAGTGTTCTTAGAACACTTTGAACTTGCCAGCGAACAATACGGACACCGTTTTCAGGACACCCCCTACGAACATTTCAGAACAACGCGATAGTTCTTAGAACACTTTCAACTTAACAACGAACAATACGGACACCGTCCTAAGGACACCCCCTACGAACATTCCAGGACACCGGGAGTGTTCTCAAAAACATCTTTAGAACTCCCCCATCTTGTTTATTTGCGAACATTTCAGGACACCGCGAGGGTTCTTAGGACACATTCAACTTGACAAAGAACAATACGGACAGTGTCCTCAGGACACCCCCTATGAACACTCCCCGGACACCGGGAGTGTTCTTAGAAGCGTCTTCAGAACACCACCATCTTGTTTATTTGCGAACATTTCAGGACACCGCAAACGTTCTTAGGACACATTCAACTTGACAAAGAACAATACGGACAGCGTCCTCAGGACACCCCCTACGAACACTCCCCGGACACTGCAAGTGTTCTTAGAAGCGTCTTCAGAACACCCCCATTTTGTTTATTTGCGAACATTTCAGGACACCGCGAGTGTTCTTAGGACAGACTCAACTTGACAGAGAACAATACGGACAGCGTCCTCAGGACACCCGCTACGAACACTCCCCGGACACCGCAAGTGTTCTGAGAAGCGTCTTCATAACACCCCCATTTTGTTTATTTGCAAAAATTTCAGGACACCGCGCATGTTCTTAGAACACATTCAACTTGACAGAGAACAACACGGACAGCGTCCTCAGGACACCACCTACGAACACTCCCCGGACACCACGAGTGTTCTTAGAACAGTTTCACTTTGCTTGCGAATAAAACTGACACATTTTGACTCCTTAGAACACCCCCTAGTCAGTTTATGTAGAAAATTTCAGAACACCCGTGATGTCTGCAAACAAATCGCACACAAAAAGAACGTCTAACACATAAAAAACACAACTTTCATCCTATCTCACACACTCCCACCCTCCCCAAACACTCCTACACACCAACACACTCTACAAAATACACATTTTGAACAAAGTTTCACCGTGCTGTCCGGGGACGTCCGTGAATCCAATATTACGGGCGCTACCGAAAAATCTGACGCGCTTCACGCTCCACGCCGTCCAATCAGCGAACACTTTGCATGTCCGCGAACATCACGCAAGACGATTGGCCAATCAGGACACTTTCCGCGGCGCGAACAGGGAAGTGTATCCGCAAACCGAACACAGATATCACTAATTTTTTTTGACCTACTTTTTGGTCATTTTAAAAAAAAAACTACTGGACGAATTTTCACCAAATTTGCAAAAGCACGCTTTCGGGACCAAGCCGCTGCTCCTGGTCCAAATTAGATGGAAATCCGTCCAGCGGTTTGGGCTGTAGACGCGAGCAAATTTTTTTTCCCATTCAGTCTATGGGAAAAAAAATGTTTTGGGGCCCCCCTATAACTTTTCCCCCCTGGACGAATCCTCACCAGACTTTGCGAAAACATTCAGAGTGACCCAACTACTTTTTTTGCAAAGTTTGGTGAGGATCCGTCCAGGGAGAGCGAAGTTATAAGCCACCCAATAAGTGCTCTTCCTATGGAAACAGCAACTTAACCATAACTGCATGGCCACTACCGTGGCCATGTAATATATATATATATATATATATATATATATATATATATAAACACATACATATACATATATATATATATATATATTTCCAAATGAAAAGTTCAGCCCGTAGCAGGGCAAAACCAATGGATTGCACTCCACAAAGCAGCTGAATCAGGAAAATCCAGTCGTCAGCAAAATGAAGGGCTCAGATGGCAAAGACAGTTAGCACCAAATGTCCTTTATTTAATCAAAAGTGCATCAGAGAGGAGGACCTAAAGAGCACAACGACGCATTTCGCGGTCCTCCGACCGCTTGATCACGTAAGTAGGGAGAACATAGAATGAGGACTCATTTAAGCATCGCTCGAACTCTATGGTAACAATGCATAGAGAGGACCTAGACACACGTTGATACAATGAATAATTCATTAGGCGGCCGTATTGGAATGTGCAAATAACAGCATGTGCATTAATGTACCATCAATATATAAATTGAACTAATCAATCATACAAGTAACTATTAAACATACTGTAAAAACACACCCCTGAAAAAAGACAGAAAATTCAGAACAAATATGTGCAGGCACTGTGAGTACTTTAGCAGCGAGTAAAAAGGCTAGAATGTATTTATGTTACTCAAAAGGAAAGTTTATTTTGGCAAAAGATACAGCAGTAGCCTTAACCAGTCTCTAGGGCTGCACAAAAGGACAAATAATAATTAAATGTTTTAAGTGGTTCAACAAGGTTGAAACAAGGTTTGAGATGCAATGCTTACTTGTCAAACCAGGTTTCAGGGTGGTGAGTCAGCAAGAGTTGGATCTGAGGGGTGCCTTGTGCCTTTCAATTGAGCAATGCAGATCAATGTATCACCAGTAAGGGTTTGCAGATCGACCGCGGTTCGAAATTATAACTACCAGTGGTTTGGATTAATGATTGGTGCAATTCTCCTTCAGTTAGAGTCTATTTGCGGTGCAAAGTCTTGTGAGTTCGATGCTTGGTACAATAATGCATCTGTACGGTATATTGTTAGCCAAGTTAGAGAAATGAGGCGTCTCTGCTTGCACTATGCATCATCCAACTAGTTCTATGGATGCAAGCAGCGGTTTGAAGTTCATAGGTCAGCGCTAAAGTTTGCACCACAGGCATTGGCTTTTTAAAAGCAGCGAACATTGTTAATATGCAGTTCAAAGTGGTTTGAGTGATGAGAGCAAGATAGCTGAATGCTTTGGCTGCTCTGGATTTGGTAAGTCCCAGTACAGAGGCACAGGGATGATATTGGTCCTTGTTCCCTTCATTCCCAACCTGAGGATGCTAGATAGAAACTACAGGACCCTCTCACCTTCCTTGAGGGGTCTATGTACCATTGGATCTGGCATAGAGAGGCACACCTGGTCCACAACAACAGTTAACCCCCCAATCTGCCCTAGGCATAGTTTGAGAGCAGATATTGCCTCTGCCTTGGAGGCTCTATCTTCACCTCGGTTTATAGTGATAATTTCGACAACAAAAATGTCGAAAGTCAAAATGTCGAAAAAAAAAAAATGTCGAAAAAAAAATGTCGACTTTTTTTTTCAATGCATTTTTTTTAAATGGGGGGGGTTCCCCCCGAACCCCTCTTTTTTTAATTTTTTTTTTTAATTGTTCCCTTTTTTTTAACTCTCGAACCCCTAAAATAAATATATAATTAAAAAAAACGAAAGTCGACATTTTTTTTTTCAACATTTTTTTGTCGACATTTTTGTCTGTCGACATTTTTTTTTCGAAATTATGACTGCCCACCCTTCACCTCACTGGTATAAGACTCTCAAAGAGGACTGTTCTCACAATAGAGGTCCACATTACTATTTCTTGAACTCTAAAATGAAAGAAAGAAGGAGATGGAAACACACTCGTTTAAAGTTAAAACAGGTAAAAAGGACTCAGGGGATTGGATGAAAGAAAGTCTCCTTTAAGGAGTAAAATACCTGGTATTGGAATGATTGATACATGTCTCTTAATGTCATACGTAAAGTGCCAGAAATTAGGGGTAAAGGAAGGAGAAAAGCCACCAGACGGGTAAGATGGAGGAACCCTTTCTCTGGCCGACTTATTCTCTCTGAATGTCCTAACTTTGCCTGTGTCCCAGCATGAAGCTGTAAAGGCTGTTTCTGGACCACCCCTGATGTGGCAAAATCCTTTGATTTGGAATTGTCTCTTTAAAGCCAGGTTCTCAAGAGCTTTTCGTGTGGGAGCAATTGGGCCTGTCAGGAAGGGTTTACCAATCCCCCAGAGAGAAACCAGAGGTAGGCATCCTGTCTTTTGTGTCATTTACTGGGGTAGAGACCGTCCGGCGGCCTGGAATCTATATAGCCTTTCATAGCTGGTCTGAGTTCACAGGGTTCACACTGTTATGGTAGAAATCATCTTTGTTTTAATAACTATGTGAACTACAACCCACCATCCTAGGATCTAGATATGGCTTAAATTTCAAGATATCCTGCCACTAGGCAATAGTTTTTCACATTTCGTATGATTTTCGGACAGAGGTGCTGACTTAAATGCACTGCAATTACTTTGCTGTTCCAGCAGCTGTCAAACAGGGCACCTGTGACCTCTGAACCAGCTGTGGGCCCCTGGAGTGCAGGAGCTACAGATTAGGGATGCTGGTCACTGATTTTTACTATGCATTTGGCATGGGGTTTATTGAAAGGGGGTCTGATTAGCAGACCACCGAATCTGAAATGGGTTACTGCATCATGTTATGATTTTATTAATGGTAATACAAATCCAAACATGTAGATATTTTACCAGATGGCAATCCTTCATAATCTATGCATACACCTTGCACGTGACTTTATAAAAGAAATTGGCTTACATTTCTTTTTTGTACAGTAGGATCTCATCACTCTGTGATTATAATGGCAATTAGGGCCTCTGCAAAAGAGCCCAGTGCTTCACCCCTATCTTTGAAGGTGCAACACAGACTATTGTTTGCTTGGAAATCCATCCAGCCCTGTGGCCTTAGTCTCTTAAATTACCCTAATGCCTCTAATATGTTAAGTAAGGATATTGGTCATTACAGCTCACACCTGAGTGTTCCTTGCCTGTTTTAGGAAGCAAAGTAACACAAGCTTCTTTCATTGCTGCACACAATTCCATGCTTGCCAGTAGAAAATGATAAAGGTTGCACAGAACCGTAGAAAGTAGACGTGAGAACGACTGTAGAACTCCACAGGCAGGCCATCCATTCCCAGAGACTTATCAACTTGTGACTGGTTAATAGCCAAAATAACATCAGCCTCAGTGACCTCTCCTTCAAGCCCTAGACTTGCTTCAGATAAAGTGGGCAGATCAATTTTCCCAAACAATGACTCCAAATACTCACATGTAGGAGACACATTCTCAGAGTATAGAGACTCATAATATAGCTGAAAGCATTTGCACATCTCAACATTAGCTAAAATTGATATGCCATCATCACATACAATGTCCCGGGAGGATAGCTCAGCGGCAGCGTGCGCGTCTTGGAAGCACGACGACACGAAGCAACAACAGGTTCAGTCCCAGGGTCCACGCTTAGAAACCTCTGGGTGTTTAACCTTGTTATAAATACGTAACTAAGACAAAAAAAACAAAACAATTACGCAACTAAGAAAAACAAACAATTCCTGTAACAGCGCCTCGATGCCTGCGGGCTGTGTGAGCGCTTTATAAATGTAAAATAAATAAATAAATAAATGTTCTTAACAACAGACCAATGAAAATGTTCCTTAAGTTTATTTACCGACTCTGCCATAAGGCCTGCCTAGGATAAAACATCCATCTCTGTTTGCAGATCAATTTTTTTACTAAGCATCCCCATCAACCTGCAGAACTCAAGTCTCTCAGTGTCCTCTGCAGTAA
Source organism: Ambystoma mexicanum (assembly GCF_040938575.1). Lineage (NCBI taxonomy): Eukaryota > Metazoa > Chordata > Amphibia > Caudata > Ambystomatidae > Ambystoma > Ambystoma mexicanum. The sequence continues at coordinate 820,125,745 of NC_090928.1, read as the reverse complement.
GTGCAAACCTTCATTTCCTGATATAAGCAGTCCGGCTAATGAGCTCCCTGCTTACTGTTGTATTAAAACAATCTCAAACTGTTTAATTTGCCACTGAGTTCAAATTATCCAAGAAATACTGTTCAATTAAACTACACAGCCCATGATGAACTGTCTCATCTTTTAGAATATACGAGCAAAGTATTCATCTCCTAAAGCCCTGACTAAATCTATTCAATACAATCTTCAAACGAACATTAGCCTGATCACATATATTCCTTTCCTGTATGCCAGTGAGACTGACATAGAGTGAGTATGAGAGTCATGTGCAGCTGTAAACCGTATATTCATGTACATCAAGAAACGTAGTTCTTCAGACATCCACCAAATTAAAACTCTCAATCATGCACTTATGCTCCCTCATTTCACTAGTTCCAGAGTATCCATAATCTGCTGATCGATCTAGTCTACCATCCATAACACAATTGAGAAATCCCCCAATGATCATCAATTTCACCTCCACACCTCGCAAATGCACAGCCACATCATTAAAAAAAATCTACAATCATTACACGGACCATATACAGACCCAACAACAATCTTCACCCCATTCAAAACAACAACAGCCAACACACATCTTCCTGTCAGATCATTTACAACCATCTCCACAACAATAGTCAGCCCCTTCTGAATCAAAATGCAGACCCCTCTAGATCTTGTAACAAAGCTGCTTGCAAAGAACATGGTGTATTTGGAGTTCAGCAAAATTCCCCCATCTGGCTCCAACACATGAGTATATTGCTGAGGAGCAAGATCTACCCTCAACCTCCACAAACTGTTGAGAATTGTATTTTTCTTGGAAGGACAGTTCACTCCTGTGATATTCCAGGAAAGAAAGGTAAACGTATTCAACATATTTAAAAAATAAAACAGGGACTATAAAGCACATTACTGAAAAAAGTACTCAGAGGTCTTCACAAGCATGCCTTTCCACATACTCCCACCCACAAAAGCTCCAATTACAGATGAGATAAAACAATGCACAACAGAAATTGGACACACAAAAAAAAACAAATAATGCTAACACATATAACCCTGCCATTAACAAGGTGTAAAAGAACATTTACATTTAAAATATAGCCACTAAAATCAGAACTGATTGCTTCATAAATCCCCACACTCTCAACAGTACCAACCTAAACCCATATAACTGCAAGCTAACTAACCCTTAAAACTAACAATTCTTATAGAACTAAAAGAAAAAGGAAGGCAATCCCTACATTGCCATGGTCCAAATAGGTACATTCCCAACCAACTCAGAAACAACAACTCCTTAAAAAGTCCAGTCCCAAGTGGCCACAACCCCAAATATAAACTTTGCCACCCACATAGTAACTTAGCCACACATCCCCTTCCAATGAGAATGAAGCCTTCAAGCTCTTCGATCTGGAACGCGTCTGTGCAGCAGTATCCACATCCGTAAAAAAGAAAAACAAAAATGCATAGTTACTGCCTAGCCATATCAACTCAAGTCAATTGCACTGCATGGATAATATAACAAGACCAACATTCGCAATACACAGCAAGTAAAACGATTAGCCCACGTACGGCCCAATAATGAGGGTCCTTCATGAGTATTTGCAACACTGGATGGGAAGCGGCACACTAGACCGCTGAAAGCAACCATGAGATGGGAAGCAGAGCTAATCAACCAAGTAGCTGTGGCACACTATCCACTCAAATTCACCTTAAGCGGCCATGATGGTCCAACCCACTTCATCCACCCAATGGAACGGGATATACATTGACGTTCTTCAGCATCAAGAGCAGCCGAGCAGCCACAAGAAACCACTCCTGCACATAATATTATTCTCCACCATTGTGTGTCGCCTTCAGCGGCATCTAAGCACCAGGCTGCAATGCGACACAGCAGTCTTAGAAATAATCATGCAAAAGCATGAGTGTCATTATTTTCATATAGACACATGCCAAGGGGTCCATTGCTCAAACCAATATGAACAGAATGTCACTGAATGCTCGTAGGAAGAATTCCACTAATCTGTCATGACGCGATTGAAGAAAAGAACATGAGGCAGTAACCGGCATAAGGGTAAACATTAAAAAAGTTTAAGTACTCCTTAATACAAAACAGTTGTGTGGGAGAGAGGGGCCATCAGGCCCCTCGCGTCCTCTACTTCTCAGTACCACGTGCCTCCAGTAGTGGGTTCGCCCCTTGCCCTTATGTGATGTTAACTTTGGTTGACTTTCGCGTAGATGGGACCACTGAGCAGGACACGGGCCATCCATTTTTGTACCCCCTTTCGACTCCATCTTGGTGACTAGGCCTCACTGCGATAGTACAAAAACGCTTCTCTTCCCTTTTCTCGCAGCGGCACGGACAGGCGGCAGGGCACAGGGCCCCCACCCTCGTTCTCACTCTGACTGGAAAATTTCGCAGGTCCATTCTCACGCTGAAGCCGGAGATGCTTGCAACACAATAATAAATGTAACACATCGCTCTTCCTCTGAGATCACTGTCCTGCATGTGAACCAGCATGAGCTAATCACATAGCTCATCCATCTCCACAAACGTGTCGTTGCCCCTCCCACACCCTTGCCAGTGGAAACTTACTGCCATTGTGACCCTGTGTCCCTGCAAGATATTACTTTCATGTGACAGACCACTGACCATGCCATGATGCCCACCCAGCAGATCCCCAACTTACATTAGACCCCTGCTGCAATATATAATTGCCTACCACTAACACATGCCAAATACCAGAGATTCTTATGTGTACGGGCCTTAACTTCAACCAGTGTATTATAGCGGTCAAGACCCTTAACCTAAGACTTGTGTAATCCTATGTTATTGATAGTATAGATATATGTGTGACTTTTATAGAGACATGATAAACTACTGAAGGTCTTTGAACAATTCTTATTTGGTGCATGCATTTTTTGAGAATGTATTATGTAAGCTTAGATAGTGAGCGACCTGACCTTCACCCATGCGGAGCACAGATGACTGACGTCAATCCTCCCGCCAACCAAACGACCAACCCAGATGAAGAGATGCCACCCCACCTGAGACATCGAGTGAACTGACCAATCCGGGACCAACGTAGTTTCCTATGTTAGTTGCGCCATTTACCCTATAAAACGTAATGTAATGATAACTTGTGTCAGAGCGCTCTCAGATATCTCTTGAATATTATTCATCAGATAAAACCTTTTCTTGAACTCTTGCAGCCTGCTCTCTTTGCCTTATTCCCCGTCAGGGGTGTGTTTGTTTTATTATTTTTGCACGTCAAAGACGGGGAGGGCACAAACACAGTTTACAATCATGTAGGAAAAAAACATAAAAAATCTGTATAAACATGAGCCCATATAAGGCTAATGATTTGCCTGTATTTCCGGCACCTCAAAGAAGCAGCAGCCTGATCCATATCTTGCAGCTCTTGTTAATTCAGGTCTGACAGAAATGCCTCAGCCCTGACATGGTCAATGAATGAATGTGTTTCCCCATTCAAAACCACTTGCACAGTGGGAGACTGAATATTGCTCAGCATGCCGAAATCCTGATGAGAGGGCCT